>NW_026909008.1:309726-619452 GCF_033115175.1 Lepus europaeus | reverse complement strand
GGGAACTTAAGAGGGGCTGGGGACAGCAGGGGTGAACAGGGTTATGAGGGAGGGGCTGGGGGTCAGCAGGTTTGAATAGTGACCTGAGGGAGGGGCTGTAGCCAGCAGGGTACGGGGACCTGACAGAGGGGCTGGGCCAGCAGGAAACAGGGACCTGAGGGAGGGGCCTGGGACCAGCAGGGAACAGGAACCTGAGGGATGGGCTGGGGGCCAGCAGGGTACTGGGACGGGAGGGAGGGTCTGAGGGCAAATAGGGGTGAACAGGGACCTGATTGAGGGACTGGGGGCCTGCAGGGTTGAATAGGGACCTGAGGGAGGGCCTAGGGGCCAGCAGGGGTGAACAGGGACCTGAGGGAGGGGCTGGGGTAGCAGGGTACGGGGATCTTAGGGAGGGTCTGGGGGCCAGCAGGGCTGAACAGGGACATGAGGGAGGTTCGGGGGCCACCAGGGGTTCAACAGGGACCTGAGGTAGGGTCTGGGGACCAGTAGCGGTAACAGGTACCTGAGGAAGGGGCTGGTTGCCAGCAGGCTATGGGGACATGAGGGAGGGGCTCAGAGCCAGCAGGGGTGAACAGGGACATGAGGAGGGGCTGGGGTTAGCAGGGGTGAACAGGGACCTGAGGGAGTGGCTGGGCCAGCAGGGTACAGGGACATGAGGGAGGGGCTGGGGCCCAGCAGGGGTGAACAAGGACCTGAGGCAGGGGCTGGGGTCAACAGGCTATGGGGACATGAGGGAGGGGCTAGGGGCCAGCAGGGGTGAACCGGGACCTTAGGGAGTGGCTGGGCCAGCAGGGTACAGGGACATGAGGGAGGGGCTGGGGGCCAGCAGGGGTGAACAGGGACCTGAGGGAGGGGCTGGGGGCCATCAAGGTACGGGGATGTGAGGGAGGGGCTGGGGCCAGTATGGGTGAACAGGGTCCTGAGGGATGGACTGGGGCTAGCAGGGTACCGGATCTGAGAGAGTGTCTGGGGGACAGCAGGGGTGAACAGGGACTTGAGGGAGGTTGGGGGCCACCCGGGGTCAGCAGGAACCTGTGGTACTGTCTGGGGGCCAGCAAGGGTAACAGGGACCTGAGGGAATGGTTGGGGGCCAGCAGAGGAACAGCATCCTGAGGGAGGGTTGGGGGCCATCAGGAGAACAGGGACCTGAGAGAGGGGCTGGGGCCAGCAGGGAAAGGGACCTGAGGGAGGCGCCGAGGACCAGCAGGGAACAGGAACCTGAGGGATGAATTTGGGGCCAGCAGGGGTGAACAGGGTCCTGAAGGAGGGGCTGGGGCCAGCAGGGGTGAACAGAGACCTCTGGGAAGGGCTGGGGGCCAGGAGGGGTGAACAGGGACCTCATGGAGGAACTAGGGGCAAGCATGGGTGAACAGGGACCTGAGGGAGGGGTGGAGGCCAGAAGGTTACAGGGACATGAGGGAGGGGCTGGGGGCCAGCAGGGGTGAATAGGCACCTGGGAGAGGGGCTGGGGCCAGCAGGGTCTGGGGACCTGAAGAGGGGCTAGGGGACAGCAGGGGTAATCAGGGACCTGAGGGAGGGGCTGGGGGCCAACAGGGAACCGGGTACTGAGGGAAGGGCTGGGGCCAGCAGGATACGGGGACCTGAGGGAGGGGCTGGAGAAAACCGGGTACGGGGACCTGAAGAGGGGCTGGGGCCAGCAGGGGTGAACAGAGACCTGGGGGAAGGGCTGGGGCCAGCAGTGGAACAGGATCCTGAGGGAGGGTTGGGGGCCATCAGGGGAACAGGGACCTGAGGGAGGGGCTGGGGGTCAGCAGGGGAACAGGAATCTGAGGGAGGGGCTGGGGTCAGCAGGGTTGAATATGGACCTCACAGAGGGACTGGGACCACCAGGGTTGAATAGGGACCTGAGGGAGGAGCTGGATCACCAGGGAACAGGGACCTGAGAGAGGGTCAGGGGCCAGCAGGGGTGACCGGGGACCTGAGGGAGGTTCGGGGGCCACCAGGGGTCAACAGGGACCTGAGGTAGGGTCTGGGGACCAGTAGGGGTAACAGGGACCTGAGGGAGGGGCTGGGAGCCAGCAGGAGTGCACAGGGACCTAAGGGATGGACTAAGGCCAGCAAGGGTGAATAGGGACCTGAGGGATGAATTGGGGGCCAACAGGGTTGAACAGGACCTGAGAGAGTGTCTGGGGGCCCCCAGGAGTGAACAGGGACCTAAGGGAGGGGATGGGGCCAGCAGGGGTGAACAGGGACCTGAGGGAGGGGATAGGGGCCACCAGGGGTGAACAGGGACCTGAAGGATTGGCAGGGTGGAGCAGGGGTTAACAGGGACCTGAGGGAGGGGCTGGGGCCAGCAAGGGTGAATAGAGACCTGTTGGAGGGGCTGGGCCAGCAAGGGTGAACAGGGAACTGAGGGAGGGCTGGGGCCAGAGAGGGTGAACAGGGACCTGAGGGATTGGCTGGGGCCAAGGGGTGAACAGGGAAATGAGGGTGGGGCTGGGGCAAGCAGGCTATGGGGACATGAGGGAGGGGCTGGGGGCCAGCAGGCTATGGGGACATGAGGGAGGGGCTGGGGGCCAGCAGGGGTGAACAGGGACCTGAGGGAGGGGCTGCGGACAGCAGGGGTGAACAGTGACATGAGGAGGGGCTGGGGCCAGCTGGGGTGAACCAGGACCTGAGGGAGTGGCTGGGGCAAGCAGGGAACAGGGACCTGAGGGAGGGGCCGGGGGCCAGCAGGGTTGAACATGGTCCTCAGGGAAGGGCATGGGGCCAGCAGGGGTGAACAGGGACATGAGGAGGGGCTGGGGAAGCAGGGGTGTACGGGACCTGAAGGAGTGGCTGGGGTCAGCAGGATACAGGGACTTGATAGAGGGGCTGGGACCTCAGGGAACAGGGACCTGATGGAGGGGCCGTGGAGCAGCAGGGAACAGAAACCTGAGGGAGGGGCTGGGGCCAGCAGGCAAGATGGACATGTGGGAAGGGCAGGGTCCAGCAGTGGTGAACAGGGACCCTTAGGGAGGGGCTGGGGCCAGCGGGGGTGAACAGGGACCTGAGGGAGCGGCTGGGGGCCACCAGGTTTTTACAGGGACATGTGGAAGGGCCTGGGCCAGCAGGGGTGAACAAGGACCTGAGGTACGGGCAGGGGCCTGCAGGGTTTGGGACCTGATGTGGGTGCTGGGGGCCAACCGGGTATGGGGACCTAAAGAGGTGCTGGGGCCAGCAGGGGAGAACAGGGACCTGAGGGAGGGGTTTGGGGCCAGCAGGGGAACAGGATCCTGAGGGAGGGTTGGGGGCCATCAGGAGAACAGGGACCTGAGGGAGGGGCTGGGGGCCAGTAGGGGTGAACAGGGACCTGAGGGAGGGGCTGGGGGTCAGCAGTTTTGAATAGGGACCTGAGGGAAGGGCTGTAGCCAGCAGGGGTGAACAGGGAGATGAGGGAGGGGCTGGGGGCCAGCAGGGGTGAACAGGGACCTAAGGGATGGGCTGGTGCCACAGGGGTGAACAGAGACCTGAGGGAGGGGCTGGGGGCCACCAGGGGTGAACAGGGACCTGAGGGAGGTCCGGGGGCCACCAGCGGTGAACAGGGACCTGAGATAGGCTCTGGGATCAGCAGGGGTAAACAGCGACCTGAGAGAGGGTCTATGTGCCAGCAGCCTACGGGGACATGAGGGAGGGGCTGGTGGCCAGCAGGGGTAAAGAACAACGACCTGAGGTAGGTCCAGGGGCCTGCAGGGTACAGGGACCTGATGGAGGGGCTAGGGCTAACCGGGTATGGGGACCATAAGAGGTGTTGGGGCCAGCAGGGGTGAACAGGGACCTGAGGGAGGGGCTGGGGGCCAGCAAGGGTGAACAGGGACCTGAGGGAGGGGCTGGGGGCCAGCAAGGGTGAACAGGGACCTGAGGGAGGAATTGAGGGCCAGCAGGGGTGAACAGTGAACTGAGGGAGTGGTTGGGGCCAGCAGGCTACGGTGCATGAGGGAGGGGCTGGGGGCCAGCAGGGGTTAAGAGGGAGCTGAGGGAGGGGCTGGGGCCAGCAGGGGTGAACAGGGACCTGAGGGAGGGGCTGAGGCCAGCAAGGGTGAACAGGGAACTGAGGGAAGGGCCTGGTGCCAGTAGGGGTGAACAGGGATCTGAGGGATGGGCTGGGGCTAGCAGAGTACAGGGACCTGAGAGAGGGTCTGTGGGCCAGCAGGGGTAAACAGGGACCTGAGGGAGGGGCCGGAGGCCAGCAGGGAACAGAGTACTGAGGGAGCACCTGGGGGCAGCAGGGTATGGGGACCTGAGGGAGGGGCTGGGGCCAACCGGGTACAGGGACCTGAAGAGGGGCTGTGGCCAGCAGGGGTGAACAGAAACCTGGGGGAAGGGCTGGGGGCCAGGAGGGGTGAACAGGGACCTCATGGAGGAACTAGGGGCAAGCAGGGGTGAACAGGGACCTGAGGGAGGGAGGGGCTGGAGGCCAGAAGGTTACAGGGACATGAGGGAGGGGCTGGGGGCCAGCAGGGGTGAATAGGCACCTGAGAGAGGGGCTGGGGCCAGCAGGGGTAAACAGGGTCCTGAGGGAGGAGCTGGGGGCCATCAGGGAACAGGGTACTGAGGGAGGGGCTGGGGCCAGCAGGATACGGGGACCTGAGGGAGGGGCTGGAGAAAACGGGTATGGGGACCTGAAGAGGGGCTGGGGCCAGCAGGGGTGAACAGAGACCTGGGGGAAGGGCTGGGGCCAGCAGTGGAACAGGATCCTGAGGGAGGGTTGGGGGCCATCAGGGGAACAGGGACCTGAGGGAGGGGCTGGGGGTCAGCAGGGGAACAGGAATCTGAGGGAGGGGCTGGGGTCAGCAGGGTTGAATATGGACCTCACAGAGGGGCTGGGACCACCAGGGTTGAATAGGGACCTGAGGGAGGAGCTGGGTCACCAGGAAACAGGGACCTGAGAGAGGGTCAGGGGCCACCAGGGGTGAACAGGGACCTGAGGGAGGTCCGGGGGCCATCAGCGGTGACAGGGACCTGAGGTAGGCTCTGGGATCAGCAGGGGTAAACAGGGACCTGAGAGAGGGTCTATGTGCCAGCAGCCTACGGGGACATGAGTGAGGGGCTGGGGCCAGCAAGGAAGAACAGGGACCTGAGGGAGGGCCTGGGGCCAGCAAGGGTGAATAAGGACCTGAGGGAGGGCCTGGGGGCCACTTTGGTACAGGGATGTGAGGGAGGGCTTGGGGCCAGTATGGGTGAACAGGGTCCTGAGGGATGGACTGGGGCTAGCAGGGTCCGGGGATCTCAGCGAGGGTCTGGGGGCCATCAGGGGTGGACAGGGATCTGAGGGAGGGGCAGGGGGTCGCAAGGGTGAACAGGGACCTGAGGGAGGAATTGAGGGCCAGCAGGGGTGAACAGTGAACTGAGGGAGTGGCTGGGGCCAGCAGGCTATGGGGACATGAGGGAGGGGCTGGGGGCCAGCAAGGGTGAACAGGGAACTGAGGGAAGGGCCTGGTGCCAGTAGGGGTGACAGGGACCTGAGGGATGGGCTGGGGCTAGCAGAGTACAGGGACCTGAGAGAGGGTCTATGGGCCAAGAGGGGTAAACAGGGACCTGAGGGAGGGGTCGGAGGCCAGCAGGGAACAGAGTACTGAGGGAGCGCCTGGGGGCAGCAGGGTATGGGGACCTGAGGGAGGGGCTGGAGGCCACAAGATAACAGGGACATGAGGGAGGGGCTGGGGGCCAGCAGGGGTGAATAGGCACCTGAGAGAGGGGCTGGGACCAGCAGGGTCTGGGGACCTGAAGAGGGGCTGGGGCCAGCAGGGGTAAACAGGGACCTGAGGGAGGGGCTGGGGGCCATCAGGGAACAGGGTACTGAGGGAGGGGCTGGGGCCAGCAGGATACGGGGACCTGAGGGAGGGGCTGGAGAAAACCGGGTACGGGGACCTGAAGAGGGGCTGGGGCCAGCAGGGGTGAACAGAGACCTGGGGGAAGGGCTGGGGCCAGCAGTGGAACAGGATCCTGAGGGAGGGTTGGGGGCCATCAGGGGAACAGGGACCTGAGGGAGGGGCTGGGGGTCAGCAGGGGAACAGGAATCTGAGGGAAGGGCTGGGGTCAGCAGGGTTGAATATGGAACCCACAGAGGGACTGGGACAACCAGGGTTGAATAGGGACCTGAGGGAGGAGCTGGGTCACCAGGGAACAGGGACCTGAGAGAGGGTCAGGGGCCAGCAGGGGTGAACAGGAACCTGAGGGAGGTTCGGGGGCCACCAGGGGTCAACAGGGACCTGAGGTAGGGTCTGGGGACCAGTAGGGGTAACAGGGACCTGAGGGAGGGGCTGGGAGCCAGCAGGAGTGGACAGGGACCTAAGGGATGGACTAAGGCCAGCAAGGGTGAATAGGGACCTGAGGATGAATTGGGGGCCAGCAGGGGTGAACAGGACCTGAGGGAGGGGCTGGGGCCAGCAGGGGTGAACAGGGTCCTGAGGGATTGGCAGGGTCGAGCAGGGGTTAACAGGGACCTGAGGGAGGGGCTGGGGCAAGCAGGGAACAGGGACCTGAGGGAAGGGCTGGGGGCCAGCAGGTGTGAATAGGGACTTGAGGGAGGGGATAGGGGCCACCAGGGTTGAACAGGGAACTGAGAGAGGGTCCGTGGGCCAGCAAGGGTGAACAGGGACCTGAGGGAAGGGTTGGGGCCAGCAAGCATGAACAGGGAACTGATGGAGGGGCTGGCGCCAACAAGAGTGAACAGGGACCTGAGGGATTGGCAGGGTCGAGCAGGGGTGAACAGGGACCTGAGGGAGGGGCTGGGGTAAGCAGGGCACAGGGACCTGAGGGAGGGGCCGGGGGCCAGCAGGGTACGGAGAACTGAGGGAGGGTCTGAGGGCAAACAGGGGTTAAAACGGACCTGATGGAGGAACTGGGGGCCTGCAGGGTGAATAGGGACCTCAAGGGGGGCCTGGCGGCCAGCAGGGTTGAACAGGGTCCTGAGGGAAGGGCTGGGGGCCAGCAAGGGGGAACTGGGACCTAAGGGAGGGGTTGGGGCCAGTAGGGGTGAACGAGGACCTAAGGGAGGGTTTGGGGCTAGTAGGGGTTAACGGGGACCTAGGGGAGGGTTTGGGGCCAACAGGGGTGAACAGGGACTGGTGGGAGGGGCTAGGGGCCACCATGGGTGAACAGGGACCTGAGGGAGGGACCGGGGGCCAGCAAGGGTGAACAGGGACCTGAGGAAGGGCCGGGGGCCAGCAAGGGTGAACAGGGACCTGAGGGATTGGCAGGGGCCAGCAGGGGTGAACAGGGACCTAAGGGATGGGCTGGGGCCAGCAGGGGTGAACAGAGACCTGAGGGAGGGGCTGGGGGCCACCAGGGGTGAACAGGGACCTGTGAGAGGAGTCGGGGGCCAGCAGGTCACTATTCAAACCTGCTGGCTCCCAGCCCCTCCTTCATGTCCCTGTTCACCCCTAGTGTAACCAGCCCCTCTTAAGATCCCCATACCTGGTTGGCCACAGCCCCTCCATTAGGTCCCAAACCCTGCAGGCCTCTGCCCCTACCTCAGATCCTTGTTCACCCCTGCTGGCCCAGGCCCCTCCCTCAGGTCCCTGTTACCCTTGCTGGCCCCCAGACCCTACGTCAGGACCCTGTTGACCCCTAGTGTCCCCCGAACCTCCATCAGGTCCCTGTTCACACCTGCTGGCCCCAGCCCCTCCCTCAGGTCCTGTTCAAGCCTGCTGGCCCCAAATTCATCCCTCAGGTCCCTAACACCCTTGCTGGCCCTAGCCCCTCCCTCATGTCCCTTTCCCTGCTGGCCCTGCCCCTCTCTCAGGTCCCTGTTCTCCTTATGGCCCCCAACCCTCCCTCAGGATCCTGTTCCCCTGCTGGCCCCCAACCATTCCCTCATGTCCCTGTTCACCCCTGCTGGCCCTAGCACCTCTTTAGGTCCCCATACCCGGTTGGCCCCAGCCCCTCAATCAGGCCCCCGTACCCTGCAGGCCCCTGACCCTACCTCAGGTCCTTGTTCACCCTGCTGGCCCCAGCCACTCCCTCATGTCCCTGTAAAAACCTGGTGGCCCCCAGCCGCTCCCTCAGGTCCCTGTTCACCCCCGCTGGCCCCAGCCCCTCCCTAAGGGTCCCTGTTCACCACTGCTGGCCCCCTGCCCCTCCTTCATGTCCATCTAGCCTGCTGACCCCAGCCTCTCCTTCAGGTTTCTGTTCCCTGCTGCTCCACGGACCCTCCCTCAGGTCCCTGTTTTCTGCTGTCCCCAGCCCATCCCTCAGGTCCCCGTACCCTGCTGGCCCCCAATTCCTCCCTCAGGTCCCTATTCACCCTTGCTGGCCCTAGACCCTCCCTCAGGTCCCTGTCCACTCCTACTGGCTCCCAGCCTCTCCCTCATGTCCCTATAGCCTGCTGGCCCCCAGGCCCTCCCTCAGGTCCCTGTTACCCTTGCTGGCCCCCAGACACTACCACAGGTTCCTGTTGACCCCTGGTGGCCCCCAACCTCCCTCAAGTCCCTGTTCACCCCTGCTGTCCCCCAGACACTCTGTCAGATCCCATACCCTGCTAGCCCCAGTCCATCCCTCAGGACCCTGTTCACCCATACTGGCCCCAGCCCTTCCCTCACATCCCGGTACCCTGCTGGCCCATCCACTCCCTCAGATCCCGGTTCACCCCTGCTGACCCCAGCCCCTCCTCATGTACCTCTTCAGCCCTGCTGGCTCCGAGCCCCTCCCTCATGTCCCCATAGCCTGCTGACCCCAGCCCCTGCCTCAGGTCCATGTTCACCCCTGCTGTCCCCCGACCCCTCTCACAGGTCCCTGTTCACCCCTGGTGGCCCCCAGCCCCTCCCTCAGTTCCCTGTTCACCCCTGCTGACCCTGCCAATCCCTCAGGTCCCTGTTCACCCTTGCTGGCCCCCGGTCCCTCCCTCAGGTCCCTGTTCATCCCTGGTGGCCCCTACCCCATCCCTCAGGTCCCTGTTCACCCCTGCTGGCCCCAACCCCTCCCTTAGGTCCCCGTTCACCCGTAATGGCCTCAAACCCTCCCTTAGGTCCCTGTTCACCCCTGGTGGCCCCTAGCAACTCCCTCAAATCCCTGTTCACCCCTGCAGGCCCCAACCCATCCCTTACGTCCCTGTTCACCCCTGCTGGCCTCCAGCCCTTCCCTCAGGACCCTGTTCACCCCTGCTGGCCCCCAACCCCTCCCTCAAGTCCCTATTCACCCATGCAGTCCCCCAGTCCCTCCATCGGGTCACTGTTAACCCCTGTTTGCCCTCAGACCCACCCTCAGGACCCGTACCCTACTGGCCCTAGCCATTCCGTCAGGTTCCTGTTCAACCCTGCTGACCCCATCCCCTCCCTTAGCTTCTGTGCAAACCTGATCGCCCCCAACTCATCCTTCAGGTCCCTGTTCACCCTTGCTGGCCCTAGCCCCTCCCTCAGGTCCCTGTCCACTCCTGCTGGCTCTGAGCCCCTCCCTCATACCCCGTAGCCTGCTGACCCCCAGCCCCTTCCTCAGGTCCCTGTTACCGCTACTGGTCCCCAGACCCTACCTCAAGTCCCTGTTCAGCCCTGCTGGCTCCCAGACCCTCCCTAAGATCCCCGTACCCTGCTACCGCAGTCCATCCATCAGGACCCTGTTCACGCATACTGGCCCCAGCACCTCCCTTACATCCCCGTACCCTGATGGCCCCCAGGCCCTCCCTCAGGTGCCTGTTCACCCCTACTGGACCCCGGGCCCTCCCTCAGGTCCCTGTTCACAACAGCTGGCCCCAGCCCCTCCCTCAGGACCCTGTTCACCCCTGCTGGCCCCAGCCTCTCCCTCAGTTCCCTGTTCCCTGCTGGCCCCAGACCCTCCATCAGGTCCCCGTTCACCCCTATTGGCCCCAGGCAATCCTTCAGGTCCCTGTTCACCCTTGTTGGCCCCAGCCCCTCCCTTAGTTCTCTGTTCACCCTTGCTGGCCCCAGCCCCTCCCTCAGGTTCCTGTTCCCTGCTGGTCCTCGGCCCATCCCTCAGGTCCCTGTTCCCTGCTGGCCCCAGCCCCTCCCTCAGGTCCCCGTTCACCCCTACTGGCACCAGCCAATCCCTCAGTTCCCTGTTCACCCTTGCTGGCCCCAGCCCCTCCTTTGGTGTCTGTTCACCCTTGCTGGCGCCAGCCCCTCCCTCAGTTCCCTATTCACGCTTGCTGGCCCCAGCCCCTCCCTCATATCCCCAAAGTCTGCTGGCCCCAGCCCTTACCTCAGGTCCTTGTTTACCCCTTCTGGCCCCCGACCCCTACCACAGGTCCCTGTTCACCCCTGGTGGCCCCCGGCCCCTCCCTCAGGTCCCTGTTCACCCCTGTGTCCCCAGCCCATCCCTTAGATCCCTGTTCACCCCTGCTGGCCACCAGCCCCTCCCTCATGTCCCCATAGGCTGCTGGCACACAGACCCTCTCTCGGGTCCCTGTTTACCCCTGCTGATCCCAGACCCTAACTCAGGTCCCTGTTCACCCTTGCTGGCCACCAGCCCCTCCCTGATGCGCCTGTACCCTGAGGGCCCCAGCCACTCCCTCAGGTCCCTGTTCACCCCTGTGTCCCCAGCCCATCCCTTAGATCCCTGTTCACCCCTGCTGGCCCCCAGCCCCTCCCTCATGTCCCTGTTCACCCCTGCTGGGCCCTAGCCCCTCCCTCATATCCCCAAAGTCTGCTGGCCCCGGCCCCTACCTCAGGTCCTTGTTCACCCCTGGTGGCCCCCTGCCCCTCCCTCAGGTCCCTGTTCACCCCTGTGTCCCTAGCCCATCCCTTAGGTCCCTGTTCACCGCTGCTGGCCCTAGCCACTCCCTCAGGTGCCTGTCCACCCCTGCTGGCCACCAGCCCCTCCCTCATGTCCCCGTAGGCTGCTGGAACATAGACCTTCTCTCAGGTCCCTGTTTACCATTGCTGATCCCAGACCCTACCTCAGGTCCCTGTCACCGCTGGTGGCCCCCGGACCTCCCTCAGGTCCCTGTACACCCCTGGTGGCCCCCAGCCCCTCCCTCAGGTCCCTGTTCACCCCTGTGGCCCCAGCCCATCCCTTAGGTCCCTGTTCACCCCTGCTGGCCCCCAGCCCCTCCCTCATGTCCCCATAGCCTACTGACGCCAGCCCCTGCCTCAGGTCAATGTTCACCCCTGCTGGCCCCCAAACCCTCTCACAGGTCCCTGTCACCCCTGGTGGCCCCCAGCCCCTCCCTCAGTTCCCTGTTCACCCCTGCTAGCCCCAGCCCCTCCCTCATGTCCCTGTTCACCCCTGCTGGCCCCTGCCAATCCCTAAGGTCCCTGTTCACCCTTGCTGGCGGCAGCCCATCCCTCATGTCCCTGTTCACCCTTGCTGGCCACCGGCCCCTCCCTCAGGTCCCTGTTCACCCCTGGTGGCCCCTACCCCCTCCCTCAGTTCCCTGTTCACCCATGCTGGCGCCAACCCCTCCCTTACGACCCGTTCACCCCTACTGGCCCCAAACTTTCCGTTAGGTCCCTGTTCACCCCTGGTGGCCCCTAGCAACTCCCTCAAATCCCTGTTCACCCCTGCTGGTGGCAGCCCATCCCTCATGTCCCTGTTCACCCCTGCTGGCCTCCAGCCCTTCCCTCAGGACCCTGTTCACCCCTGCTGGCCCCCAACCCCTCCCTCAAGTCCCTATTCACCCATGCAGTCCCACAGTCCCTCCTTCGGGTCCCTGTTAACCCCTGTTTGCCCTCAGACCCACCGTCAGGACCCGTACCTCCTGGCCCTAGCCATTCCCTCAGGTCCCTGTTCAACCCTGCAGGCCCCCGGCCCCTCCCTCAGGTCGCTGTTCCCTGCTGGCCCCCAGCCCCTCCCTCAGGTCCCTGTTTCCTGATGGCGCCAGCCCCTCCCTCAGGTCCTGTTCAACCCTGCTGGCCACAGCCCTTCCCTCAGGTGCCTGTCCACCCCTGCTGGCCACCAGCCCCTCCCTCATGTCCCTGTAGGCTGCTGGCACACAGACCCTCTCTCGGGTCCCTGTTTACCCCTGCCGATCCCAGACTCTACCTCAGGTCCCTGTTCACCCCTGGTTGCCCCCGGTTCTCCCTCAGGTCCCTGTTCACCCGTGCTGGCCACCAGACCCAGCCTCAGGTCCCCTTACCCTGCTAGCCCCAGGCCATCCCTAGGGCCCTGTTCACCAATACTGGTCCTAGGCCCTCCCTCACATCCCTGTACCCTGATGGCCCCCAGTCCCTCCCTCAGGTCCCTTTTCCACTGATGGCCTCCAACCCTCCCTCAGGATCCTGTTCCCCTTCTGGCCCCCAGCCTCTCCCTCAGGTTCCTGATCACCCCTGCTGGCCCCAGCCCCTATTCAGGTCCCTGTACACGGTTAGCCCCAGCCCGTCCCTCAGTTCCTGAACGTGCTGGTCCCTGCCCCTAACTCAGGTCCTTGTTCACCCCTACTGGCTCCCAGCCCCTCCCTCAGGTCCCTGTTCACCAGTGCTGGCCCCCAGCCCCTCCCTCATGTCCCTGTACCCCGCTGGCCCAGCCACTCCCTCAGGTCCCAGTTCACCCCTGCTGGCCCCTAGCCCCTCCCTCATGTCCCCATAGCCTGCTGACCCCAGCCCCTGCCTCAGGTCCTTGTTCACCCCTGCTGGCCCCTGACCCCTCCCTCAGGTCGCTGTTGACCCCTGGTGGCCCCCAGCCCCTCCCTCAGGTCCCTGTTCACCCATACTGCCTCTAGCCCATCCCTTAGGTCCCTGTTCACCCCTGCTGGCCCATGCCAATCCCTCAGGTCTCTGTTCACCCTTGCTGGTGGCAGCCCCTCCCTCAGGTCCCTGTTCACCCTTGCTGGCCCCCGGCCCCTCCCTCAAGTCCCTGTTCACCCCTGCTGGCCCCAGCCCCTCCCTCAGGTGCCCAGAACCTGTTGGCCTCAGCTCCTCCCTCAGTTCCGTGTTCACCCCTTCTGGCCCCCAGCCCCTCCTCATGAACATGTTCACCCATCCTAGCCCCAGCCCCTCCCTATGGACCCTGTTCACCCATGCTGGCCCCCAGCCCCTCCCTCAGGTCTTAATAGCCTGATGGCGCCAGCCCCTCCCTCAGGTCCCTGTTCACCCCTGCTGGCCACAGCCCTTCCCTCAAGTCCCTGTTCCCCTGATGGCCCCAGCCCCTCCCTCAGGATCTTGTTCCCCTGCTGGCCCCCAGCCCCTCCCTCAGGTTCCTGATCACCACTGCTGGCCACAGCCCCTCTTCAGGTCCCCGTACCCAGTTGGCCCCAGCCCCTCCTTCAGGTCCCCATACCCTGCTGGCCCCTGATCTTCCCTCAGGTCCCTGTTCACCCCTGCTGGCCTCCGGTCCCTCCCTCAGGTCACCATTCACCCCTACTGGCCCCAGGCAATCCCTCAGGTCCCTGTTCACCCTCTCTGGCCCCAGCCCTCTCTCAGTTCCCTGTTCACCCTTGATGGCCCCAGCCCTCCCTCAGGTCTCTGTTCACCCTTGCTGGACCCTGCCAATCTCTCAGGTCCCTGTTCACTCTTGTTGGCGCCAGCCCCTCCCTCAGTTCCCTGTTCATGCTTGCTGGCCCCAACCCTTCCCTCAGGTCCATGTTCACCCTTGCTGGTCCCCGGCCCCTCCCTCAGGTCCCTGTTCACCCCTGGTGGCCCCTATCCCCTCCCTCAGGTCCCTGTTCACCCCTGCTGGCCCCAACTGCTCCCTTAGGTCCACGTTCACCCCTAATGGCCCCAAACCCTCCCTTATGGCCCTGTTCACCCCTGGTGGCCCCTCGCAACTCCCTCAAATCCCAGTTCACCCCTGCTGGCACCAACACCTCCCTTAGGACCCTGTTCACCCCTGCTTGCCCCAGCCCTTCCCTCAAGTCCCTGTACCCCTGATGGCCCCCAGCCCCTCCCTCAGGACCTTGTTCCCCTGGTGGCCCCCAGCCCCTCCCTCAGGTCCCTGTTCACCACTGCTGGCCACAGCCTCTCTTCAGGTCCCCGTACCCGGTTGGCCCCAGCCCCTCCCTCAGGTCCCCATACCCTGCTGGCTCTTACCTTCCCTCAGGTCCCTGTTCACCCCTGCTGGCCTCCGGCCCCTCCCTCAGGTCCCTGTTCACCCCTGGTGATCCCCAGCCCCTTCCTTAGGTCCCTTTTCACCCCTTCTGGCCCGCAGCCCCTTCCTCAGGTCCTGGTTCACCCGCGATGGCCCCAAGCCCCTCCATCAGGTCCCCGTTCACCCCTACTGGCCCCAGCCCTCCCTCAGTTCCCTGTTCACCCTTGCTGGCCCCAGCCCCTCCCTCAGTTCCCTGTTCACCCTTGCTGGCCCCAGCCCCTCCCTCAGGTCCCTGTTCACCCCTGCTCCACCCTGCCAATCCCTCAGGTCCCTGTTCACTCTTGTTGGCGCCAGCCCCTCCCTCAGTTCCGTGTTCATGCTTGCGGGCCCCAACCCCTCCCTTAGGTCCCCGTTCACCCGTAATGGCCCCAAACCCTCCCTCAGGTCCCTGTTCACCACTGCTGGCCACAGCCTCTCTTCAGGTCCCCGTACCCGGTTGGCCCCAGCCCCTCCCTCAGGTCCCCATACCCTGCTGGCTCTTACCTTCCCTCAGGTCCCTGTTCACCCCTGCTGGCCTCCGGCCCCTCCCTCAGGTCCCTGTTCACCCCTGGTGATCCCTAGCCCCTTCCTTAGGTCCCTATTCACCCCTTCTGGCCCCCAGCCCCTCCCTCAGGTCCGCATACCCTGCTGGCTCTTACCTTCCCTCAGGTCCTGGTTCACCCCTGGTGGCCCCTACCCCCTCCCTCAGGTCCCTGTTCACCCCTGCTGGCCCCAACCCCTCCCTTAGGTCCCCGTTCACCCGTAATGGCCCCAAACCCTCCCTTAGGTCCCTGTTCACCCCTGGTGGCCCCTAGCAAATCCCTCAAATCCCTGTTCACCCTTGCTGGCCCCAACCCCTCCCTTAGGACCCTGTTCCCCCTGCTGGCCCCCAGCCTTTCCCTCAGGTCCCTGTTCATCCCTGCTGGCCTCCAAACCCTCCCTCAAGTCCCTATTCACCCCTGCAGGCTCCCAGTCCCTCCATCAGGTCCCTGTTCACCCCTGTTTGCCCTCAGACCCACCCTCAGGTCCCCGTACCCTTCTGTCCCCAGCCATTCCCTCAGGTCCCTGTTCAACCCTGCTGGCCCCCGGCCCCACCCTCAGGTCCCTGTTCCCTGCTGGCCCCAAGCCCCTCCCTCAGGTCCCCGTACCCTGCTGGCCCCATGTCCTCCCTCAGGTCCTGTGCAAACCTGCTCGCCCCCAATTCATCCCTCAGGTCCCTATTCACCCTTGCTGGCCCTAGCCCCTCCTCAGGTCCCTGTCCACTCCTGCTGGCTCCGAGCCCCTCCCTCATGTCCCCATAGCCTGCTGGCAACCAGCCCCTTCCTCAGGTCCCTGTTACCGCTACTGGACCCCAGACCCTACCTCAGTTCCCTGTTGACCCCTGGTGGCCCCCGAACCTCCCTCATGTCCCTGTTCAGCCCTGCTGGCCCCCAGACCCTCCCTAAGATCCCCGTACCCTGCTACCCTAGTGCATCCCTCAGGACCCTGTTCACCCATACTGGCCCCAGCACCTCCCTCACATCCCCGTACCCTGCTGGGCACCAGGCCCTCCCTTAGGTGCCTGTTCACCCCTACTGGATCCCGGGCCCTCCCTCAGGTCCCTGTTCACAATAGCTGGCCCCAGACCATCCCTCAGGACATTGTTCACCCCTGCTGGCTCCAGCCCCTCCCTCAGGTCCCTGTTCCCTGCTGGCCCCAGCCCCTCCATCAGGTCCCCGTTCACCCCTATTGGCCCCAGGCAATCCTTCAGGTCCCTGTTCACCCTTGCTGGCCCCAGCCGCTCCCTCAGGTTCCTGTTCCCTACTGGTCCTCGGCGCCTCCCTCAGGTCCCTGTTCACCCTAGCTGGCCCCTGCGAATCCCTCAGGTCCCTGTTCACCCTTGCTAGCGGCAGCCCCTCCCTCAGGTCCCTGTTCACCCTCTCTAGCCCCAGCCCCTCCCTCAGGTCCCTGTTCACCCCTACTGGCCCCAGCCGATCCCTTAGGTCCCTGTTCACCCCTGCTGGCCCCTGCCAATCCCTCAGTTCCCTGTTCAAGCTTGCTGGCCACAGCCCCTCCCTCAGGTCCCTGTTTACCCTTGCTGTCCCCTAGCCCCTCATTCAGGTCCCTGTCCACTCCTGCTGGCTCCCAGCCCCTCCCTCAGGATCCAGCAGGCTAAGGGGATATGAGGGAAGGGCACTATTCAACCGGGTATGGGGAACATAACAGGGGCTGGGGATAGCAGGGGTGAACGGGGATATGAGGGAAGGGCAGGGGGCCAGCAGGGGTGAACAGTGACCTGAGGGAGTGGCTGGGGCCAGCAGGGGTGAACAGGGACATGAGGAGGGGCTGGGGCCAGGAGGGGTGAACAGGGACATGAGGGAGTGGCTGGGGACAGGAGGGGTGAACAGGGATATGAGGAGGGGCTGGGGCCAGCAGGGGTGATCCGGGACCTGAGGGAGTGGCTGGGGTCAGCAGGCTACGGAGACATGAGGGAGGGGCTGGGGCCAGCAGGGGTGAACAGGGATTAATGGAGGGACTGGGGCCAGCAAGGTTGAACAAGGACATGAGGGAGTGGCTGGGGCCATCAAGGGTGACAGGGAACTGAAGGATTGGCTGGGTCCAGTAGGGGTGAAAGGGGACATGATGGAGGGGATGGGGCCAGCAGGGAACAAGGACCTGAGGGAGGGGCTGGGGACCAGCTGGGAACAGGAACCTGAGGTAGGGGCTGGGGCCAGCAGGGGTAAACAGGGTCCTGAGGGAGGAGCTGGGGCCAACTGGTGTGAACAGGGACCTGAGGGAGTGGCCGGGTTCCAGCAGGGGTGAACAGGGACCTGAGGTAGAGCCAAGGGGCCCAGCAGGTTATGGTGATGTGAGGGAGGGGCTGGGGCCAGTATGGGTGAACAGGGTCCTGAGGGATGGACTGGGGCAGCAGGGTACGGGGATCTTAGGGAAGGTCTGGGGGCCAGCAGGGGTGAGCAGGGACATGAGGGAGGGGCTGGGAGCCAGCAGGTGTGGACAGGGACCTGAGGGAGGGGTTAAGGAAAGCAAGGTGAATAGGGACCTGAGGGATGAATTGGGGGCCAGCAGGGTTGAACAGGACCTGAGGGAGGGGTTTGGGGCCATCAGGAGAACAGGATCCTGAGGGAGGGTTGGGGGCCATCCGGAGAACAGGGACCTGAGGGAGGGGCTGGGGGCCAGCAGGGGTGAACAGGGACCTGAGGGAAGGGCTGTAGCCAGCAGGGGGGAACAGGGACATGAGGGAGGGGCTGGGGGCCAACAGGTGTGAACAGGGACCTAAGGGATGGGATGGGGCCACAGGGGTGAACAGGGTCCTTGGGAGGGTCTGGGATCAGCAGGGGTAAACAGGGACCAGAGAGAGGGTCTATGTGCCAGCAGCCTACGGGGACATGAGGGAGGGGCTGGGGCCAGCAAGGGTGAATAGGGACCTGAGGAAGGGCCGGGGGGCCATCAGGGTACAGGGATGTGAGGGAGGGCCTGGGGCCAGTATGAGTGAACAGGGTCCTGAGGGATGGACTGGGACTAGCAGGGTACGGGGATCTCAGCGAGGGTCTGGGGGCGAGCAGGGGTGGACAGGGACCTGAGGGATTGGCAGGGCCCATAGGGGTGAACAGGGACCTAAGGGATGGGCTGGGGGCAGCACGGGTGAACAGGGACCTGAGGGAGGGTCTGGGGGCTACCAGCGGTGAACAGGGACCTGTGAGAGGGGTCGGGGGCCAGCAGGGGTGAACAAGGACCTGAGGCAGGGGCTGGGGTCAACAGGCTATGGGGACATGAGGGAGGGGCTAGGGGCCAGCAGGGGTGAACCGGGACCTGAGGGAGTGGCTGGGCCAGCAGGGTACAGGGACATGAGGGAGGGGCTGGGGGCCAGCAGGGGTGAACAGGGACCTGAGGGAGGGGATGGGCCAGCCGCTGTGAACAGGGTCCTGAGGGAGTGGCTGGGGTCCAGCAGGGGTGAACAGGAACCTGAGGGAAGGCCTGGGGGCCATTAGGGTACGGAGATGTGAGGGAGGGGCTGGGGCCAGTATAGGTGAACAGGGTCCTGAGGGATGGACTGGGGTAGCAGGGTACGGGGATCTTAGGGAGGGTCTGGGAGCCAGCAGGGCTGATCAGGGACATGAGGGAGGTTCGGGGGCCACCACGGGTCAACAGGAACCTGTGTAGTTTCTGGGGGCCAACAAGGGTAACAGGGACCTGAGGGAGGGCCTGGGGGCCAGCAGGCTATGGGGACATGAGGGAGAGGCTGGGAGCCAGTAGGAGTGGACAGGGACCTGAGGGAGGGTCTAGGGCCAGCAAGGGTGAATAGGGACCTGAGGGATGAATTGGGGGCCAGCAGGGTACGGGGACCTGAGGGATGGGCTGGGGCCAGCAGGAAACAGGGACCTGATGGAGGGGCCGTGGAGCAGCAGGGAACAGAAACCTGAGGGAGGGGCTGGGGCCAGCAGGCTAGATGGACATGAGGGAGGGGCAGGGGGCCAGCAGTGGTGAACAGGGACCCTTAGGGAGGGGCTGGGGCCAGCGGGGGTGAACAGGGACCTGAGGGAGCGGCTGGGGGCCACCAGGTTTTTACAGGGACATGTGGGAGGGGCCTGGGCCAGCAGGGTGAACAAGGACCTGAGGTAGGGTCAGGGGCCTGCAGGGTACCGGGACCTGATTGAGGGGCTGGGGCCAACCGGGTATGGGGACCTAAAGAGGTGCTGGGGCCAGCAGGGGTGAACAGGGACCTGAGGGAATGGTTGGGGGCCAGCAGGGGAACAGGATCCTGAGGGAGGGTTGGGGGCCATCAGGAGAACAGGGACCTGAGAGAGGGACTGGGGCCAGCAGGGAAAGGGACCTGAGGGAGGCGCTGAGGACCAGCAGGGAACAGGAACCTGAGGGATGAATTTGGGGCCAGCAGGGGTGAACAGGGTCCTGAGCGATGAACTGGGGCTAGCAGTGTACGGGGATATGAGGGAGAGGCTGGGGGCCAGCAGGTGTGAACAGGGTCTTGAGGGAAGGGCTGGGGGCCAGCAGGAGTGAACAGGGACCTGAGGGAGGGGCTGGGGCCAGCAGGGGTGAACAGGGACATGAGGGAGGGGCTGGCGGCCACCAGGGGTGAACAGGGACCTGAGGAAGGGGCTGGGGCCAGCAGGCTATGGGGACATGAGGGAGGGGCTGGGGCCAGCAGGGGTGAACAGGGATGTGAGGGAGCGGCTGGGGCCAGCGGGGGTGAACAGGGACATGAGGGAGGGCCTGGGGCCACCAGGGGTGTACCGGGATCTGAGGGAGAGGCTTGGGCCAGCAGGATACGGGGACTTGATAGAGGGGCTGCGGCCAGCAGGGAACAGGGACCTGATGGAGGGGCCGTGGAGCAGCAGGGAACAGAAACCTGAGGGAGGGGCTGGGCCAGAAGGCTAGATGGATATGAGGGAGGGGCAGTGTCCAGCAGTGGTAAACAGGGAACCTTAGGGAGAGGCTGGGGCCAGAGGGGCGCACAGGGACATGAGGGAGCGGCTTGGGGCCACCAGGTTTGAACAGGGATCTGTGGGAGGGGCCTGGGCCAGCCGGGCGTGAACAAGGACCTGAGGTAGGGGCAGGGGCCTGCAGGGTTTGGGACCTGATGGAGGGGCTGGGGCCAACCGGGTATGGGGAACTTAAGAGGGGCTGGGGACAGCAGGGGTGAACAGGGTTATGAGGGAGGGGCTGGGGGTCAGCAGGTTTGAATAGTGACCTGAGGGAGGGGCTGTAGCCAGCAGGGTACGGGGACCTGACAGAGGGGCTGGGCCAGCAGGAAACAGGGACCTGAGGGAGGGGCCTGGGACCAGCAGGGAACAGGAACCTGAGGGATGGGCTGGGGGCCAGCAGGGTACTGGGACGTGAGGGAGGGTCTGAGGGCAAATAGGGGTGAACAGGGACCTGATTGAGGGACTGGGGGCCTGCAGGGTTGAATAGGGACCTGAGGGAGGGCCTAGGGGCCAGCAGGGGTGAACAGGGACCTGAGGGAGGGGCTGGGGCCAGCAGGGGTGAACTGTGACCTGAGGCAGTGGCTGGGGACAGGAGGGGTGAACAGGGATATAAGGAGGGCATGGGGCCAGCAGGGGTGATCTGGGACCTGAGGGAGTGGCTGCAGCCAGCAGGCTACGGGGACATGAGGGAGGGGCAGGGGGCAAGCAAGGGTGAACAGTGACCTGAAGGAGGGACTGGGGCCAGCAGGGGTGAACAGGGACATGATGGAAGGACTGGGGCCAGCAAGGGTGAACAGGGACCTGAGGGAGTGGCTGGGGCCATCAAGTGTGAACAGGGTCCTGAGGGAAGGGCTGGGGGTTAGCAGGGGTGAATAGGGACCTAAGGGAGGGGTTGGGGCCAGCAGTGGTGAACAGGGACCTGAGGGAGGGGCTGGGGCCAGCAAGGGTGAACAGGGAACTGAGGGATTTGCTGCAGCCAGTAGGGGTGAACTGGGACTGGAGGGAGGGCTTGGGGCCAGCAGGGAACAGGGACCTGAGGGATGGCCCGAGGACCAGCAGGGAACAGGGACCTAAGGGAGGGTCTGGGGCCAGCAGGGGTGAACAGGGTCCTGAGGGAGGGGCTGGGGCCAGCTGTTGTGAACAGGGACCTGAGGGAGGGCCCGGGGTCCAGTAGGGGTGAAAAGGCACCTGAGGTAGGGCCTGGGGGCCATCAGGGTACAGGGATGTGAGGGAGGGGCTGGGGAAATATGGGTGAACAGGGTCCTGAGGGATGGACTGGGGTAGCAGGGTACGGGGATCTTAGGGAGGGTCTGGGGGCCAGCAGGGCTGAACTGGGACATGAGGGAGGTTCGGGGGCCACCAGGGGTCAACAGGGTCCTGAGGTAGCGTCTGGGGACCAGTAGCGGTAACAGGTACCTGAGGAAGGGGCTGGTTGCCAGCAGGCTATGGGGACATGAGGGAGGGGCTCGGAGCCAGCAGGAGTGGACAGGGACATGAGGAGGGGCTGGGGTCAACAGGGGTGAACAGGGACCTGAGGGAGTGGCTGGGCCAGCAGGGTACAGGGACATGAGGGAGGGGCTGGGGGCCAGCAGGGGTGAACAGGGACCTGAGGGAGGGCCTGGGGGCCATTAGGGTACGGGGATGTGAGGGAGGGGCTGGGGCCAGTATGGGTGAACAGGGTCCTGAAGGATGGACTGGAGTAGCAGGGTACGGGGATCTTAGGGAGGGTCTGGGGGCCAGCAGGGCTGATCAGGGACATGAGGGAGGTTCGGGGGCCACCAGGGTCAGCAGGAACCTGTGGTAGTTTCTGGGGGCCAACAAGGGTAACAGGGACCTGAGGGAGGGTCTAGGGCCAACAAGGGTGAATAGGGACCTGAGGGAGGAATTGGGGGCCAGCAGGGTACGGGGACCTGAGTGATGGGCTGGGGCAGCAGGAAACAGGGACCTGAGGGAGGGGCCGGAGGCCAGCAGGGTTGAACAGTGACCTGAGGGAATGGCTAGGGCCAGTAGGGTATGGGGACCTGAGAGTGGGTCTGAGGGCAAACAGGGATGAACAGGGACCCGATGGAGGGACTGGGGGCCTGCATGGGTGAATAGGGACTTGAGGGAGGGGTTGGGGGCCAGCATGGGTGAACAGGGTCCTGAGAGAAGTGCTGGGGGCCAGCAGGGGTGAACAGGGATATGAGGGAGTTGCTAGGGCCAGCAGGGTTGAACAGGGACCTTAGGAGGGTTTGGGCCATTAGGGGTGAACGGGGACCTAAGGGAGTGGTTGGGGCCAGCAGGCGTGAACAGGGACCTGAGGGATGGGGTAGGGGCCACCATGGGTGAACAGGGACCTGAGGGAGGGGCCGGGGGCCAGCAAGGGTGAACAGGGACCTGAGGGATTGGCAGGGCCCATAGGGGTGAACAGGGACCTAAGGGATGGGCTGGGGGCAGCACAGGTGAACAGGGAACTGTGGGAGTGTCTGGGGGCTACCAGTGGTGAACAGGGACCTGTGAGAGGAGTCGGGGGCCAGCAGGGGTGATCAGGAACCTGAGGGAGAGGCTGGGGGCCAGAAGGGGAACAGGATCCTGAGGGAGGGTTGGAGGCCATCAGTGCAAAAGGGACCTGAGGGAGGGTTGGGGCCATCAGGGTACAGGGATGTGAGGGAGGGCCTAGGACCAGTATTGGTGAACAGGACCCTAGGGATGGCCTGGGGCTAGCAGGGTAAGGGGACCTGAGGCAGGGTCTGGTGGCCAGAAGGGGTGAACAGGGACCTGAAGGAGAACCGGGGGCAACCAGGGGTGAACAGGGACCTGAGGTAGAGTCTGGGATCAGCATGGGTAAACAGGGACCCGAGAGAGGGTCTGTGTGCCAGCAGCCTACGGGGACATGAGGGAGGGGCTGGTGGCCAGTAGGGGTGGACAGGCACCTGAGGGAGTGGCTAGGGCCAGCAGGGGTGAACAGGTACATGAGGGAGGTTCGGGGGCCACCAGGGGTCAACAGGGAGCTAAGGGATGGGCTGGGACCACAGAAGTGAACAGGGACCTGAGGAAGGGGCTGGGGGCCAGCAGGCTACGGGGACATGAGGGAGGGGCTGGGAGCCAGCAGGAGTAAACAGGGACCTGAGGTAGGGGCTAGGGCCAGCATGGTGAATAGGAAACTGAGGGATGAATTGGGGGCCAGCAGGGTTGAACAGGACCTGAGGGAGGGGCTGGGGCCAGCAGGGTATGGGGACCTGAGGGAAGGGCTGGGGGCCAGCAGGGAACAGGGACCTGAGGGAGGGGCCGGGGGCCAGCAGGGTTGAACAGGGACCTGAGGGAATGGCTAGGGACAGTAGGGTACGGGGACCTGAGGGTTGGTCTGAGGGTAAACAGGGATGAACAGGGAACTGATGGATGCACTGGGGGCCTGCAGGGGTGAATAGGGACTTGAGGGAGGGGTTGGGGCCAGCTGTGCTGAAGAGGGCCCTGAGGGATTGGCAGGGGCCACCAGGTGTGAACAGGGATCTTAGGGAAGGTTTGGGGCCAGTAGGGGTGAACAGGGACCCTTAGGGAGAGGCTGAGACAGCGGGGGTGAACAGGGACCTGAGGGAGAGGCTGGGGACCACCAGGTTTGTACAGGGACATGTGGGAGAGGTCGGGGCCAGCAGGGGTGAACAAGGACCTGAGGTAGGGGCAGGGGCCTGCAGGGTACAGGGACCTGATGGAGGGGCTGGGGCCAACAGAGTATGGGGAGCTAAACAGGTGCTGGGGCCAGCAGGGGTGAACAGGGACCTGAGGGAGGGGTTTGGGGCCAGCAGGGGAACAGGATCCTGAGGGAGGGTTAGGGGCCATCAGGAGAACAGGGACCTGAGGGAGGGGCTGAGGGCCAGCAGGGGTGAACATGGACCTGAGGGAGGGGCTGGGGGCCAGCAGTTGAATAGGGACCTGAGGGAAGGGCTGTAGCTAGCAGGGGTGAACAGGGACCTGAGGAAGGGGCTGGGGGCCACCAGTGGTGAACAGGGACCTGAGGGAGGCCCGGGGGCCACCAGCGGTGAACATGGACCTGAGATAGGCTCTGGGATCAGCAGGGGCAAACAGCGACCTGAGAGAGGGTCTATGTGCCAGCAGCCTATGGGGACATGAGGGAGGGGCTGGTGGCCAGCAGGGGTGAACAGGGATCTAAGGGATGGGCTGGGGCCACAGGGGTGAACAGGGACCTGAGGTAGGGGCTGGGGGCCACCAGGGGTGAACAGTTACCTGTGGGAGGGGTCGGGGGCCAGCAGGGGTGAACAAGGACCTGAGGTAGGGGCTGGGGCCAGCAGACTTTGGGGATATGAGGGAGGGGCTGGGGGCCAGCAGGGGTGAACAGGGACCTGAGGGTGGGGATGGGGCCGGCAGGGGTGAACAGGGACATGAGGAAGGGCTGGGGCCAGCAGGGGTGAACCGAGACCTGAGGGAGTGCCTGGGGCCAGCAGGGTATGGGGGCATGAGGGAGGGGTTGGTTGCCAGCAGGGGTGGACAGGGACGTGCGGGAGGGGCTGGGGCCAGCAAGGAAGAACAGGGACCTGAGGGAGGGGCTGGGGCCAGCAAGGGTGAATAGGGACCTGAGGGAGGGCCTGGGGGCCATCAGGGTACAGGAATGTTAGGGAGGGCCTGGGGCCAGTATGTGTGAACAGGGTCCTGAGGGATGGACAGGGGCTAGCAGGGTACGGGGATCTCAGCGAGGATCTGGGGGCCAGCAGGGGTGGACAGGGATCTGAAGGAGGGGCCGGGGGCGAGCAAGGGTGAACAGGGACCTGAGGGAGGAATTGAGGGCCAGCACGGGTGAACAGTGACCTGAGGGAGTGGCTGGGGCCAGCAGGCTATGGGGACATGAGGGAGGGGCTGGGGGCCAGCAAGGGTGAACAGGGACATGAGGGAGGGGCTGAGGCCAGCAAGCGTGAACAGGGACCTGAGGGGAGGGCCTGGTGCCAGTAGGGGTGAACAAGGACCTGAGGGATGGTCTGGGGCTAGCAGAGTACAGGGACCTGAGAGAGGGTCTGTGGGCCAGCAGGGGTAAACAGGGACCTGAGGGAGGGGCTGAGGGCAGCAGGGAACAGAGTACTGAGGGAGCGCCTGGGGGCAGCAGGGAATGGGGACCTGAGGGAGGGGCTGGGGCCAGCAGGGGTGAACAGAGACCTGGGGGAAGGGCTGGGGTCCAGGAAGGGTGAACAGGGACCTCATGGAAGAACTAGGGGCAAGCAGGGGTGAACAGGGACCTGAGGGAGGGGCTGGAGGCCAGAAGGTAACAGGGACATGAGGGAGGGGCTGGGGGCCAGCAGGGGTGAATAGGCACCTGAGAGAGGGGCTGGGGCCAGCAGGGTCTGGGGACCTGAAGAGGGGCTAGGGCCAGCAGGGGTAAACAGGGACCTGAGGGAGGGGCTGGGGGCCAACAGGGAACAGGGTACTGAGGGAGAGGCTGGGGCCAGCAGGATAAGGGGACCTGAGGGAGGGGCTGGAGAAAACCGGGTATGGGGACCTGAAGAGGGGCTGGGGCCAGCAGGGGTGAACAGAGACCTGGGGGAAGGGCTGGCGCAAGCAGTGGAACAGGATCCTGAGGGAGGGTTGGGGGCCATCAGGGGAACAGGGACCTGAGGGAGGGGTTGGAGGTCAGCAGGGGAACAGGAATCTTAGGGAGGGGCTGGGGTCAGCAGGGTTGAATATGGACCTCACAGAAGGGCTGGGACAACCAGGGTTGAATAGGGACCTGAGGGAGGAGCTGGGTACCAGGGAACAGGGACCTGAGAGAGGGTCAGGGGTCAGCAGGGGTGAACAGCGACCTGAGGGAGGTTCGGGGGCCACCAGGGGTCAACAGGGACCTGAGGTAGGGTCTGGGGACCAGTAGGGGTAACAGGGACCTGAGGGAGGATCTGGGAGCCAGCAGGAGTGGACAGGGACCTAAGGGATGGACTAAGGCCAGCAAGGGTGAATAGGGACATGAGGGATGAATTGGGGGCCAACAGGGGTGAACAGGACCTGAGGGAGGGGCTGGGGCCAGCAGGGGTGAACAGGGTCCTGAGGGAAGGGCTGGGGACCAGCAGGTGTGAATAGGGACTTGAGGGAGGGGCTGGGGGCCACCAGGGTTGAACAGGGTCCTGAGGGAACGGTTGGGGGCCCGCAGGAGTGAACAGGGACCTAAGGGAGGGGTTGGGTCCAGCAGGGGTGAACAGGGACCTGAGGGAGAGGATAGGGGCAACCAGGGGTGAACAGGGACCTCAGGGATGGGCCGGGGACCAGCAAGGGTGAACAGGGACCTGAGGGAGGGGCTGCTGGCCAGCAGGGGAACAAGATCCTGAGGGAGGGGCTGGGGGCCATCAGGGGAACAGGGACTTGAGGGAAGTTCTGGGGCGAGCAGGTGTGAACAGGGACCTGAGGGAGGGGCTGGGCCCAGCAGGCTATTGGGACCTGAAGGAGGGGCTGGAGGCCAGCATGGGTGAACAGGGTCCATATGGAGGGGTTTGGGTTAGGATGGGTGAACATGTTCATGAGGAGGGGCTGGGGGCCAGAAGGGGTGAACACGGAACTGAGGGAGGAGCTGAGGCCAGCAGGTTCTGGGGACCTGAGGGAGGGGCTGGGAGCCAGCAGGGGTGAACAGGGACAAGAGGGAGGGGCTGGGGACAGCAGGCATTTACATGGAGCTAAGGGAGAGGATGGGGCCACCAGGGGTGAACAGGGACCTGAGGAAGGGGCTGCGGCAAGCAGGCTATGGGGAAATGAGTGAGGGGCTGGGGGCCAGCAGGGGTAAACAGGAGCTGAAGGAGGGGCTGGGGCCAGCAGGCTATGGGGACATGAGGGAGGGGCTGGGGGCCATCAGGGGTGAAAAGGGATGTGAGGGAGCGGCTGGGGCCAGCGGGGGTGAACAGGGACATGAGGGAGTGGCTGGGGGCCAGCAGGGGTGAACAGCGACATGAGGGAGGGCCTAGGGCCTGCAGGCGTTTACATGGAGCTAAGGGAGGGGATGGGGCCAGCAGGGGTGAACAGGGTCCTGAGGGAGGGGCTGGGGGCCACCAGGGGTGTACAGGGACCTGAGGGAGGGGTTGGGGCCAGCAGGCTATGGGAACATGAGGGAGGGGCTGGGGGCCAGCAGGGGTGAACAGGGACCTGAGGGAGGGGCTGCGGACAGCGGGGGTGAAGATTAACATGAGGAGGGGCTGGGGCCAGCAGGGGTGAACCAGGACCTGAGGGAGTGGCTGGGGCAAGCAGGGAACAGGGACCTGAGGGAGGGGCAGGGGGCCAGCAGGGTACGGGTACCTGAGGGAGGGTCTGAGGGCAAATAGGGGTTACAAGGGACCTGATGGAGGGACTGGGGGCCTGCAGGGTTGAATAGGGAGCTGAGGGAGGGCCTGGGTGCCAGCAGGGTTGAACAGGGTCCTGAGGGAAGGGCTGGGGGCCAGCAGGGGTGAACAGGGACCTGAGGGAGCGGTTGGGGCCAGCGGGGGTGAACAGGGACATGAGGAGGGGCTGGGGCCAGCAGGGGTGTACGGGACCTGAGGGAGTGGCTGGGGTCAGTGGTATACGGGGACTTGATAGAGGGGCTGGGGCCTCAGGGAACAGGGACCTGATGGAGGGGCCGTGGAGCAGCAGGGAACAGAAACCTGAGAGAGGGGCTGGGGCCAGCAGGCTAGATGGACATGAGGGAAGGGCAGGGTCCAGCAGTGGTGAACAGGGACCCTTAGGGAGGGGCTGGGGCCAGCGGGGGTGAACAGGGACATGAGGGAGAGGCTGGGGGCCACCAGGTTTTTACAGGGACATGTGGAAAGACCGGGACCAGCAGGGTGAACAAGGACCTGATGGAGGGTCAGGAGCCTGCAGGGTACGGGGCCCTGATGGGGGGACTGGGGCCAACAGAGTATGGGAAGCTAAACAGGTGCTGGGGCCAGCAGGGGTGAACAGGGACCTGAGGGAGGGGTTTGGGGCCAGCAGGGGAACAAGATCCTGAGGGAGGGTTGGGGGCCATCAGGAGAAAAGGGACCTGAGGGAGGGGCTGGGGGCCAGCAGGGGTGAAAAGAGACCTGAGGGAAAGTCAGGGGCCAGCAGGGTATGGGGACCTGAGGGCGGGGCTGGTGCCAACTGGGTATGGGGACCTGAAGAGGGTCTGTGGCCAGCAGTGGTGAACAGGAGCCTGAGGGAGGGGCTGGTGGCAGTAGGGGTACAAGATGCTGAGGGAAGGGCTGGGGGCCATCAGGGCAACAGGGACTTGAGGGAAGTTCTGGGGTGAGCAGGGGTGAACAGGGACCTGAGGGAGGGGCTGGGCCCAGCAGGCTATTGGGACCTGAGGGAGGGGCTGGAGCCAGCAGGTGTGAACAGGGACATGAGGGAGGGGCTGGGGCCAGCAGGTGTTTACATGGAGCTAAGGGAGAGGATGGGGCCAGCAGGGGTGAACAGGGTCCTGAGGGAGGGGCTGGGGGCCACCAGGGGTGTACAGGGACCTGAGGGAGGGGCTGGGGCCAGCAGGCTATGGGGACATGAGGGAGGGCCTGGGGGCCAGCAGGGGTGAACAGGGACCTGAGGGAAGGGCTGCGGACAGCAGGGGTGAAGATTGACATGAGGAGGGGCTGGGGCCAGCAGGGGTGAACCAGGACCTGAGGGAGTGGCTGGGGCAAGCAGGGAACAGGGACCTGAGGGAGGAACCGGGGGCCAGCAGGGTACTGGGACCTGAGGGAGGGTCTGAGGGCAAACAGGGGTTATAAGGGACCTGATGGAGGGACTGGGGGCCTGCAGGCGTGAATAGGGAGCTGAGGGAGGGCCTGGGTGCCAGCAGGGTTGAACAGGGTCCTGAGGGAAGGGCTGGGGGCCAGCAGGGGTGAACAGGGACCTGAGGGAGCGGTTGGGGCCAGTGGGGGTGAACACGGACATGAGGAGTGGCTGGGACCAGCAGGGGTGTACAGGACCTGAGGGAGTGGCTGGGGTCAGCAGGATACGGGGACTTGATAGAGGGGCTGGGGCCTCAGGGAACAGGGACCTGATGGAGGGGCCGTGGAGCAGCAGGGAACAGAAACCTGAGGGAGGGGCTGGGGCCAGCAGGCTAGATGGACATGAGGGAGGGGCTGGGGCCAGCGGGGGTGAACAGGGACCTGAGGGAGCGGCTGGGGGTCACCAGGTTTTTACAGAGACATGTGGAAGGGCCGGGGCCAGCAGGGGTGAACAAGGACCTGAGGTAGGGTCAGGGGCCTGCAGGGTACAGGGACCTGATGGAGGGACTGGGGCCAACCGGGTATGGGGATCTAAAGCGGTGCTGGGGCCAGCAGGGGTGAACAGGATCCTGAGGGAGGGTTGGGGGCCATCAGGAGAACAGGGACTTGAGGGAGGGGCTGGGGGCCAGCAGGGGTGAACAGGGACCTGAGGGAGGGGCTGGGGGCCAGCAGTTTTGAATAGGGACCTGAAGGAAGGGCTATAGCCACCAGGGGTGAACAGGGACATGAGGGAGGGGCTGGGGGCCAGCAGGGGTGAACAGGGACCTGAGGGAGGTCCGGGGGCCACCAGCGGTGAACAGGGACCTGAGGTAGGCTCTGGGATCAGCAGGGGTAAACAGCGACCTGAGAGAGGGTCTATGTGCCAGCAGCCTACGGGGACATGAGGGAGGGGCTGGTGGCCAGCAGGGGTGAACAAGGACCTGAGGTAGGGGCAGGGGCCTGCAGGGTACAGGGACCTGATGGAGGGGCTGCGGCCAACCGGGTATGGGGACCTAAAGAAGTGTTGGGGCCAGCAGGGGTGAACAGTGACCTGAGGGAGGGGTTTGGGGCCAGCAGGGGAACAGGATCCTGAGGGAGGGTTGGGGGCCAAAAGGAGAACAGGGACCTGAGGGAGGGGCTGGGGGCCTGCAATTGTAAACAGGGACCTGAGGGAGGGGCCGGGGGCCAGCAAGGCTGAACAGGGACCCGAGGGAGGAATTGAGGGCCAGCAGGGGTGAACAGTGACCTGAGGGAGTGGCTGGGGCCAGCAGGCTATGGGGACATGAGGGAGGGGCTGGGGCCAGCAGGGGTTAAGAGGGAGCTGAGGGAGGGGCTGGGACAACCAGGGTTGAATAGGGACCTGAGGGAGGAGCTGGGTCACCAGGGAACAGGGACCTGAGAGAGGGTCAGGGGCCAGCAGGGGTGAACAGGGACCTGAGGGAGGTTCGGGGGCCACCAGGGGTCAACAGGGACCTGAGGTAGGGTCTGGGGACCAGTAGGGGTAACAGGGACCTGAGGGAGGAGCTGGTAGCCAGCAGGAGTGGACAGGGACCTAAGGGATGGACTAAGGCCAGCAAGGGTGAATAGGGACATGAGGGATGAATTGGGGGCCAACAGGGGTGAACAGGACCTGAGGGAAGGGCTGGGGCCAGCAGGGGTGAACAGGGTCCTGAGGGAAGGGCTGGGGACCAGCAGGTGTGAATAGGGACTTGAGGGAGGGGCTGGGGGCCACCAGGGTTGAACAGGGTCCTGAGGGAAGGGTTGGGGGCCTGCAGGAGTGAACAGGGACCTAAGGAGGGGATGGGGCCAGCAGGGGTGAACAGGGACCTGAGGGAGAGGATAGGGGCCACCAGGGGTGAACAGGGACCTGAGGGATGGGCCGGGGGCCAGCAAGGGTGAACACGGACCTGAGGGAAGGGTTGGGGCCAGCCAGCATGAACAGGGAACTGAGGGAGGGGCTAGCGCCAACAAGAGTGAACAGGGACCTGAGGGATTGGCAGGGTTGAGCAGGGGTGAACAGGGACCTGAGGGAGGGGCTGGGGACAGCAAGGGTGAACAGGGAACTGAGGGAGGGCTGGGGCCAGAGAGGGTGAACAGGGAATGAGGGATTGGCTGGGGCCTGTAGGGGTGAACAGGGACCTGAGGGAGGGTCCTGGAGGCCCCCAGGGGTGAACAGGGACCTGTGGGAGGTGTTGGGGGCCAGCAGGGAACAGAGTACTGATGGAGCGCCTGGGGGCAGCAGATTTTGGGGATATGAGGGAGGGGCTGGAGGCCACCAGGGGTGAACAGGGACCTGAGGGTTGGGCTGGGGCCGGCGGGGGTGAACAGGGACATGTGGAAGGGCTGGGGCCAGCAGGGGTGAACCGAGACCTGAGGGAGTGCCTGAGGCCAGCAGGGTATGGGCCATGAGGGAGGGGTTGCTTGCCAGCAGGGGTGGACAGGGACGTGAGGGAGGGGCTGGGGCCAGCAAGGGTGAACAGGGACCTGAGGGAGGGGCTGGGGCCAGCAAGGGTGAATAAGGACCTGAGGGAGGGCCTGGGGGCCATCAGGGTACAGGGATCTGAGGGAGCGGCCAGGGGCCAGCAAGGGTGAACAGGGACCTGAGGGAGGAATTGAGGGCCAGCATGGGTGAACAGTGACCTGAGGGAGTGGTTTGGGCCAGCAGGCTACGGGGACATGTGGGAGGGGCTGGGGGCCAGCAGGGGTGAAGAGGGACCTGAGGGAGGGACTGGGGCCAGCAAGGGTGAACAGGGACATGAGGGAGGGGCTGGGGCCAGCAAGGGTGAACAGGACATGAGGGAAGGGCCTGGTGTCAGTAGGGGTGAACAGGGACCTGAGGGATGGTCTGGGGCTAGCAGAGTAAAGGGACCTGAGAGAGGGTCTGTGGGCCAGCAGGGGTAAACAGGGACCTGAGGGAGGGGCCGGAGGCCAGCAGGGAACAGAGTACTGAGGGAGTGCCTGGGGGCAGCAGGGTATGGGGACCTGAGGGAGGGGCTGGGGCCAACCGGGTTACGGGGAACTAAAGAGGGGCTGGGGCAAGCAGGGGTGAACAGAGACCTGGGGGAAGGGCTGGGGGCCAGGAGGGGTGAACAGGGACCTCATGGAGGAACTAGGGGTAAGCATGGGTGAACAGGGACCTGAGGGAGGGGCTGGAGGCCAGAAGGTTACAGGGACAAGAGGGAGGGGCTGGGGGCCAGCAGGGGTGAATAGGCACCTGGGAGAGGGGCTGGGGCCAGCAGGGTCTGGGGACCTGAAGAGGGGCTAGGGGCCAGCAGGGGTAATCAGGGACCTGAGGGAGGGGCTGGGGGCCAACAGGGAACAGGGTACTGAGGGAGGGGCTGGGGCCAGCAGGATACGGGGACCAGGGAGGGGCTGGAGAAAACCGGGTACGGGGACCTGAAGAGGGGCTGGGGCCAGCAGGGGTGAACAGAGACCTGGGGGAAGGGCTGGGGCCAGCAGTGGAATAGGATCCTGAGGGATGGTTGGGGGCCATCAGGGGAACAGGGACCTGAGGAGGGGCTGGGGGGTCAGCAGGGGAACAGGAATCTTAGGGAGGGGCTGGGGTCAGCAGGGTTGAATATGGACCTCACAGAGGGGCTGGGACAACCAGGGTTGAATAGGGACCTGAGGGAGGAGCTGGGTCACCAGGGAACAGGGACCTGAGAGAGGGTCAGGGGCCAGAAGGGGTGAACAGGACCTGAGGGAGGTTCGGGGGCCACCAGGGGTCAACAGGGACCTGAGGTAGGGTCTGGGGACCAGTAGGGGTAACAGGGACCTGAGGGAGGGGCTGGGAGCCAGCAGGAGTGGACAGGGACCTAAGGGATGGACTAAGGCCAGCAAGGGTGAATAGGGACCTGAGGGATGAATTTGGGGCCAGCAGGGGTGAACAGGACCTGAGGGAGGGGCTGGGGCCAGCAGGGGTGAACAGGGTCCTGAGGGAAGGGCGGGGGGCCAGCAGGTGTGAATAGTGACTTGAGGGAGGGAATAGGGGCCACCAGGGTTGAACAGGGACCTGAGGGAGGGGCCGCGGGCCAGCAAGGGTGAACAGGGACCTAAGGGAGGGGTTGGGGCCAGCAAGCATGAACAGGGAACTGAGGGAGGGGCTGGCGCCAACAAGAGTGAACAGGGACCTGAGGGATTGGCAGGGTCGAGCAGGGGTGAACAGGGACCTAAGGGAGTGTTTGGGGCCAACAGGGGTGAACAGGGACTGGTGGGAGGGGCTAGTGGCCACCAGGGGTGAACTGGGACCTGAGGGAGGGCCGGGGGCCAGCAAGAGTGAACAGGGACCTGAGGGAGGGGCTGCCGCCAGCAAGGGTGAACAGGGACCTAAGGGATTGGCAGGGGCCAGCAGGGGTGAACAGGGGCCTAAGGGATGGGCTGGGGCCAGCAGGGGTGAACAGAGACCTGAGGGAGGGGCTGGGAGCCAGCAGGTTTGAATAGTGACCTGCTGGCCCCCGACTCCTCTCACAGGTCTTTGTTCACCCCTGCTATAACCAGCCCCTCTTAAGTTCCCCATACCCGTTTGGCCCCAGCCCCTCCATCAGGTCCCAAACCCTGCAGGCCCCTGCCCCTACCTCAGGTCCTTGTTCACCCCTGGTGGCCCAGGCCCCTCCCACAGATCCCTGTTCAAACCTGGTGTCCCCCATCCGCTCCTCATGTCCCTGTGCACCCCCTCTGGCCCCAGCCACTCCCTAAGGGTCCCTGTTCACCACTGCTGGCCCCTGCCCCTCCCTCATGTGCATCTAGCCTGCTGGCCCCAGCCCCTCCCTCAGGTTTCTGTTCCCTGCTGCTCCACGGCCCCTCCATCAGGTCCCGGTACACCCCTGCTGGCTCCAGCCCCTCCTCATGTCTCTGTTCACCCCTGCTGGCCCCAGCCGCTCCCTCACGTCCCTGTTCAACCCTGCTGTCCCCCAGCCCCTCCCTCATATCCCCATCGGTCCCTGTTCACCCCTGTTTGCCCTCAGAACCTCCCTCAGGTCCCCGTACCCTGCTGGCCCCAGCCATTCCCTCAGGTCCCAGTTCACGCCTGCTAGCCCCCGGCCCCTCCCTCATACCCCGTAGCCTGCAGGCCCCCAGCCCATCCCTCAGGTCCCTGTTACCCCTGCTGGCCTCCAGACCCTACGTCAGGACCCTGTTGACCCCTAGTGTCCCCCGAACCTCCATCAGGTCCCTGTTCACCCCTGCTGGCCCCAACCCCTCCCTCAGGTCCTGTTCAACCCTGCTGGCCCCAAATTCATCCCTCAGGTCCCTATTTACCCTTGCTGGCCGTAGCCCCTCCCTCAGGTCCCTTTCCCTGCTGGCCCCAGCACCTCTCTCAGGTCCCTGTTCTCCTGATGGCCCCCAACCCTCCCTCAGGGTCCTGTTCCCCTGCTGGCCCCAAACCATTCCCTCAGGTCCCTGTTCACCCCTGCTGGCCCCAGCACCTCTTTAGGTCCCCATACCCGGTTGGCCCCAGCCCCTCAATCAGGTCCCCGTACCCTGCAGGCCCCTGCCCCTACCTCAGGTCCTTGTTCACCCTGCTGGACCCGGCCCCTCCCACATGCCCCTGTAAAAACCTGGTGGCCCCCAACGGCTCCCTCAGGTCCCTGTTCACCCCCGCTGGCCCCAGCCCCTCCCTAAGGGTCCCTGTTCACCACTGCTGGCCCCCTGCCCCTCCCTCATGTCCATCTAGCCTGCTGGCCCCAGCCCCTCCTTCAGGTTTCTGTTCCCTGCTGCTCCACGGCCCCTCCCTCAGGTCCCTGTTTCCTGCTGTCCCCAGCCCATTCCTCAGGTCCCCGTACCCTGCTGGCCCCCAATTCCTCCCTCAGGTCCCTATTCACCCTTGCTGGCCCTAGACCCTCCCTCAGGTCCTGTCCACTCCTACTGGCTCCCAGCCTCTCCCTCATGTCCCCATAGCCTGCTGGCCCCCAGCCCCTCCCTCAGGTCCCTGTTACCCTTGCTGGCCCCCAGACACTACCACAGGTTCCTGCTGACCCCTGGTGGCCCCCAACCTCCCTCAAGTCCCTGTTCACCCCTGCTGGCCCCCAGACACTCTCTCAGATCCGGTACCCTGCTAGCCCCATTCCATCCCTCAGGACCCTGTTCACCCATACTGGCCCCAGCCCCTCCCTCACATCCCGGTACCCTGATGGCCCCCAGGCCCTCCCTCAGGTCCCTGTTCACCTTTGCTGGCCCCAGCACCTCCCGCAGGTCCCTGTTCACCCTGCTGGCCCCCAGCCGCTCCCTCATGTCCATCTAGCCTGCTGGCCCAGCCACTCCCTCAGGTCCCGGTTCACCCCTGCTGACCCCAGCCCCTCCTCATGTCCTTGTTCACCCCTGCTGGCTCCGAGCCCCTCCCTCATGTCCCCATAGCCTGCTGACCCCAGCCCCTGCCTAGGTCCTTGTTCACCCCTGCTGGCCCCCGGCCTCTCTCACAGGTCCCTGTTCACCCCTGTGGCTCCCAGGCCCTCCCTCAGGTCCCTGTTCACGCCTGCTGGCCCCAGCCCATCCCTCAGGTCCCTGTTCACCCTTGCTGGCGGCAGCCCCTCCCTCAGGTCCCTGTTCACCCCTGCTGGCCCCATCCCCTCGCTCAGGTCCCTGTTCACCCCTGCTGGCCCCAGCCCTTCCCTCATGTCCCAATTCACCCCTGCTTGCTCCCAGCCCCTCCCTTAGGTCCCCAGAACCTGCTGGCCCCAGCCCCTTCTTCAGGTCCCTGTTCACCCCTGCTCGCCCCAGCCCTTCCCTCAAGTCCCTGTTCCCCTTATGGCCCCCAGCCCCTCCCTCAGGATCTTGTTCCCCTGCTGGCCCCCAGCCCCTCCCTCAGGCTCCTGTTCACCACTGCTGGCCACAGACCCTCTTCAGGTCCCCGTACCCGGTTGGCCCAAACCCTCCCTCAGGTCCCCATACCCTGCTGGCCCTTGACCTTCCCTCACTTCCCTGTTCACCCCTGGTTGTCCCAAGCCCCTCCCTTAAGTCCCGTTTCACCCCTTCTGGCCCCCGAACCTCCCTCATGTTCCTGATCAGCCCTGCTGGCCCCCAGTCCCTCCATCAGGTCCCTGTTCACCCCTGCTGGCCTCCGGCCCCTCCCTCAGTTCCCTGTTCACCCCTGGTTGTCCCAGCCCCTCCCTCAGGTCCCTTTTCACCCCTTCTGGCCCCCAGCCCCGTCCTCAGGTCCCTCTTCAACCCTGCTGGCCCCCAGTCCCTCCATCAGGTCCCTGTTCACCCCTGCTGGCCTCCGGCCCCTCCCTCAGTTCCCTGTTCACCCCTGGTGGTCCCCAGCCCCTCATTAGGTCCCTCTTCACCCTTGCTGGGCCCCAGACCATCCCTCAGGTCCCCGTTCACCCCTACTGGCCCCAGCCAATCCCTCAGGTCCCTGTTCACCCTCTCTGGCCCCAGCCCTCCCTCAGTTCCCTGTTCACCCTTGCTGGCCCCAACCCCTCCCTCAGGTCCCTGTTCACCCCTGCTCGACCCTGCCAATCCCTCAGGTCCCTGTTCACTCTTGTTGGCGCCATCCCCTCCCTCAGTTCCCTGTTCATGCTTGCTGGCCCCAACCCTTCATCAGGTGCTGTTTACCCTTGCTGGCCCCCGGCCCCTCCCTCAGGTCCCTGTTCACTCCTGCTGGCCCCAACCCCTCCCTTAGGTCCCCATTGACCCCTAATGGCCGAAACCCTCCCTTAGGTCCCTGTTCACCCCTGGTGGCATCTAGCAACTCCCTGAAATCCCTGTTCACCCCTGCTGGCCCCAACCCCTCCCTCAAGTCCCTATTCACCCATGCAGGCCCCCAGTCCCTCCATCAGGTCCCTGTTCACCCCTGTTTGCCCTCAGACCCACCCTCAGGTCCCCGTACCCTACTGGCCCTAGCCATTCCCTCAGGTCCCTGTTCAACCCTGCTGGCCCCCGGCCCCTCCCTCAGGTCCCTCTTCCCTGCTTGCCCTAAGCCCCTCTCTCAGGTCCCCGTACCCTGCTACCCCAGTCCATCCCTCAGGACCCTGTTCACCCATACTGGCCCAGCACCTCCCTTACATCCCCGTACCCTGATGGCCCCCAGGCCCTCCCTCAGGTGCCTGTACACCCTTACTGGACCCCGGGCCCTCCCTCAGGTCCCTGTTCACAACAGCTGGCCCCAGACCATCCCTCAGGACATTGTTCACACCTGCTGGCTCAAACCCCTCCCTCAGGTCCCTGTTTCCTGCTGGCCCCAGCCCCTCCATAATGTCCTCGTTCACCCCTATTGGCCCCAGGCAATCCTTCAGGTCGCTGTTCACCCTTGCTGGCCCCAGCCCCTCCCTTAGGTCTCTGTTCACCCTTGCTGGCCACAGCCCCTCCCTCAGTTCCCTGTTCATGCTTGCTGGCCCCAACCCTTCCCTCAGGTCCCTGTTCACCCCTTGAGGCCCCTAGCCCCTCCCTCAGGTCCCTGTTCACCTCTGCTGGCCCCAACCCCTCCCTTAGTTCCCTATTCACCATGCTGGCCCCCAGCCGTTCCCTCAGGACCCTGTTCATCCCCGCTGGCCCCAGCCGCTCCCTCAGTTCTTGTTCAACCCTGCTGGCCCCCAATTCATCCCTCAGGTCCCTATTCACCCTTGCTGGCTCTAGCCCCTCCCTCATGTCCCTGTTCATCCTGCTGGCTCCCAGCCCCTCCCTCATTTCCCCGTAGCCTGCTGGCCCCCAGGCCCTTCCTCAGGTCCCTGTTACCTCTACTGGCCCCCAGGCCCTTCCTCAGGTCCCTGTTGACACCTGGTGCCCCCCGAACCTCCCTCATGTCCCTGTTCAGCCCTGCTGGCCCCGAGACCTTCCCTAAGATCCCCATACCCTGCTACCCCAGTCCATCCCTCAGGACCCTGTTCACCCATACTGGCCCCAGACCCTCCCTCACATCCCCGTACCCTGATGGCCCCCAGGCCCTCCCTCAGGTGCCTGTTCACCCCTACTGGACCCCGGGCCCTCCCTCAGGTCCCTTTTCACAACAGCTGGCCCCAGCCCCTCACTCAGGTCCCTGTTCACCCTTGCTGGCCCCAGCCCCTCCCTCAGGTTCCTGTTCCCTGCTGGTCCTCGGCCCCTCCCTCAGGTCCCTGTTCCCTGCTGGCCCCAGACCCTCCCTCTGGTCCCCGTTCACCCCTACTGGATCCAGCCAATCCCTCAGTTCCCTGTTCACCCTCTCTGGCCCCAGCCCCTTCCTCAGTTCCCTGTACACCCTTGCTGGTCCCAGCCCCTCCCTTAGGTCTCTGTTCACCCTTGCTGGCGCCAGCCCCTCCCTCAATTCCCTATTCACACTTGCTGGCCACAGCCCCTCCCTCAGTTCCCTGTTCATGCTTGCTGGCCCCAACCCTTCCCTCAGGTCCCTGTTCACTCCTGGTGGCCCCTAGCCCCTCCCTCAGGTCCCTGTTCACCACTGCTGGCCCCAACCCCTTCCTTAGGTCCCTATTCACCCCTGCTGGCCCCAAGCCCTTCCCTCAGGACCCTGTTCACCCCCGCTGGCCCCAGCCCCTCCCTCAGTTCTTGTTCAACCCTGCTGGCCCCCAATTCATCCCTCAGGTCCCTATTCACCCTTGCTGGCTCTAGCCCCTCCCTCAGGTCCCTGTCCACTCCTGCTGGCTCCCATCCCGCCCCTCATTTCCCCGTAGCCTGCTGGCCCCCAGGCCCTTCCTCAGGTCCCTGTTGACACCTGGTGCCCCCCGAACCTCCCTCATGTCCCTGTTCAGCCCTGCTGGCCCCGAGACCTTCCCTAAGATCCCCATACCCTGCTACCCCAGTCCATCCCTCAGGACCCTGTTCACCCATACTGGCCCCAGACCCTCCCTCACATCCCCGTACCCTGATGGCCCCCAGGCCCTCCCTCAGGTGCCTGTTCACCCCTACTGGACCCCGGGCCCTCCCTCAGGTCCCTTTTCACAACAGCTGGCCCCAGCCCCTCACTCAGGTCCCTGTTCACCCTTGCTGGCCCCAGCCCCTCCCTCAGGTTCCTGTTCCCTGCTGGTCCTCGGCCCCTCCCTCAGGTCCCTGTTCCCTGCTGGCCCCAGACCCTCCCTCTGGTCCCCGTTCACCCCTACTGGATCCAGCCAATCCCTCAGTTCCCTGTTCACCCTCTCTGGCCCCAGCCCCTTCCTCAGTTCCCTGTACACCCTTGCTGGTCCCAGCCCCTCCCTTAGGTCTCTGTTCACCCTTGCTGGCGCCAGCCCCTCCCTCAATTCCCTATTCACACTTGCTGGCCACAGCCCCTCCCTCAGTTCCCTGTTCATGCTTGCTGGCCCCAACCCTTCCCTCAGGTCCCTGTTCACTCCTGGTGGCCCCTAGCCCCTCCCTCAGGTCCCTGTTCACCACTGCTGGCCCCAACCCCTTCCTTAGGTCCCTATTCACCCCTGCTGGCCCCAAGCCCTTCCCTCAGGACCCTGTTCACCCCCGCTGGCCCCAGCCCCTCCCTCAGTTCTTGTTCAACCCTGCTGGCCCCCAATTCATCCCTCAGGTCCCTATTCACCCTTGCTGGCTCTAGCCCCTCCCTCAGGTCCCTGTCCACTCCTGCTGGCTCCCAGCCCCTCCCTCATTTCCCTGTGGCCTGCTGGCCCCCAGGCCCTTCCTCAGGTCCCTGTTACCCCTACTGGCCCCCAAACCCTACCTCAGGTCCCTGTTGACCCCTGGTGGCCCCCAAATCACCCTCATGTCCCTGTTCACCCCTGCTGGCCCCCAGACCTTCCCTAAGATGCCGGTACCCTGCTATCCCAGTCCATTCCTCAGGACCCTATTCACCCATACTGGCCCCAGACCCTCCCTCACATCCCCGTACCCTGATGGCCCCCAGGCCCTCCCTCAGGTCCCTGTCACCCCTGCTGGACCCCGGCCACTTCCTCATGTCCCTGTTCACACCAGTTGGCCCCAGCCCCTCCCTCAGGACCCTGTTCACCCCTGCTGTCCCCAGCCCCTCCCTCAGGTTCCTGTTCCCAGCTTGTCCCCAGCCCCTCCCTCAGGTCCCTGTTTCCTGCTGGCCCCATCCCCTCCATCAGGTCCCCGTTCACCCCTACTGGACCCAGCCAATCCTTCAGTTCCCTGTCACCCTTGATGGCCCCAGCCACTCCCTCATGTCCCTGTTCACCCTTGCTGGCCCCAGTCCCTCCATCATGTCCCTGTTCACCCCTGCTGGCCCTAGCCCCTCCTTCAGGTCACTGTTCACCCCTGCTGGCCCCCTACCCCTCCCTCATGTCCCCGTAGCCTGCTGGCCCCAGGCACTACCTCAAGTTCCGGATCAGCCCTGTTGGCCCCAGACCCTCCTCATATCCCTCTTCATCCCCCCTGTCCCCAGCCACTCCCTCAGGTCCCTGTTCCCTGCTGGCCCAACCCCTCCGTCAGGTCCCGTACTCTGCTGGCTACAGCCCCTCCCTCAGGTCACTATTCAAACCTGCTGGCCCCCAGCCCCTCCCTCATATCCCTGTTCACCCCTGCTGTCCCCAACCCTCTTAATTTCCCCATACCCGGTTGGCCCAAGCCCCTCCATCAGGTCCCAAACCCTGCAGGCCCCTGACCCTACCTCAGGTCCTTGTTCACCCCTGCTGGCCCAGGCCCCTCCCACAGATCCCTGTTCAAACCTGGTGGCCCCCAGCCGTTCCCTCATGTCCCTGTTAACCCCCGCTGGCCCCAGCCCCTCCCTAAGGGTCCCTTTTCACCACTGCTGGCTCCCTGCCCCTCCCTCATGTCCATCTAGCCTGCTGGCCCAGCCCCTCCCTCAGGTTTCTGTTCCCTGCTGCTCCACGGCCCCTCCATCAGGTCCCTGTTCCCTGCTGGCCCCAGCCACTCCCTCAGGTCCCGGTACACCCCTGCTGGCCCCAGCCCCTCCTCATGTCCCTGTTCACCAATGCTGGCCCCAGCCGCTCCCTCACGTCCCTGTTCACCCCTGCTGGACCCCGACGCCTCTCACAGGTCCCTGTTCACCCCTGGTGGCCCACAGCCCCTCACTCAGGTCTCTGTTCACCCCTGCTGGCCCCAGCCCCTCCCTCAGGTCCCTGTTCACCCCTGCTGGCCACTAGCCCCCCCGTCAGGTCCCTGTTTACCCCTGCTGGCCCCAAACCCTCCCTGAGGTGCCCGTTCACCCCTGCTGGCCCCCAGGCCCTCCCTCAGCTCCCTATTCACGCCTGCAGGCCGCCAGTCCCTCCATCAGGTCCCTGTTCACCCCTGTTTGCCCTCAGACCCTCCCTCAAGTCCCCGTACCCTGCTTGTCCCCGGCCACTCCCTCAGGTCCCTGTTCCCTGCTTACCCCATCCACTCCCTCAGATCCTGGTTCACCCCTGCTAGCCCAAGCCCCTCCTCATGTCACTGTTCACCCCTGCTGTCCGCAGCCCCTCCCTCAGGTCCCTGTTCACCCCTGCTGGCCCCCAGCCCCTCCCTCATGACCCCATAGCCTGCTGGCCCCAGCCCCTCCCTCAGGTCCCTGTTCACCCCTGGTGGCTCCCAGCCCCTCCCTCAGGTCCCTGTTCACCCCTGCTGGCCCCATCCCCTCCCTTAGCTCCCTGTAAACGCCTGCTGGCCCAGCCCCTCCCTCATGTCCCTGTTCACCCCTGCTGGCTCCCAGCCCCTCCCTCAGGATCTTGTTCCCCTGCTGGCCAGCAGCCCCTCCCTCAGGTCCCTGTTCACCACTGCTGGCCACAGCCCCTCTTCAGGTCCCCGTACCCGGTTGGCCCCAGCCCCTCCCTCAGGTACCCATACCCTGCTGGCCCCAACCTTCCCTCAGGTCCCTGTTCACCCCTGCTGGCCTCCGGCCCCTCCCTCAGGTTCCCTTTCACCCCTACTGGCCCCAGCCAATCCCTCAGGTCCCTGTTCACCCTCTCTGGCCCCAGCCCTCCCTCAGTTCCCTGTTCACCCTTGCTGGCCCCAGCCCCTCCCTCAGGTCTCTGTTCACCCTTGCTGGCCCCAGCCCCTCCCTCAGGTCCCTGTTCACACCTGCTCGACCCAGCCAATCCCTCAGGTCCCTGTTCACCCTCTCTGGCCCCAGCCCTCCCTCAGGTCTCTGTTCACACCTGCTCGACCCTGCCAATCCCTCAGGTCCCTGTTCACCCTCTCTGGCCCCAGCCCTCCCTCAGTTCCCTGTTCACCCTTGCTGGCCCCAACCCTTCCCTGAGGTCTCTTCACCCCTGCTGGCCCCCGGCCCCTCCCTCAGGTCCCTGTTCACCCCTGGTGGCCCCTATTGCCTCCTTCGGGTCCCTGTTCACCCCTGCTGGCCCCAACCCCTCCCTTAGGTCCCTGTTCACCCCTGCGGGCCCCCAACCCTTCCCTCAGGACCCTGTTCAACCCTGGTGGCCCCCAGCCCCTCCCTCAAGTCCCTATTCACACCTGCTGGCCCCCAGCCCTTCCCTCAGGACCCTGTTCACCCCTGCTGGCCCCAGCCCCTCCCTCAGGTCCTGTTGAACCCTGTTGGCCCCCAATTCTTCCCTGAGGTCCCTATTCACCCTTTGCTGTCCTTAGTCCATCCCTTAGGTCCCTGTCCACTCCTGCTGGCTCCCAGCCCCTCCCTCAGGTCCCTGTTACCCCTACTGGTCCCCAGACCCTACCTCAGGTCCCTGTTGACCCCTGGTGGCCCCCGAACCTCCCTCAGGTCCCTGTTCACCCCTTCTGGCCCCTGACCCTCTCTCAGGTCCCTGTTCCCTGGTGACCCAGCTCCTCCCTCAGGTCCCTATTCAACCCTGGTTGTCCCAGCCCCTCCCTCAGCTTCCTCTTAACCCCTGCTGGCCCCAGCCCCTCCCTCAGATTCCTGTTCCCCTGCTGACCCCCAGCCTCTCCCTCAGGTCCCTGTTCCCCTGATGGCCCCCAACCCTCCCTCAGGATCCTGCTCCACTGCTGGCCCCAGCCCTTCCCCCAGGTCTCTGTTCACCCCTGCTGGCCCCAGCCCCTCTTCAGGTCCCCGTACCCGGTTTTCTCCAGCCCCTCCCTCAGGTCCCCGTATCCTGCTGGCCCCAGCCCCTCCCCCAGTACCCTGTTCCCTGTTGGCCCCCAGCCCTTCCCTCAGGTCCCTGATTACCCCTGCTGGCCCCAGCCCCTTTTGAGGTCCACAGACCCTGCTGGCCCCAGCCCTCTCTCAGGTGCCCATTCACCCCTGCTGGCCCCCAGCCCCTCCGTCATGTCCCTGTTACCTTCTGGCCTCCAGCCCCTCCCTCAGGTCCCTGTTCACCCCTGCTTACCCCTAGTTCCTCCATGAGGTCCCTGTTCACCCCTCCTGGCCCCCAGCCCTTCCCCCAGGTCTCTGTTCACCCCTGCTGGCCCCAGCCCCTCTTCAGGTCCCCGTACCCGGTTTTCTCCAGCCCCCCCTCAGGTCCCTGTATCCTGCTGGCCCCAGCCCCTCCCCCAGTACCCTGTTCCCTGTTGGCCCCCAGCCCTTCCCTCAGGTCCCTGATTACCCCTGCTGGCCCCAGCCCCTCTTGAGGTCCACAGACCCTGCTGGCCCCAGCCCTCTCTCAGGTGCCTATTCACCCCTGCTGGCCCCCAGCTCCTCCGTCATGTCCCTGTTACCTTCTGGCCTCCAGCCCCTCCCTCAGGTCCCTGTTCACCCCTGCTTACCCCTAGTTCCTCCATGAGGTCCCTGTTCACCCCTCCTGGCCCCCAGCCCTTCCCCCAGGTCTCTGTTCACCCCTGCTGGCCCCAGCCCCTCTTCAGGTCCCCGTAACCGGTTGGCCCCAGCCCCTCCCTCAGGTCCCCATACCCTGCTGCCCCCAGGCGCTCCCTCAGTACTTTGTTCCCTGCTGGCCTCCGGCCCCTCCCTCAGGTCCCTGTTTACCCCTGCTGGCCCACAGACCCTCTCTCAGGTCCCTGTACTCTGCTAGCCCCAGACCATCCCTCAGGTCCCTGTTCACCCCTACTGGCACCAGGCCCTTCCCTCATGTCCCTGTTCACCCCTGCTGGCCCCCAGCCCCTCTCTCAGACCCTGTTCCCCTGCTGGCTCCCAGCCCCTCACTCAGGTCCCTGTTCACCCCTTCTGGCCCCCAGCCCCTCCCTCAGGTCCCCGTACCCTGCTGGCCCCAGCTCTCCCTGAGGTCCCTGTTCACCCCTGCTGCTCCCAGCCCCTCCCTCAGGTCCCTTTTCCCTGCTGGCCCCAGCCCCTCCATCACATACCTGTACCCTGATGTCCCCAGCCCCTCCCTCAAGTCCCTGTTCCCTGCTGGCCCCAGCCCCTCTTCAGGTCCCTGTACCCTGATGGCCCCCAGGCCCTCCCTCAGGTCCCTGTTCACCCGTGCTGGCCCCCAGCCCCTCCCTCAGGTCCCTGTGCTGCTGGCTTGTGTTCGTAGGGGCCACCTCTAGGAGGGGTATGGCCCCCTTTATGTGGTCAGTTGATCACGTCTGTCCCATTCAGAGCAATCTCCCTTTGACAAACACTGTCAGCAGGTTGGGGACCTCTATTAATTCTACAGGAACCATTCACCTGTGTTCTGTCATGTGGCTTGGTCATCATGTTCACACTCAGGTCGTCCTGGGGTTGTTTTGGGGTTGCTTGGGGTCTTGGGGTTGTTTCAGAGTCTCCCCCAGCAGCTGTTGAGTTACAACTGACAAGGAAGTGGGCTGGATGGAGAAGTCATGGTCTTGGGGGCACAGGTGACCCACACTCTGGGCCTCTTGCCAATGACCCAGCCTTCTTCCTGCATTGACAGCCTGTGGGCCCTTGGGGTGCTGTGTGCCGTCAGGGGCCACACCAGGTCCAGCTGTAGCTTTGTGAGGTGGCCTTGGGGTGCCAGCAGGAGCGCAGCCTGCAGAGGGCGCGGGAGGCACCCTGTGTGTAGCATCAGGACAGTGGCGATACCTTGCTTTGCGTGGTTTCAGAGAAAGCAGGGCACACCAAGCTCTGAACTTCCCACCTCACAATGGGCATGGCAGCCACCGCCTTTGTGGGAAGAAAGTCATCAGCGGGCTGATCTGAAACCCCATGAGAAGTTCAAAACTACCTGCTAACCCCAGGGTTCTTTTGTGTGTGTGTCTAGATTTCCAGTGGGTTCAAGGGACGTGTGTGAAGTCCAGCTGATGGTGTACAACCCCATGCCGTTTGAGCTCCGAGTGGAGAACATGGTATGTACCACCACCAGGGGCCTCTGTGACTGAGAACTCCAGCGTGTCACTAAAATGCGTCTTTGCTTAGTGTTAGAGGCACTAATTCTTGCACACATGTCTGCTTTGCCCAAGGTGGTAAGTGTTTGGTGAGTGAAGTCCGTGTTTTGTCATTACCGTGCCTCATGCTTGCTGCCGAGTAGACGTCTGAGGCACAGAGCAACCCTGGGCTTGTACACGCACTGAGCTTTGCCCATTGGCTGTGAGATTGGAAGTCAGCACTTTGGAGTTCACAGGAGCTTACTGGAGATTGTTGTGCTGCTGTGAGGTGACACAGGGATCGAGGTGTAGGGGGAGCTGTAGAGAGAGGTGTTACTGCACCATGTAGGGTGTGGAAGATTCATGCCCTGGGTCCATGCTTGCTTGGTGGACTTGTGCCGCCTTCAGACTACCATGGGATCCGTTCCCAAGGTTCTCTGTACTGCGACCAGTATCATAACCGGTGCTCCAGGTGAGAACCAGGTTCTTCCTGCTGGTGTCTCGCCGAGGGCCATGCCCTGAGCCAGGTACAGGGTGCGTGGCACCCTGGGGATACGAGGGCCCATAGGCCTCATCCCTGGTGTGAACCTGCCTTGGAGAGACGCCCCTGCTGGCTGGGCCAGACTGCCAGGTGGAGCCACAGTTTTCCGTGAGCCAAGACTGTTGGGCAGCCCTGCTGTGTGTGGCTGCTCCCCGAGCCTGTGTTAAGCCTGCAGTCCTGAGACTGACTGAGGACTGGTGTTCCCCCAACTGTTGCACAAGGGTGCACTGGCCTCAGGACATGGCCGTGGTCAGCCTCTGCTGTGGCCATTTGGCTCTTGGAATCCAAGGGGGTAATTTACGCCAAAGTAGTTAAAGTGTCAGATGACTGCTGCTGTTTCTTATACATTTTTTTTTCATTTTTAAAAGTAGCATTTTTACCTGGTTAAAAAGTAATAAATTATGTGTTTTAATAGATCAGGAAGGGTAGAAACTTAGACAAGAGAAGAGCGCCACTTGGATATAGCCAGCATACCATGGTGCTTTGTCGAAAGCTGACTCATGGAACACTTCAGATGTGCACACGCCACCCACATTTCAGACAGGCAGCAGTGGCCACACCGCCCTGGCTGTTCTAAGAAGACAGAGAGTCCAGTGTGTCTGTTAGAGATGAAAGGCATGCGATTAGCTTCTCTGAGTGTGTCCTGCCACTGCACCCCCTCCACACGCACACACACAGCTCACATCACACCTTTGCATCACATGTGGGTGACAGGCGTTCTCACTGCTCCCAGAGTGTCTTTGCTGCCAGCGTTTCCTGTGCACAGAGACAGAGACAGTGTATGTGCATTCCACGCACCCAGCTGTCTACGCCACGCACACATCTGTGCATGCAGGTTTCATACAACCTGAACTCACACTGAGGCCCAGCATCTTGCCTTCCTGTGTTCCACGTTTGCACCCTTCCTCCCAGCACCCCCACTCACATGCCTTGTCCTGCCACAGATAAGAGAGGTTTGTTTTAAAATATTATTTATTTATTTGAAAGTTGAGTCACAGAGTCCATTTGCTGGTTCACTCCCCAGGTGTCTGCCCAAGCCAGGGCTGAGCCAGGCTTGAAGACAGGAGTTCTGTCTGGATCTCCCACACGGGTGGCAGAGGCCCAAACACTTGGGCCATCTTCTGCTGTATTCTCAGGTACATTGGCAGGCAGCTGGATCGGAAGTGGAGCAGCCAGGAGGCAAACCAGCAGCAATATGGGATGTTGGTGTTGTAGGCAGCGGCTTTACCTGCTACACCCCAATACTGGCCCTGGATCTGAGAGTTTGAGGGCTTCCTTGACTCCATACTGTGGAAAGTGGACCCCCCACAAACAGGGCAGGACTCTCTGTGTCTTGAGTTCTTAATTTATCTCAGCAGGGTTCTGTAACTGTGATGAAATCTTGCACGTTATTCATTAGATTTACTCCAAGATAGTTGGAATTTTTGGTGTCTTGTTCATTTTTTTAAACATTTTATTTTCCAATAGTTGACTGGTGATTGTTGACATCTTTTAGATTGTGGGAGACCAGGAAGAAGCTTCTGGATCCTGGCTTTGGCCTGGCCCAGCCATGGCCATTGCAGCCATTACTTGAGTAAAACAGTAGATGGAATATCTCTCTGTCTCTGTTTTCTTCTTGCTTTCAAATAAAAAATAAGTGTTTCAAAAAAAGATAAATGCAAATTTTCCTTTGTGTTCATATTCCCATTTGGTACAAGAAGAAAACAAACCAAACATCAGAAACATGGTGGAGAGGACCAAAATCAAGGACAGTGGCTGTTGATCTGACTGCCCTGGGTGTCATGTGTGCATGGTCTCTGCAGTTCTCTGTGGGTTCCAAGAAGCCGCAGCCTTCCACTGCCTTGTTCTGGGTTGCCATGTGTGCTGTGCAGGCTGGTCCTGCTCACGTTGCTCTGTGCCTTGCTGCAGGGGCTGCTGACCACTGGAGTGGAATTCGCGTTGCTCCTCCCAGGGCTCTCCCTTCTGGCCAAGTCTGGTCTGTACTCGGTGATGGTCGCAGGATTCCCACAGACAACTGGAACGATCACCATGAACGGTAAAGGCTTTTCTGATTGTTGCTGTTGAGGGGCTGCCACACTGTTGTTCCGTACACCAGGGTCCAGAGCCTATCACCCATCTCGTTAGTCCTCGTCCATCAAGGGATGGGGAAAGACTGCCTTTCCTTGGGATGTGGTGCGAGTTTGTGCGGTGTGATTGGCACCTGCCAGGCTCCTGCTGCAGTGGGCAGGGCCCTTCCTGTGCTCTGTCTGCCTCCTCCTCCAGACAGTCTTCCAACGGCTTGGTTCCTACCTCTGCACCCTGACCTCTCCTGTTGCCACGATGTCCCATGTGCTCTCAGGAAGCCCCTGTCATCTGCTGGATCTCTCGGGAGAGTTGGCTGTGCACACTGAGTCCCCTCTGCCACCAGTGCCATGGTCCTGCACCCCTCCGCATCCTGAGTTTAACCATTATCCCTTCACCAGAACACGTCTGTGGTGTCACTAGTGGCGTTTTTCTGCCTAAACCTGGGACCAGTTGTTTGGTTTGCTTGGAGCTTTAGTGCTCATTTGTCACCCTGCATCTGTGGCGAGCTGTGTCTTCCAGCCTCGGTGACACCACACCCTCCACATTTTCTGCTGTCTCTTTGGCCCTTCTTCCTCAGTCTTGCTGGTCTTGTACAGGTGTCCCTGTGCAGCCCAGCCCTCTGACAGGTGCTCCTCGCTCTGTGTTTCTTGTCCTCCTCTCTGTCCTCCGTAAGACACCTGTGGTGAGGGTGTCCCCAGCCCCACAGCGTTTCTCTGCCTCACAGCCCTGCAGACTGCTGACCACCCCTGGGGTTGGATGCCCTTCTCTGGCCTGCGCCCCAGCACTTCCCAGCTATCCCCCTGGTGTCCAGCAAGTGGGACACACGTGTTCGACATGTTCAACCCAAGTGTACTGCCTTCCCCTCCACAAAGCGGTCTCTCCTCTGAGACCCCTCTCTCTCCTCTGAAGGTGTCGTGGTCAACCAGTGGGAGTCACTTTCCCTTGTCATCAGGCCGAGTTCCCCAGCCCTGTGTGGTCCATCTCTGTGCTCCTTTGTTGAGCTTTCCTGCTGGGTTACACATTGTTCCTCTACCTTTTCTGTCTTGCAAGTGCCCTATCCTTTTCCACTTCCTCTGCTACGTGTGCAGGCTTAGTGGTCCCTGAGCTGTGCATCTCTGTGCAGAGTAGTTGGCATTGATCTTTGGTATGTCTTGTGCACGAAGCTAGATGGGCTGACTCTGTACTGCTGGGCACAGTAATGTGTGGACCCCAAGTCTTTGTCATCAGACTATTATGTGATAGCAATTTTCAGCAATGGTAAGGAAAGGCCTGTTTCTAATTAGGGATTATAAAATAGTGGTTGTTCAGCAGGCGAAACATACATCAGGTTCCTATAGAAAGAGAAATGTGAGAGACCCTGGTTCCAGGTATGGGTTTGTGGGGAGAATAGTATTTTGCCCATTGCAGGAGTGTTTTGACAAGCCCACCCTCTGAGGGAGGGTGAGCTGGAGTGGTGTTGAGAGAGAGCGCCCAGCCAGCAGGAGCCACAGGAGGACCGAGGAGGCTGCTGGGGCCCCAGCAGCCCTTGAAAGCCATGCTGGCTTCTCCACTGAGCACACCCCAGGCTCACACGCGTGTAGGCAGGTTGTCACCTGAGCCTCGAGCCACTGGGTGTGGTTTCATTTTGTTGCACAGTAAATGCTGTTGACAATAATTAGCTAAATTTCAAAAGCCATTCTACAGCTTTGCTTAAATAGTTTCAAGTGCTTATCTCACCAGTGGAAAATTTGCTCATCTTAAACAGCAGTGCTCACACACACACAGCCAGTTCGCCCCGTCACGCAGCCGCTGCAATAATAATGATTGGCTCTTGAACTTTCGTCTTTCAACAGAAGGTTCTGAAGCATTTTTCAAATACTCATTAAATTGCATTATATCCCGGGAAGGAATATTAACCGTCATCCTCACTGTGGAGATGGATAAATCTGAAAAGCAATTGAGTCCCGGGCTGAGATGCTGACTACGGGTTGTGCAGAGATTGATGGCTTACAGGAGCTTCTCCATTTGGGCCCAGTCAGCCTGGTGGGATGGGAGTACAGGTGCTGTTGCAACCCCCACCACAAAGGAGGAGCCCGAGGGATGTTGAGGCTGTGGGCAGGGACTGGCAGGTGATGGAGCCAGCACCGAGACCCAGGTCTTCTGCAGGGTTGCCCTTGCTGGTTGGGGACTTCTGCAGTGGACACGAAGGTGGACGCGGGGCATGGGGCTTTGCTGGGAATTGTGACATCTCTGTTTTTCTGTGTCCCAGGTTACCACACCACCGTCTTTGGTGTTGTCAGTGACTGCCTGCTGGACCACCTCCCAGGAATAAAGACCAGTGGCTCTACCATGGAAGTCATCCCTGCTTTGCCAAGACTGCAGATCAGCACCTCCCTGCCCAGGTACCTGGTGAGTGCAGGTGTCCAGCTGCGGGCAGGAAGCAGCCCTGTGGAGCCTTCCCTTGTGAGGTGCACAGGCTCTGCATGTGTCCAGAATTTGCAGGCCCAGAATCTGCAGGAGGGGGCCTTGAGAGTCTGCCGTAGTCATGTGTTTTGTCCAGAGCAAATTAGAGCAGTCAGGATCTCCCATACCAAGGCTAGGACCGAATGTGAAATTATTCTTCCAAAACCAGTCAGGATCTTAGGGCATCTAAGAAAATCACTCTTCTCTTTGACAGAATTATTTTATTTTATTTTATTTTTTAAAGAAATATTTATTTATTTTGAAAGAGTCACAAAGAGAGGGAGAGACACACAGAGTGAGTGAGAGCTCTTTCATCCTTTGGTTCACTCTCCAGGTGGCCGCAATGGGGAGCGTTGGGTCAGGTCGAAGCCAGGAACCACAAACTTCATTTGGGTTTCCCATGCGGGCATGGGGATCCAAACACATGGGCTGCTTTTCACAGGCCATGAGCCAGGAGCTTGATTGGAGTAGAGCAGACAGAACCCGAACTGGCACCCATATGGGATTGTTTTATTTTGGTTTTAGATTTTCAGCATCACAGGGAAGTGTAAAGGAGAAAGGGAAGTAGGTATTGGGAGGCCTGGAGCCAGTCACCGTAAATGCTTGGAGGTGCTTCCTGCCACTTTAGAAAACACTTGTCTGAACACGGAATCATAGATGAGTTTTTGTGAAATCACATTAATAAGCCTTTCCTCACACGTTCACAGAGTCTTAAAAAACTTGTTTTTAGTTGCTTTAAAAAAGGACACCCTGAGGATATCTCAGGATTGCATAACCGCTCTTTCCTTGCTGTTGGATTTGGGGAGTTCTCATTGTTGCCTTCAGGGGTGACACCTCTTGGACATTGTTTGGCTATTTTTATCAGATGTGTCTGGGATTTTCTGAAAGGTTTTAAGCTCGTTTGTGTGTTTCATGCATGTTTGTTGCCTGCTAGGCAGCGGGCCGGGTGCCAGAGCTGAAACCGTGGGCCCAGCATTCTGGGGCTTGGTGCTCAAGAAGGCTGTGTTCAGTGGGTGAGATGGAGAAGGCAGAACCAGCATGGGCACTGCCCTCGGGACCTAACTGGGGGCCATGAGGAGCTGGGAGCAGGAGTTAGCCACGCGCAGTGGGCAGCTGGGAGCATTTGTCAGAGGTGGAGAAAGCATTGGGTGATTGGGGAATGCAATGAAATGCAGGAAACATGAGTTCTAAAGCAGATCCCAGACCTGATTTTGAGAGCTCAGAGCACCAGCCTCTGAAAAGAAAGCTGGTGAGAGTTTTCACGACCTTGGATTAGCCAAAGAGTTCTTTGACATGTCACCAAAAGCAAGATCCACAAAAGAAAACACTGATAAATTGGGCTTCATCAAAATTACAAATGGCTGTGCTTCCAGAAACACCATTAAGAAGATGAACCGACAACTCACAGGCTGGAAGGAATATTTGTACATTATGTCTCTGGTAAGGAGCTGCTACTTAACACCCAAACTCAGTACTAAGAAGGCAAACAACTCAATTAGAAAGGTTGACAGAAGAATGGGCTAGCTCTCTCCCCATGGAAGACTTCCCAGGAGCTAACGAGCAACCTGGAAGGGTGTGCGGCATCATCAGTCTTTCTGGAGCTGGTACCGTGTGAGGTTCCTGCTCACAGCTGCCAGGGTGGCTGTTGTCAGAAGACAGGCAGTAGCCATGTGCGGTGCTGGAGAAGCCTGCGCCCTCGCCATGTGGGTGCCACCTCCATGCCACCCTGTCCATTTCTACAAATGTTGAACGAATATTGACCATATGACTCAGAAATTCAGCGTCTAACCAAGGCTGAGGAAAGCACACAGTGACTCAGAAACTTGTATATGAATGTTCACAGCTGCATTTTTTTGTAGTAGTCCAGAAAGCGGGCAGAACTTGGATGCCCATTGCCTGGCAAATGGCTGAACAAAATGTGGCACATTTGTACCTGGGCTGCCGCTGAGCAAGACAGGCAAGCAGGGCCCTGACATGGGAACCAACTATGGCCCATTTACACCTGGGTGCAGCTGAGCAGTAGAGACGCACTGAGGCATGCTCCCGACACATGCTCCAGCAGGGGCACCGAAGGCCAGGATGGCTGCCTGTTGTCTCTTACTGAAAAAATGGTATAAGACATATATTTCAAAAGACCCCCTATTTCTCTGGGCTGGGAATTGTGGTATAGTGGGTAAAGCTGCTGCCTGCAACACTGGCATCCCATATGGGTGTTGGTTTGTGTCCCAGCTGCTTTACTTCTAATCCAGCTCCCTGCTATGGCCTGGGAAAGCAGTAACAGATGACCCAAGTGCTTGGGCCCCTGCACCTGTGTGGGAGCCCCAGAAGAAGCTCCTGGCTCCTGGCTTTGGTCTGGCCCAGCCCTGGCCTTTGCAACCATTTGGGAAGTGAGCCAGTGGATGGAAGTGCTCTCTCTCTCTCTCTCTCTCTGTAATTCTGCCTTTCAAATAAATAAATAAACAAACAAATAAATAAACAAATAAATAAATAAATAGTTTTTTCAAGTGACTCTTGATTAATTGTTGATTGTAACTAACCTGCTATAAAGGTCCCTGTGACTGGTGGAATCAACTCACCAGCATCTGTGAATGCCACCTTGTGCTCCAGGACCCTGACCTAGGCCATGACCCTTTAGAAGAGCTCCCTGTCGGGGGGATGGGGGGCTTAGGGGTTGGTGCGATCATCAGGATTTGCTGACTGCTCCTGTAATGTGAGAACCAGAGGAGGGGATGCCGACCCTGTCTTGTGGGGTTCAGGAAGGCTCCATAGAATGTGTGGGATTTACAAAGCATGGTCAAACACAAACCATAAGGAAGGGAGTGAAATGTGACTTAGAACAACAGGACGGGGCAGATGCAGAGCCCTGGAGAGGCAGCTCCCCAGAGACAGAAAGGAGCTCAGCACGTGGCACAGTGGGCACAGGCCTCCCTGTGGGTTGGGCATGCAAAGGAGCAGAACCCTGTGGGCACTGGGGGGCCACAGAGCCTGGCAGGAGGACTGAGGCTGGGCCCGTGGCCTGATGGCTCATGTGTGGGCATAATGGGGCTGTGCCTGCCTTCCAGTCTCTTTTTTTAAAGATTGATTTATTTTTATTTGAAAGGCAGAGTTACAGAGAGACACACATACACATGCACCGAGAGAGAGAGAGAGAGAGAGAGAGAGAGAGAGAGAGACATCTCATCTGCAGGTTCACTCCCCAAATGGCCACAAAGGCCAGGTTGAAACCAGAAACCAGGAGCTTCATTTTGGTCTCCTATGTGGGTGGCAGGAGTTCAGATACTTGGACCATCTTCCAATGTTTTTCCAGGTATATTAGCAGGGAGCTGGATTGGAAGTGGAGTAGCTGGGACTTGAACCGGCACCCATTAAGGGATACTAGTGTTGCATGCAGCAACTTAACCTGCTATGCCACAACACCAGCCCCTGCATTCCACACCTTGAGAGATGCTGCACCAGGCCAGGCACCAAGCAAGCAGCCGCTGAACACGCAGGGGTCACTCTGTCCTGGGCTCGGGCAGTCACTGCCGAGATGCTTTTGTGTGCCACACAGGAGGTTCAGGGTTGAGATGCTTATCAGTCTGTTCAGTGCATTCTTAATAAGTACCTATTAGACACTAGGTGTCTGGCTAGGAGCTGATAGCAAACAGACAGAAACACCGTTCCTGCCTTGGGAAGGCTCTGGGGCCAGCGCAGGGCTGAGGAGGACAGTGCTGCTGGCGGGAGCTGGGTCCCAGTGCCACGTCCCAAATGTGCCTTTGCAGCAGTGCCAGCTGCAGTCTCACTCTGACACCGTTCCTCACAGCTCCGGGGCTCCTGCACTGTGGGTGCCTCCTTCTGCCCCTCTCCCCTGCAGCACAGAGGGCCTGGGCACCCTGCTGTGCGAGACGCCCAGTGATTAGTCCTGGCCGAGTTTTGTTACCTCCTGACACCTTCCCCCAGGAGCCACTGATGTGTGAGCTGCACAAGGGTCATGCAGGGAGGTTGTGCGTTGGCTTTCTGTCCCTGACCTAGGAGCGAGGAACGCTGTTACAGATGGTACAGAGGAAGTCGCCTCGACTTGTTGTGCTGTTATTTTCTCAGGATTTGGTTTGGGAAAAAAAGTGCCTCTGGTCGGAGCCTGGAGCCGAGGCACACTGTGTGCCTGGCTTACAGAACCCGACTTGTTCTCAGCATGGTTGGCTCCTGAATTTCTCATTCAAAGCCAAGATTCTCTAGTCAAAATGCCAAAATGTGGTCGTCCTTTTACCTGATGTGAATCATTTTTAATTTATTATTTGAAAGGCAGAGAGAGAGAGAGAGAGAGAGAGAGAGAGAGAGAGAGAATCCATCTTCCATTTGCTGGTTCACTCTCCAAATGATTGGGGCTGGGCCAGGACAAAGCCAGGAACCAGGAGCTTCTTCTGGGTCTCCCACATAGGTGCAGGGGCCCAAGCACTTGGGTTGTTTTCCGCTGCTTTCCCAGGCACATTAGCAGAGAGCTGGATTGGAAGTGGAGCGGCTGGGATTTGAATTGCCTGGTGCTGCAGGCAACAGCTTTACCCGCTGCACCTCAGCACTGGCCCCTGATGTGAATCATTCCTGCACAGCGTTGGTTTCTTCCTTCAGTTTATTCTCCTCGCTTTTGGTTTAGATCGGCACACTCGTTTCAGCCTTCCTGGTGACAAAATATCTACCAATGTGTCTGTGCAGCTGTTCAACAGGGAGACTCAGCAACTTGTCGTCACCTTAGAAAACATTGGCCTGGAACCCCTGGAGGCACTGGACACCTTCCAACTGCTCCCCACCAAGGGTAGGTGTGGTCAGTGCATCAGACCCTGGGAAGTTTGTGTTGTTGCCTTGCACAAGCAATGTTTTACATAGCTACTGTTCAGAAAACCTCAAAGCTCCCTTTAGTTTGGTGCAGTCCTGGTTGGGTTGGAGATCACACACCACATGCTACAGGCATGAGGCTGACCCCTTCGTGCCCTTGGTTCCCATTACTGGATCTGAACAGGGGTCAGATCCTCAGCAGACCGATTACTGAGTGGAAGACTGGGAGACAGGAGCAGGCCGATCCCATGGTTCCCACAGCCCAGGGCCGCCTCCTGATTCAGCACTTAGGGGCTGGGCCAGGCCGAAGCCAGGAGCCAGGAACTCCATCCAGGATTCCCATGTGGATAGCTGGGGCCCAAGCACTTGGGCAAACCTCCACTGCTTTCCCAGGCTCATTAGCAGGGAGCTGGATCAGGAGTGGAACAGCTGCAACTCGAACTGATGCCCATCTGGGATGCCGGCAGTGCAGGAGGCTGCTTAACCCTCGGCACCACAGTGCCAAGCCCAAGGTGCAGCTTTTCCGCCTTTCTGGGCTGCTGTTTCCTTTGCTGTTGCTGTGCCTTTGAACTTTTCTGGAACTCAGTCCCATGTCAGCCATCCCTTTGTTTCCTGCCTTTGATCAGGACAGTGTTCATAGGAGACTTGCAGGAATCCTATCTAAACAAGTGTGTGCCTGCTGTGTAGCTTCCGCACTTAGCATTTTGCTGCATTTGCTTTGTAACACATCTCTCTGGCCTCCTACCTGCACCCCCCAACCCTGTGCCCAGTATCTTGTCTAAAGTTCCAGATCTCAGAAGCACCTGTTGGTGCTTCTGAGCCGCGGCGCTGGCCAGAAATTTACTTTCGTTTGTCTGAAAGGCAGAAAGATAGAGAGACAAAGATTATCCATAGATTGTTTAACTCCCAAAGGGCCAAAGGCCCTGGTCTCTAGTTAGGCCTAGGAGGTTGGGGCCTGTGTTACTCTCCTCCTTTTTATGGACAGGGGAAGTAAAGGCAGAAGAGGTGACTGACTAAGGTCACATGGCAGGTGGGTGGGGCCCAGCGGGAGGACCAAAGTCTCCTGATTCTCAGCTTTGGTGTAGTCACCCTTAGGAGGCAGAAGCACGATAATCATGTAGTACACTGCCCCGTGTAGCCATCTCAGAGTAACACAGTTGCCAGTGAAAAACTAAAGCCATCATTCTTTCTTTAGTTTCCTCCCAAGCATTCCCAATTCTACATGTGGAATTAAATTAATGGAAACAAACCATCTGCTTCCAGAATATACAAAGGGAATAATTCCTGGTGCTTTTGCTGCGCACAGCAAGGCTGCCAGTGGTGACAGATGACCGCCAGTGCTAGAAGCTGGGAACGTGCGCAAGGCTCCTGTGTGGGGCCATGGCGACAGTGGCAGGTTTGCCTGTGGATATTAAAGAGCATCTATTTCCATTCTCGCCTCAGCTTCACCTTGGGCCCACTGAGCCTACTGAATGCCTGCTCTGTGGATTGAATGCTTCTCTGGTGCCTGTAACGTTTTCTTTCTTTGTGCCGGTGGTAGTTATTTTCTATCTTAATATTAGGAAGAGCTCCCACCCTGGAGCTCGCTCCATGCACCAGGTGTGAGGCACTTGACATTCTTTTTCCCCCGTGAAGTTGTCCCAGTGACCACAGGAGGGCTATCGGGGTGGGTGTTCTGGTAATCTGTTTATTTCACCGTGACATCCTCCGTGCCTGAGAACCCAGAGCAGTGCTTGTCACTTAGCAGGTGCTGCACAAGTGTCAACCCCAGTTCTCACGTGCTGGGGCCATCCTGAGGATGCAGGACACAGGGGGACAGTACTAGGCACCGAAGCGCTGGACCCAGGCTTGCTTTGGCAGTTGTGGTGCTTGGTGCACCCTCCTCTCTGCAGGACTGCCTTTGTGGTCTCAGTGTCCAATGCTGCTGAACCTGCCGGCACCCTGTGTCCTTTCCTGCTCCTGCCCGACAGCTGGGAGGCACCGAGGGTCCCCGCAGGTCCCCGACAGTGCCTTAATGCACCTACACTCACCCTGAATAACCCCCCATTCTTCAGATACCAACCTCAGAGAAAGAAAAGTTTCTTGTTCTGTTTTCCCTCCTTCCGACTTCCTTGCTTTCCTGACCTATTTTACTACAAAAAATTATTTGTTTAATTTATCTGAAAGTCAGAGACAGAGAAGCTAAGGCAGATAGAGAGGGAGAGACAGAGAGATCCCATCTGCTGGTTCACTCTCAGGGTGTGCATTAGCAGGGAGCTGGAGTCAGAAGTGGAGCTGGAACTCAAACTTGCAGGCATCTCAAGTGTTTTTTTTTTAATAAAATTCTTTTTTATTTTCTTTTTAAATGTTGATATATTTACTTGAAAGGCAAAGTGACAGAGGAATAGATCTTTCATCTTCTGGTTAATTTTCCAAATGCCCACAACAGCTGCAGCTGGGCCAGGTCAAAGCTGGGAGCCTAGACCTCTATCCAAATCTCCCACGTTGGTGGCAGGGACTCAAGTAATTGAGCCATTATCTACTGCCTCCCAGAGGAAGCTGGGTAGAGGAAGCTGATTAGCTGGGACTTGAACCAGGCCTTCCAGCATGGGATGTGGGTACCCCACATGGAGGTTTAATCTGCTGCAGTACAATACCTACCCCCAGGTGTCATCTTAACCACTGTGCCCCTCTCCTGCCCGACTTCTGCCCCTCCTGGCTTATTTTAATTCCTTTGCATGTTCAGTGTGCAGTGAGGATTAGTGCTATGAAGTATCGGGCCAGCCTTTATGGGCCCCTCAAGCTTTCAGGGGACAAGCTTGTCCCTGTGTGTACACATTCCCTCCAGGGAGATGAGCCATTACACTCCACCACATTTCAAGACCAGGATTGTCTAGTGATTTAACCCTCCTACTTATAATTCACCTGCAACAAGTCGTCCTTTGTAGACTTGGGAGGATGTCAACTCTCACTCTTGCTTAAATAATCCCAGATTCAGAAAAGTCTACTGTTTGTTTAAGCTTTCCAACAAATGTCCTGTAATCCATGTGTGTAAGGGTGTGCACACATGCAGACACATGCACATATGTAGCCACACCCACACACACCCCTGGATGTCTTTTTTCTTCAACAAGAAATGCTGACTCCATGCCAGTGTAATTGGAGATTCATGCAGGTTTCCCTCTCCTGATGTTGCTGTTGCTGGGTTGTCTGCTAGTGACCAGCTGCCTCACTTGGCTTGAGCCATTTGACTGCTGGAGGCTTAAGGTGCCTACTGGCTACTCACCAGGATCTAGTCTTCCCCTCATGCAGTAATTCCAGAATGAGTAATCCCCCAGAGTGTCTGAAGAGTGACTGCTGTGTCACCACCCCTGTGAGTGGGGACAAGAGCTGAGGTTTGCTGCCCTGGTCTGCTGGTGCCTGGGAGACATCAGAGATATTCGGGTAGGATCTATGTATCTATCTATGTATCTATCTATCTATCTATCTTACAAAGAATTTTATTTATTTACTTTAAAGGCCGAGTTACAAAGAGAGAGGGAAAGAAAAAGAAAAACAGAACTAAAAGTAAATTTGTTTTGGTGCCAAACATTTTTGAAATCCATGCTTTATTCATAATATACATTTCTCATGAATGGTTTGAAGGTTCCTCATATGCAAGCATTCCAATTTTTTTGGCATCAAAATAAACTTACCCTTTAATTCTATTTTCTGTGAACTTCTTGAAGTATCCTTGTGTGTATTTCTTTATAAAAGCATGATAAAATCTCATTGCAGAAAATTCAAAAAATGCAAAACCATTTGAAATTACCCATGATCCCCTGACTCAAAGCAAACTAATATTAGTGTACAGATATATTTTCATTTTTTTCTACTTGAGCACTTTGATGCATTTGAAATTACATTGTATGCTCAGAATGGCATCCTGTTTTTTTTTTCCCCCTTGGAACTTGTTTCCATCTGTTCTAATTATAAACTGAATTATAAACCGAACGCTGTGACTTGGCCCACGCTATTGTCACTATTGTCTGGTCCCCCGTGCCAGGTCCTTTTCATGGCTGGAGGGGCAGAACTCTGGTGGCAGCTAGTGCTAGAGTGCACCTGCTGACTGCTGGGCCAGGGTCCCACACTCTGCAGGGCTAGTTCATGCTCATATGGCCCTGGGGAGGGACTACTGACTTAGGACAAGGAGAAAGGGGTTTTTGAGGCATGGGAGGAATCACTAACACTGGCCAAGTGCTGTTCTAGTCCGGGTTCTGTTCTAAGCACTTGACTTCCATTACCTTGTTGACCTGGCATGACAGCCCATCTTACAGATGGCTAAACTGACAGGCACAGAAGTTTGGTGGCTCACCTAGGACACGCAGACAAGGCTGGCAGGTGAGCCCAGATGTCCTGTCCTGAAGCAGGTGCTCCTAACCCTCACGGTACCTGCCTCTCCAGGCAGGTGCTGGGTCTCAGTCTGGGAGCTGTTACCTTCTATTGATTGATTGATTGGTGGGAGAATGAGTCCATTGGATATAGTGTCCTACTTGTCAGGGCATGGAATGGTTGTGTGTTTTTGTGTGTGGGGGGGCAAGGCCCACAGGAATGCAGCCTTTGTAGGACAGGTGGGACCCCACTATGGAGACAATGGGCCTGGCCCTCTCCACAGAGGCAGCAGGCTAGTCTACTGGAGGAGAGCCGGCAGCATGTGGGGCTGGAGTGCCCTCCTGAGGCGCCTCAGTGTGTGTGCTCCTCCCGCTGCAGGTGCGTTCGCTCAGAGCCTGCCCATGACTCCTGCCCATCCCCGGCTGTGTGAACTGGGCAGCTGACACAGTGGCTGCTGTTTACAGACTGTGCTCGTAGGAACAGCTTGGAGAGGATGTTGGGAGGTGAGGATTTGCAAGACCTTGGTGTCTTGTCTGACATGGGCTGTGCTTAGGAAGGGGAAGGCTGCTGGTGTGGCTCATGCACAGGCCGTGGAGGCAGTCAGCTTGCATTTCCTGTGTTCTTGGGGCCTTGGAACTGGCCCCAGCAAGCAGGGCCCACTTGGCTTTCTGTCACCTGGCGTCTCGTACCTGTTCCATTCTTGAATGGATTGACTGGGCTAAAAAGCAAAAAAGTGGAGTTCATTAAAATTCATGTAATATGTAGACTTCCTGGGTCGCTGGAGGGTCTCAGTCCCATCCATGGTGCGTAAGAGTGGCATAATTTCTGACTGGAGTTGGTACAGCACCCAGAGCAGATGTTCTGGAATAGTTTGGACCTCAGGGCTGCAGTGCAGACTGGAGAGTAGGAACACACACATGGCTTCAGCGATCTTTGTGGGCTAGGGCGGTGCCGTGCCTACCAAGGAGAACTGCTGTGAACGTGTGAAGTCCCCACGTGCTGCAGCTGCACAGGAGGCAGACCACAAAGCCAGTGTGTGAAGGCGGTTTTGAGCGTGACATCTGTTAAGCTGTGCCACATACCAAGATCGTGCTGGACACAACACAAGTCCAGAATCCTCCTCCTACTAACCATCCCTGGCTTCTCCTCCTCCACTCAAGTCTCTCTGGAAGGTTTCCTCGTGCTGCAGACCTGGACGCTGGGCTCTGCAGTGCACTGCCTGGGAGCCATGACAGACCCACCTTCATGTGAACGGTGTGTGTGTGTGTGTCGCTCTGCTGGCTGGCCGAACACTGGACCTCTCTGCTCAGGGCTGTGCAGCATATGAGCTTGCCCCTGTGAGCAGGAGGGCAGTTGGGCTGGGAGCTTCTCAGTGGAGCAGAGATGGAAGGGGACCTTGTGGTGCAGCCATTGGAGGTTGCCAGTTTTCCCAGGTGTGCTGGCTGCAGAGAATACTGGGCCTTGGTTGGATGTCTCACACCTCACTCCCAATTACTAATGAAGGAGGGATAGCTGCTTCCCAGGCCACACTGGGTGTCCCCTGTGTCTCTTCCTGTCCTTCCATAGGGTGCCTTGCTGACAGTGATGATGACCCCCGCCCCATTCTCTGCAGGGGTCACCATGCACTGCCTCTACACCAGCCCCCGATGCAGTGGCCATCCCCCCATGCTGTCCTGGACAAACATCGGCTCTGAGGATTTACCATTCTGCACGGTGCTCCAGGCCCAAGGCCGCTTCCTCGCTGGCCCTGCCTTAGGCTCTGCTCTTAGCTGTGTGTTTCTCATTCTGGATTCCTTTCTCTGAAGCGGTGACCCAGCTTAACGTGGGTCTGTTTCCCTCACAGCAGTACAAATCAGAAAGTGTTCATGGTGGGGAAACTTAGCTTCACTTGCCAGAGCCACAGGCCTTCATTTCGTCCGCAGGTCCCATGGCTCCCCAGGAGGGATGGTGACCTGGCCTGGGTCTTGTGCCCGGGCGTGATGCATTCTCCCCCCTCTTTGTGCCTCATGGCCTCTTCTGATTCAGGACTTTTCCTGGGACTTTTTGCTGTCTGACATCTTGTATGCTTCTCGTCTTTGTTTTGAGCGTGTGCCAGGATTTCCCAGCCGGGTTGGTGTCAGTCTCATTGTGCCTCTGCTCTGCCATCACCATCAACATCACTATTGTTGTTATCATTGCAGAGAAACTGTACGGCAACTTCCTGAGCTGGAAGCTGGAAGAAATAATCACCCAGTTTCCCTGCATCCTGGGCAGGCGGCCACCTTCACTGTCACCATGAAAGCGAGCCTGGACTTCTTCTGCCAGGAGGGTCTCCTGCAGGACCTGAGTGACGGTAAGCGGCTCCCTAGTTTCCAAGAGCTCACCTGCTCCCAGGTGTGCATTGTAGTCAGCTCTCCGCGGCCATGTGACTCGCCCATCCAAGACCTCGCCCCGGCACTCTCTTAGCAGCGTGGCTTACTGCAGGCACATTATAGAGACAATATCTCAACTCCCACTCTTGACTGTCTTGTCCTGATTTGGTAGGTGGTTTTATTAAGGGAGTGGAATGCTGTGATTTTTGCCCCCAAGTGTACCTGCTGTGTTGGTGGGACACACAGTGGTGATGATGGAGTTCTCCCATCTGGTGAGCCAGTAAGCAGACGGAGCTGGGGGCAATGGGAATTGTATCTGCTGCAACACCAGACCTTGCCGTATGGGGACATGAGTTCATGGGTCAGCTGTGTCAGGTTGTCACATGCTGTTCTGGAGGCCTTGGGGTATGTTAGTCAGCTCAGGCTGCTGTAACAAACCCCACACCTGGCCTGTCCCAACCACAGGCATTGATTTTCTGATGGTTCACAGCATTGCAAGTCCAACCCAAGTGCTAGCATGGTTGGGTTCCTGGTGAGGGCGTCCATCTTCTTGCTTTGTTCTCATGCGGTGGTAACAGATCAGCTCTCTGGTATTTCTTTCCCTGCCCTTTTTTGTTTTTTAAGATTTTCTATTTACTTGAAGGGCAGTTATGGGTGTGGGGTGAGGGAGACACACAGGACGCGTCTGCATACACACACACACACACACACACAGAGAGAGAGAAGGAGAGAAGAAAGATCTTCCATCTGCTGGTTCACTCCCCAAATAGCCACAATGGCTGCGACTGTGCCTTGCAGAAGTCAGGAACCTGGAAGACCATCTAGGTTTCCAGTGTGTGTGTCAGGGGCCCAAGCTTGGGCCATCTCCTGCTCCTTTTCATGGCACATTAGCGGAGAACTGGATCAGACGTGGAGTACCCAAGACTTGAATTGGTGTTCACATGGGGTGCTGGGGACACAGGCGGTGACTTAACCCCCTGTGCTGTAACACCAGCCCCAGTAAGAACATTTCAATACTGTGTTTTAAGTACTTTGGCGTCCTCATATACAGTGCATGACTTTTGTCTCCATGAAGATGCTGTAAATGACAGACCCTCCTGTGTGTGTTTTGGGTCCAGGTATTCCTGGCTGTGTTGCAGCTGCCATTCCTTGTCCGTTCACCTGCCAAGGGGCATTCATGCGTTTCCATTGTCTTGACTGTGGTGAGCAGTGCTGCAGTGGTCATGTGTATATACCACATACACACATTACATTCACATGTACATATCGCATACACCTATACATATCACACATATAAAATCACATACAGGTATCACACACAATGTATGCATGTAAATATACACCTTACATGCACATGTACATAAATCTGGATGTGGACTGGTGGGTTTGTTGGAGAGTTTGAGTTGTTTTTAGCTTTTAGGGTCCCTCCATGCTTGTTTTCAACATGCTGTACTGACTGACATTCCCTTGAGAAGTGTGCTAGACCACTCTTTCTGCACCTGTGGCCTGGGTCTTTTGGTAATAGCCAGTCTGGTGGAGTGACTTATATGGTTTTATTTTTATTTATCTATTTTAAAGATTTATATGTTTATTTGAAAGTTAGAGTTGGAAGAGAGAGGGAGGGACAGAGAGAGGGCTCTTTCATCTGCTGGTTTGCTCCCCAGATGGCCACAATGGCCAGAGCTGTGCCAGGCCAAAGCCAGGAGCCAGGAGCTCCTGTATGCAGGGGCCCATACACGTGGGCCGTCCTCCACTGCTTTTCCCAGGTCATTAGCAGAGAGCTGGATTGGAAGTGAAGCGAGTGGGACAAAAACCAGTGCCTGTGTAGGATGTCAGCATCTCAGGTGGCAGCTTACCCGCTGTGTCACAACAATGGCCTCTCTGTTCTGATAAAAATTTGCATTTTTAAGATAATTGGCAGTGTTTACTTGTATGTCTTCTTTGGAGAAATGTTCATTCAGGGGCTGTTTTCTTGTTACTGTTTCATTTGAGTTCTTTGGTGGTAGCCCATCACCTGATAAATGATTTCAAGTATCCTCTCTTAGTGTGTGGGTCGGTTCTCTATTGAGAGAACTGTTGCTTGTTTCCTTTGCTTCGAGAAGGATTTTCTTGTATGCAATGTCATGTTTATGTTTCCTTTTGTTACCCACACCTTTGGGGTCACATCCAATAAATTACTGCTCAGACCAATGCCTTGGACCTTTCCTTCTGCTTTTCTCTATCATTTCAGAGTTTTGGGTCTTATGAGTAATAATTTATTTATTTGGATATGTGTGTATGTATTTGTGAATGTGTACCTATATTGATATCAAGTCTCTAGAGGAAATCACATTCACAGGCATTTAATTTTAATTTATTTTCATCTTATTTGAAAGGCAAAGGAGGCTGAGAGAGAGAGAGAGAGAGAGAGAGAGAGAGAGAGGAGAGGGAGAGAGGAGAGTGGTCTTCCATTTTCTAGTTCACTCCCAGAATGCCCAAAATGGCCCCAGGGCTGAAATTAGGAATCAGGAACTCCATCCAGGTCTCTGACATTGGTGGCAAGAACCCACTTATTTGAGCCATCACCACTGCTTCCCAGGGTCTGCCCTGGCAGGAAGCTGGAGTCAGGAGCCCGAGCCCTGATGTGTGGCATGGGTGTCCTAAGCACTAGGCCAGATGCCATTGTTTAGAAGGTGCTTGGCACAAGGTCCCTGTCTCGTTCTGTCCTGTGTTCCCAGTGTTTTGGCTGTGACAGGCAAGGGCTTTGTGTCTTGTGGTGTGGATCATGAACAGGGCCTCTTTCTCCTGCTCCTCCCCTGAGTGTGTGGGTTCTGAGTTGTGTTCCTGTTCTTTCCTTTTTTTGTGACAAGCAGAGTTAGACAGTGAGAGAGTGAGTCAGAGAGAAAGGTCCTGCCTCTGTTGGTTCACCCCAAAATGGCTGCCACGGCCGGTGAGCTGTGCCGATCCGAAGCCAGGAGCCAGGCGCCTCCCCCTGGTCTCCCATGTGGGTGCAGGGCCCAAGCACTTGGGCCATCCTCCACTGCCCTCCCGGGCCACAGCAGAGAGCTGGGCTGGAAGAGGAGCAACCGGGACGGAATCTGGTGCCACAACTGGGAGCAGAACCCAGGGTACCAGCGCAGCAAGTAGAGGATCAGCCTAGTGAGCCACGGCTTGGCCCCTGTTATTTCTGTGAGCATGTCCCCCTCAGAATTCCCCCCAGCTTCTCTGGGCAGTTGCTGAAGTTCTCAGAGTTCTGCTCCGCACGTCTGTGGCTCAGCTCCCGGCATGGCCGTTTCATCTGCTTTCCTGTAACAGGGAGCTTGTTGGGGTCTCTCCTGCTACTCTGTGTTGGGCAGCTGGGGCTCCTGGAACAGAGCAGACAGTTCAGTCCATGGCAGCCTGCATAGAATTTGCTGTCTCTCTGCAGTGTTTGACGAACCATCGGGAAGTTCGTTTGGATTGTGCTGTTGCTTAAGAAAACATTCTCTTTATGTTGTTCACAAGCAGGCTTAGCACTGGGTGCATTAGCAAGGGAGAAAGCCAAGGGGACGTCTTACCAGGCTTCAAGCATCAGATGTGGTGGATTTTATCGGTTTGTACAGTGCTCTGTGCCTCTGCACTGCGTGTTCCTCTCAGTGGGCAGTGGGTAAACAGATCCCGACTTCTCCCCCATAAGGGAGTTGGGCATAATGAGTGGTGCCCAGGGCCGGGGTCCTGGGCAGGCTTGGTAGTCAGACTCCCAGTGGGGATTGTTTGAGAGCAGCGGGGGGCAATACCACCCGTGTAATGTCGTTCCCTAGGAACAGCATACAAGATTCCAGTGGACCTCTGAGCTCTGTGGGTACTGCTGGCACCTCCAGTGTTCAATGCTGACCTACTTGGTGCATATAATAACAAATTCTAAAGAAAAAACTCTAGTAGTTGGCCTTGATGTGGTATTTTATGTGTAGCTATGTCTTCCTTTCTTAATTTCTTTACTTTTCTTGAAGATCTCTTTTATTTATTCGACATTGAGAGTTACACACAGAGGAGATGAGAGGGAGGCAGGGAGGCAGGGAGGCAGGGAGGCAGGGAGGCAGGGAGGGAGGGAGAGAGGGAGAGAGGAAAGAAGTCTTCCATCTGCTGGTCCATTACGCAATAGGCTTCAATGGGGGTAGCTGAGAGTATCTGAAGCCAGGAGCCAGGAGCCTCGCTGAGATGTCATCATGGGTGCAGAGGCACAGGGACTTGGGGCGTCTCTTGCTACCTTCCCAGACCGCAGCAGAGAGCTGCGTTGGAAGTGGAGCAGCCGTACTCGAACTGGCGCCCATATGGGAAGCCGGCACTGCGGGCGGTGGCTTTACCCGCTACCTCACAGTGCCGACCTTCCCGGAAGCCGTTCGCCGTGGGATCCAGCTGTCTGCTAAGCTGCCTGGGAAAGCAGAGGGAGACGGCCCAAGGACTTAGGCCCCTGGGCCCAGAATGGAGTGCCGGCTAAAGGCCCTGGCTTCTGCTTCAGCCCCTGGCTTCTGTCCCAGTCCCTGCCTTTGCAGCCACCGCGGGGGTGAACCCCCAGATGGACGATCACTCAGAGAGAGTGAGAGAGAGAGAGAGAGAGAGAAAGCTGGCGATGCCCCCTTCACTGCTTCTCTCCCCAAGCGGCTGCAACGAAAGGCCAGCGCTGGGCCAGGCAGAAGCGTGGAGGCAGGAGCTGCATTGAGGACTCCCACGAGGCAGGAAGGTGGGGTCCAGAGAACCTGGGCCATCAGCGTCTGCGTCCCTGGTCGCAGCCTGGAGAGGCGGACTGGAAGCGGCCCTGGGGCTTCGGAGGCTGGATGCAGCAGTGTGCAGGTGCGTCCTGGGGTGCCATGGTGACGGCCCGTGGGGAGTGCGCCTGCGCCTGGCGCTGTGACCCGGAAGTGCACCCGCACGCCCGGCGCCGACTGCCCCGCGGTGCTCCGCTGGCAGTCAGCGCTGGGGGTCCGCTCCTGCTCGAGAGCCTGCGCAAGCCGTGAGGAGAGGAGCCGTCCTCGACGCTGCTGGCCGAGCCTGAGGGAGAGTCAGCGGCCCCAGAGTCAGGCCGGGATCAGAGAGGCTGCGTGTCCGAGGCTGCCGCGCCGTTTCCCAGGCGCGTGGCTCTTCTTGGGTTCCTTCCGGAAGCAACGGCCTTCGCGGACCTCTGACCCGGCAGCAGCCAGGGCCCCCGTTGGAGGTGAGTGACGCGCGCGGCTGTTGCGGTTACCCGCTGGGGGTCTTGGCTGCCCGCGTGCCTGTTGCTCTTGGGTCCCGAAGGCGCGGGTGGAGTCGCGGTGGTGCTGTGCGGACGGTCTGGACGGGTCCCCAGGATGCGAGCAGCTGTGTGAGAGCATCGGTGGCTCGGTCTCCTCCCGGAACGGCCCCGCGTCCCCGTCGGTTTGCTTTTTGAGGGCCCAGCCGCCCTGCTCTAGACCTCCGAGACTGTTGCTGGGAGGATCGAGAGCGAAAGTGCGTGTCTGTTTCCTGGTCTCGGAGGCCAGGTTCGGGTTCCTCGCGTTGGGTGTGATGTCAGCGCTCTGTGGGCTGTTCATGCAAGAGCCTTGTCAGGCCGAGGTGTACGTTCTGTTCCTGATCTGATGGTTTGTGTTTTAGTATCGCAAAAGTCATGGAGGTTTTTATGAACTAGGTTTTCTGTGTCTGTCGGGATAGTTTGTGGGCTTTCCCCATGTGTGTTGTGTTCTGGGATCGATTGATTGTGTAGGGTAGCCACGCTTGCATTTGCAGAGTAACTCTCGGTTGCGCACAGTGTGCTAAGCTTTGGTTGTGCTTCTGGATGGCGTCTGGTAATATTTTGTTGAGGCATGTGACACAGTCGTGACGGATCTGTGTGTGCCATTTTCCTTATGATGTGCTTGTGTTGGATGCTGGGCTAAGGCTGCTCTGATGGAATGAAATGGAAGGCTTTTCCTCTTCTTCTGCTTGTTGGCAGGGTTTGCGAATCACGGATTTTAATTGTCTTTTCCCTGGGCGTTCTCACCGGTGGAGCCATCTGGTCCTGGACTTTTCTTCATGTCTGTCTGGTTTGTTTGGTTCGGTTTCCCTGCTACTACAGTGTCTTTGCAAATTATAGGTGTATTCAGAGTTTCTTGTTTCACTGTATCCAGTTTTAGTGGTTTGCGTCTTTCTGCGAGTCATCCACTCTATCTAGGTTGACCAAATCCTGGTGGCTTGTTGTTTCCATAGTGTTTTTGGATGATTATTTTGGCAAGGTTGGTAGTGATGTCCTCTCTGTCATTTCAGTTGTCAAGTCCCTTGATTCTGGTCTCCTCCCCCCCCCCCCCCCCCCGCTTCCTGTGGATAAACGTTTTGTCAGGTTGACTGAGTTTTCAAGCCCTGTAGTTTGGTCTCAGGGAATGTCTGTTGTGATATTTGCTGTGCCGTTGGGTTGATTTCCGTGAATCTTTTTCCTCCTTCCAGTTTCATAAGATGTACTTTGCTGTTCTGGTGTTTGAAGGAAAAATGTCTGTATTCTGTAATATATGCCTGTATAGCAATACAGTTTCTCATGTGAAATTAGTCCTGTCAACATGGAAAACTGTATGGATGTACCCACTACTGGGAACATATTGAAGGAAAGGAAGTCATGGTGTAGACAGAGAGGTTTTCACAGGCCTCTGCTTATTACTGCGGTAGGATGCACAGTAGCCAGGCTATGCAGTCTGTATATGCATGTCCTGGTGTCCATAGCCCATAATGTCTTTATTCAGTCTTCAGGGGATCGGCATGTTGGCTGATTGCATATCTTTGCTCTTGTGAAGTGAGCTGTAGTGAATATGCGGGCAGAGATCACTCTTTTTTTCATATGCTCATTTCCTTTCCCATGGGTGGATTCCCAGGGGTGGAATGGCTGGCTCATATGGTATGCCTGTATTCAGATTTCTGACTTATCTCCATACTGCCTTGCACAGGGGCGATACCAGTTTACATTCCCACCAGCAGTGGATGAGGGTGCCTTTTCCCCCCACATCCTCAAGGCCGTTGTCGTATCGACTTGCATTTCCCTGATGGCTAGTGATCCTGAGCATTTCTGCATGTGTTTGCTGGCCATTTAGATTTGCTTTCTTGGAATATTTAGCCTGTTGAAGTCCCTTGCCCATTTCTTGAGTGGGTGGTTTGTTTTGCTGGTGTGGAGTTTCTTGAAAGTCTCCGGCAGTTGATTCTTTATCAGTTGCATGCTTTGCAACTGTTAGTTTGCCTCTTTACTTTGCTGAGTGTCTCTTTGGCAGTGCAGAAGCTGCTCAATTTGTTGTTGTTGTGTTTTATTTATTTATTCATTTTTTTTGGATTCCTCTTCTGTTTCATTCTTTAATCTTTTGTGATTCTCAGCTATTGCACATCCTTGGTTAAATTGATTCCAAGCTATTGTCTTTTCTTTGTAGCTGTGTGAACGGGATTGGTCTTTGAAGTCCTTTCTCAGCCATGCCATTGTGTGTGTATACAATAGGCTGCTGATGTTCTCTCCTGCCACTTTAGCACACCCTACTCTGAGTTTTGATAGTGTCTTAGTGGCATCTTTTGGATCTCCTATATGTATAGATCATGTCATCTGCAAATAGAGAAAGTTGGACTTCCCCCCTCCCAATATGTAACTAACATTGAGCAATGAGAGGAAAAAGTACCAACATGATAATGTGCACGCCGAAAATGCCGACAGTGACCTCAGATGCTTCCTTTCTGTATTCTCTCTTGCTTTGTGGACGGCAGGATTGGGTCTATTTCCAACAGGATCCATACTTTAAAGGCAGGGCTAGACCGTGGAGGGCGGTGACTGGGAAGCAGACCTGTGTTCCGTGGAGAACGCTGTAGATCACAGGTGTTTCAAGTCCTTGTGCCAGTGGGTACGTAAGTGTGTGAATACATAAATTCCAAAGATTTCCTCATGCGCAAGTCAGAGATAATGCCACACAGAATGTTTGTAAGGAAGAAGAGAATGACTGGGTGCCACAATCTGTTCTAAGACCGAGTTAAACTCTTTTTCAAATTCTGGGTTAATAGGGTAGGTAATGCATATAATACCAAATTCTAAAAAAAACTCTAGTAGCTGGCCTTGATGTGGTATTTTATGTGTAGCTATGTCTTCCTTTCTTAATTTCTTTACTTTTCTTGAAGATCTCTTTTATTTATTCGACATTGAGAGTTACACACAGAGGAGATGAGAGGGAGGCAGGGAGGCAGGGAGGCAGGGAGGGAGGGAGGCAGGGAGAGAGGAAAGAAGTCTTCCATCTGCTGGTCCATTACCCAATAGGCTTCAATGGGGGTAGCTGAGAGTATCTGAAGCCAGGAGCCAGGAGCCTCGCTGAGATGTCATCATGGGTGCAGAGGCACAAGGACTTGGGACGTCTCTTGCTACCTTCCCAGACCGCAGCAGAGAGCTGCGTTGGAAGTGGAGCAGCCGTACTAGAACTGGCGCCCATATGGGAAGCCGGCACTGTGGGCGGTGGCTTTACCCGCTACCTCACAGTGCCGACCTTCCCGGAAGCCATTCGCCGTGGGATCCAGCTGTCTGCTAAGCTGCCTGGGAAAGCAGAGGGAGACGGCCCAAGGACTTAGGCCCCTGGGCCCAGAATGGAGTGCCGGCTAAAGGCCCTGGCTTCTGCTTCAGCCCCTGGCTTCTGTCCCAGTCCCTGCCTTTGCAGCCACCGTGGGGGTGAACCCCCAGATGGACGATCACTCAGAGAGAGAGAGAGAGAGGGAGAGATAGAGAGAGAGAGAGAGAGAGAAAGCTGGCGATGCCCCCTTCACTGCTTCTCTCCCCAAGCGGCTGCAACGAAAGGCCAGCGTTGGGCCAGGCAGAAGCGTGGAGGCAGGAGCTGCATTGAGGACTCCCACGAGGCAGGAAGGTGGGGTCCAGAGAACCTGGGCCATCAGCGTCTGCGTCCCTGGTCGCAGCCTGGAGAGGCGGACTGGAAGCGGCCCTGGGGCTTCGGAGGCTGGATGCAGCAGTGTGCAGGTGCGTCCTGGGGTGCCATGGTGACGGCCCGTGGGGAGTGCGCCTGCGCCTGGCGCTGTGACCCGGAAGTGCACCCGCACGCCCGGCGCCGATGCCCCGCGGTGCTCCGCTGGCAGTCAGCGCTGCGGGTCCGCTCCTGCTCGAGAGCCTGCGCAAGCCGTGAGGAGAGGAGCCGTCCTCGACGCTGCTGGCCGAGCCTGAGGGAGAGTCAGCGGCCCCAGAGTCAGGCCGGGATCAGAGAGGCTGCGTGTCCGAGGCTGCCGCGCCGTTTCCCAGGCGCGTGGCTCTTCTTGGGTTCCTTCCGGAAGCAACGGCCTTCGCGGACCTCTGACCCGGCAGCAGCCAGGGCCCCCGTTGGAGGTGAGTGACGCGCGCGGCTGTTGCGGTTACCCGCTGGGGGTCTTGGCTGCCCGCGTGCCTGTTGCTCTTGGGTCCCGAAGGCGCGGGTGGAGTCGCGGTGGTGCTGTGCGGACGGTCTGGACGGGTCCCCAGGGTGCGAGCAGCTGTGTGAGAGCATCGGTGGCTCGGTCTCCTCCCGGAACGGCCCCGCGTCCCCGTCGGTTTGCTTTTTGAGGGCCCAGCCGCCCTGCTCTAGACCTCCGAGACTGTTGCTGGGAGGATCGAGAGCGAAAGTGCGTGTCTGTTTCCTGGTCTCGGAGGCCAGGTTCGGGTTCCTCGCGTTGGGTGTGATGTCAGCGCTCTGTGGGCTGTTCATGCAAGAGCCTTGTCAGGCCGAGGTGTACGTTCTGTTCCTGATCTGATGGTTTGTGTTTTAGTATCGCAAAAGTCATGGAGGTTTTTATGAACTAGGTTTTCTGTGTCTGTCGGGATAGTTTGTGGGCTTTCCCCATGTGTGTTGTGTTCTGGGATCGATTGATTGTGTAGGGTAGCCACGCTTGCATTTGCAGAGTAACTCTCGGTTGCGCACAGTGTGCTAAGCTTTGGTTGTGCTTCTGGATGGCGTCTGGTAATATTTTGTTGAGGCATGTGACACAGTCGTGACGGATCTGTGTGTGCCATTTTCCTTATGATGTGCTTGTGTTGGATGCTGGGCTAAGGCTGCTCTGATGGAATGAAATGGAAGGCTTTTCCTCTTCTTCTGCTTGTTGGCAGGGTTTGCGAATCACGGATTTTAATTGTCTTTTCCCTGGGCGTTCTCACCGGTGGAGCCATCTGGTCCTGGACTTTTCTTCATGTCTGTCTGGTTTGTTTGGTTCGGTTTCCCTGCTACTACAGTGTCTTTGCAAATTATAGGTGTATTCAGAGTTTCTTGTTTCACTGTATCCAGTTTTAGTGGTTTGCGTCTTTCTGCGAGTCATCCACTCTATCTAGGTTGACCAAATCCTGGTGGCTTGTTGTTTCCATAGTGTTTTTGGATGATTATTTTGGCAAGGTTGGTAGTGATGTCCTCTCTGTCATTTCAGTTGTCAAGTCCCTTGATTCTGGTCTCCTCCCCCCCCCCCCCGCTTCCTGTGGATAAACGTTTTGTCAGGTTGACTGAGTTTTCAAGCCCTGTAGTTTGGTCTCAGGGAATGTCTGTTGTGATATTTGCTGTGCCGTTGGGTTGATTTCCGTGAATCTTTTTCCTCCTTCCAGTTTCATAAGATGTACTTTGCTGTTCTGGTGTTTGAAGGAAAAATGTCTGTATTCTGTAATATATGCCTGTATAGCAATACAGTTTCTCATGTGAAATTAGTCCTGTCAACATGGAAAACTGTATGGATGTACCCACTACTGGGAACATATTGAAGGAAAGGAAGTCATGGTGTAGACAGAGAGGTTTTCACAGGCCTCTGCTTATTACTGCGGTAGGATGCACAGTAGCCAGGCTATGCAGTCTGTATATGCATGTCCTGGTGTCCATAGCCCATAATGTCTTTATTCAGTCTTCAGGGGATCGGCATGTTGGCTGATTGCATATCTTTGCTCTTGTGAAGTGAGCTGTAGTGAATATGCGGGCAGAGATCACTCTTTTTTTCATATGCTCATTTCCTTTCCCATGGGTGGATTCCCAGGGGTGGAATGGCTGGCTCATATGGTATGCCTGTATTCAGATTTCTGACTTATCTCCATACTGCCTTGCACAGGGGCGATACCAGTTTACATTCCCACCAGCAGTGGATGAGGGTGCCTTTTCCCCCCACATCCTCAAGGCCGTTGTCGTATCGACTTGCATTTCCCTGATGGCTAGTGATCCTGAGCATTTCTGCATGTGTTTGCTGGCCATTTAGATTTGCTTTCTTGGAATATTTAGCCTGTTGAAGTCCCTTGCCCATTTCTTGAGTGGGTGGTTTGTTTTGCTGGTGTGGAGTTTCTTGAAAGTCTCCGGCAGTTGATTCTTTATCAGTTGCATGCTTTGCAACTGTTAGTTTGCCTCTTTACTTTGCTGAGTGTCTCTTTGGCAGTGCAGAAGCTGCTCAATTTGTTGTTGTTGTGTTTTATTTATTTATTCATTTTTTTTGGATTCCTCTTCTGTTTCATTCTTTAATCTTTTGTGATTCTCAGCTATTGCACATCCTTGGTTAAATTGATTCCAAGCTATTGTCTTTTCTTTGTAGCTGTGTGAACGGGATTGGTCTTTGAAGTCCTTTCTCAGCCATGCCATTGTGTGTGTATACAATAGGCTGCTGATGTTCTCTCCTGCCACTTTAGCACACCCTACTCTGAGTTTTGATAGTGTCTTAGTGGCATCTTTTGGATCTCCTATATGTATAGATCATGTCATCTGCAAATAGAGAAAGTTGGACTTCCCCCCTCCCAATATGTAACTAACATTGAGCAATGAGAGGAAAAAGTACCAACATGATAATGTGCACGCCGAAAATGCCGACAGTGACCTCAGATGCTTCCTTTCTGTATTCTCTCTTGCTTTGTGGACGGCAGGATTGGGTCTATTTCCAACAGGATCCATACTTTAAAGGCAGGGCTAGACCGTGGAGGGCGGTGACTGGGAAGCAGACCTGTGTTCCGTGGAGAACGCTGTAGATCACAGGTGTTTCAAGTCCTTGTGCCAGTGGGTACGTAAGTGTGTGAATACATAAATTCCAAAGATTTCCTCATGCGCAAGTCAGAGATAATGCCACACAGAATGTTTGTAAGGAAGAAGAGAATGACTGGGTGCCACAATCTGTTCTAAGACCGAGTTAAACTCTTTTTCAAATTCTGGGTTAATAGGGTAGGTAATGCATATAATACCAAATTCTAAAAAAAACTCTAGTAGCTGGCCTTGATGTGGTATTTTATGTGTAGCTATGTCTTCCTTTCTTAATTTCTTTACTTTTCTTGAAGATCTCTTTTATTTATTCGACATTGAGAGTTACACACAGAGGAGATGAGAGGGAGGCAGGGAGGCAGGGAGGCAGGGAGGGAGGGAGGCAGGGAGAGAGGAAAGAAGTCTTCCATCTGCTGGTCCATTACCCAATAGGCTTCAATGGGGGTAGCTGAGAGTATCTGAAGCCAGGAGCCAGGAGCCTCGCTGAGATGTCATCATGGGTGCAGAGGCACAAGGACTTGGGACGTCTCTTGCTACCTTCCCAGACCGCAGCAGAGAGCTGCGTTGGAAGTGGAGCAGCCGTACTAGAACTGGCGCCCATATGGGAAGCCGGCACTGTGGGCGGTGGCTTTACCCGCTACCTCACAGTGCCGACCTTCCCGGAAGCCATTCGCCGTGGGATCCAGCTGTCTGCTAAGCTGCCTGGGAAAGCAGAGGGAGACGGCCCAAGGACTTAGGCCCCTGGGCCCAGAATGGAGTGCCGGCTAAAGGCCCTGGCTTCTGCTTCAGCCCCTGGCTTCTGTCCCAGTCCCTGCCTTTGCAGCCACCGTGGGGGTGAACCCCCAGATGGACGATCACTCAGAGAGAGAGAGAGAGAGGGAGAGATAGAGAGAGAGAGAGAGAGAGAAAGCTGGCGATGCCCCCTTCACTGCTTCTCTCCCCAAGCGGCTGCAACGAAAGGCCAGCGTTGGGCCAGGCAGAAGCGTGGAGGCAGGAGCTGCATTGAGGACTCCCACGAGGCAGGAAGGTGGGGTCCAGAGAACCTGGGCCATCAGCGTCTGCGTCCCTGGTCGCAGCCTGGAGAGGCGGACTGGAAGCGGCCCTGGGGCTTCGGAGGCTGGATGCAGCAGTGTGCAGGTGCGTCCTGGGGTGCCATGGTGACGGCCCGTGGGGAGTGCGCCTGCGCCTGGCGCTGTGACCCGGAAGTGCACCCGCACGCCCGGCGCCGATGCCCCGCGGTGCTCCGCTGGCAGTCAGCGCTGCGGGTCCGCTCCTGCTCGAGAGCCTGCGCAAGCCGTGAGGAGAGGAGCCGTCCTCGACGCTGCTGGCCGAGCCTGAGGGAGAGTCAGCGGCCCCAGAGTCAGGCCGGGATCAGAGAGGCTGCGTGTCCGAGGCTGCCGCGCCGTTTCCCAGGCGCGTGGCTCTTCTTGGGTTCCTTCCGGAAGCAACGGCCTTCGCGGACCTCTGACCTGGCAGCAGCCAGGGCCCCCGTTGGAGGTGAGTGACGCGCGCGGCTGTTGCGGTTACCCGCTGGGGGTCTTGGCTGCCCGCGTGCCTGTTGCTCTTGGGTCCCGAAGGCGCGGGTGGAGTCGCGGTGGTGCTGTGCGGACGGTCTGGACGGGTCCCCAGGGTGCGAGCAGCTGTGTGAGAGCATCGGTGGCTCGGTCTCCTCCCGGAACGGCCCCGCGTCCCCGTCGGTTTGCTTTTTGAGGGCCCAGCCGCCCTGCTCTAGACCTCCGAGACTGTTGCTGGGAGGATCGAGAGCGAAAGTGCGTGTCTGTTTCCTGGTCTCGGAGGCCAGGTTCGGGTTCCTCGCGTTGGGTGTGATGTCAGCGCTCTGTGGGCTGTTCATGCAAGAGCCTTGTCAGGCCGAGGTGTACGTTCTGTTCCTGATCTGATGGTTTGTGTTTTAGTATCGCAAAAGTCATGGAGGTTTTTATGAACTAGGTTTTCTGTGTCTGTCGGGATAGTTTGTGGGCTTTCCCCATGTGTGTTGTGTTCTGGGATCGATTGATTGTGTAGGGTAGCCACGCTTGCATTTGCAGAGTAACTCTCGGTTGCGCACAGTGTGCTAAGCTTTGGTTGTGCTTCTGGATGGCGTCTGGTAATATTTTGTTGAGGCATGTGACACAGTCGTGACGGATCTGTGTGTGCCATTTTCCTTATGATGTGCTTGTGTTGGATGCTGGGCTAAGGCTGCTCTGATGGAATGAAATGGAAGGCTTTTCCTCTTCTTCTGCTTGTTGGCAGGGTTTGCGAATCACGGATTTTAATTGTCTTTTCCCTGGGCGTTCTCACCGGTGGAGCCATCTGGTCCTGGACTTTTCTTCATGTCTGTCTGGTTTGTTTGGTTCGGTTTCCCTGCTACTACAGTGTCTTTGCAAATTATAGGTGTATTCAGAGTTTCTTGTTTCACTGTATCCAGTTTTAGTGGTTTGCGTCTTTCTGCGAGTCATCCACTCTATCTAGGTTGACCAAATCCTGGTGGCTTGTTGTTTCCATAGTGTTTTTGGATGATTATTTTGGCAAGGTTGGTAGTGATGTCCTCTCTGTCATTTCAGTTGTCAAGTCCCTTGATTCTGGTCTCCTTCCCCGCCCCCCCCGCCTCCCCCCCGCCCCCCCCCCCCGCTTCCTGTGGATAAACGTTTTGTCAGGTTGACTGAGTTTTCAAGCCCTGTAGTTTGGTCTCAGGGAATGTCTGTTGTGATATTTGCTGTGCCGTTGGGTTGATTTCCGTGAATCTTTTTCCTCCTTCCAGTTTCTTAAGATGTACTTTGCTGTTCTGGTGTTTGAAGGCAAAATGTCTGTATTCTGTAAAATATGCCTGTATAGCAATACAGTTTCTCATGTGAAATTAGTCCTGTCAACATGGAAAACTGTATGGATGTACCCACTACTGGGAACATATTGAAGGAAAGGAAGTCATGGTGTAGACAGAGAGGTTTTCACAGGCCTCTGCTTATTACTGCGGTAGGATGCACAGTAGCCAGGCTATGCAGTCTGTATATGCATGTCCTGGTGTCCATAGCCCATAATGTCTTTATTCAGTCTTCAGGGGATCGGCATGTTGGCTGATTGCATATCTTTGCTCTTGTGAAGTGAGCTGTAGTGAATATGCGGGCAGAGATCACTCTTTTTTTCATATGCTCATTTCCTTTCCCATGGGTGGATTCCCAGGGGTGGAATGGCTGGCTCATATGGTACGCCTGTATTCAGATTTCTGACTTATCTCCATACTGCCTTGCACAGGGGCGATACCAGTTTACATTCCCACCAGCAGTGGATGAGGGTGCCTTTTCCCCCCACATCCTCAAGGCCGTTGTCGTATCGACTTGCATTTCCCTGATGGCTAGTGATCCTGAGCATTTCTGCATGTGTTTGCTGGCCATTTAGATTTGCTTTCTTGGAATATTTAGCCTGTTGAAGTCCCTTGCCCATTTCTTGAGTGGGTGGTTTGTTTTGCTGGTGTGGAGTTTCTTGAAAGTCTCCGGCAGTTGATTCTTTATCAGTTGCATGCTTTGCAACTGTTAGTTTGCCTCTTCACTTTGCTGAGTGTCTCTTTGGCAGTGCAGAAGCTGCTCAATTTGTTGTTGTTGTGTTTTATTTATTTATTCATTTTTTTTGGATTCCTCTTCTGTTTCATTCTTTAATCTTTTGTGATTCTCAGCTATTGCACATCCTTGGTTAAATTGATTCCAAGCTATTGTCTTTTCTTTGTAGCTGTGTGAACGGGATTGGTCTTTGAAGTCCTTTCTCAGCCATGCCATTGTGTGTGTATACAATAGGCTGCTGATGTTCTCTCCTGCCACTTTAGCACACCCTACTCTGAGTTTTGATAGTGTCTTAGTGGCATCTTTTGGATCTCCTATATGTATAGATCATGTCATCTGCAAATAGAGAAAGTTGGAAAATAGAGAAAGTTGGACTTCCCCCCTCCCAATATGTAACTAACATTGAGCAATGAGAGGAAAAAGTACCAACATGATAATGTGCACGCCGAAAATGCCGACAGTGACCTCAGATGCTTCCTTTCTGTATTCTCTCTTGCTTTGTGGACGGCAGGATTGGGTCTATTTCCAACAGGATCCATACTTTAAAGGCAGGGCTAGACTGTGGAGGGCGGTGACTGGGAAGCAGACCTGTGTTCCGTGGAGAACTCTGTAGATCACAGGTGTTTCAAGTCCTTGTGCCAGTGGGTACGTAAGTGTGTGAATACATAAATTCCAAAGATTTCCTCATGCGCAAGTCAGAGATAATGCCACACAGAATGTTTGTAAGGAAGAAGAGAATGACTGGGTGCCACAATCTGTTCTAAGACCGAGTTAAACTCTTTTTCAAATTCTGGGTTAATAGGGTAGGTAATGCATATAATACCAAATTCTAAAAAAAACTCTAGTAGCTGGCCTTGATGTGGTATTTTATGTGTAGCTATGTCTTCCTTTCTTAATTTCTTTACTTTTCTTGAAGATCTCTTTTATTTATTCGACATTGAGAGTTACACACAGAGGAGATGAGAGGGAGGCAGGGAGGCAGGGAGGCAGGGAGGGAGGGAGGGAGGGAGGCAGGGAGAGAGGAAAGAAGTCTTCCATCTGCTGGTCCATTACGCAATAGGCTTCAATGGGCATAGCTGAGAGTATCTGAAGCCAGGAGCCAGGAGCCTCGCTGAGATGTCATCATGGGTGCAGAGGCACAGGGACTTGGGGCGTCTCTTGCTACCTTCCCAGACCGCAGCAGAGAGCTGCGTTGGAAGTGGAGCAGCCGTACTCGAACTGGCGCCCATATGGGAAGCCGGCACTGCGGGCGGTGGCTTTACCCGCTACCTCACAGTGCCGACCTTCCCGGAAGCCGTTCGCCGTGGGATCCAGCTGTCTGCTAAGCTGCCTGGGAAAGCAGAGGGAGACGGCCCAAGGACTTAGGCCCCTGGGCCCAGAATGGAGTGCCGGCTAAAGGCCCTGGCTTCTGCTTCAGCCCCTGGCTTCTGTCCCAGTCCCGGCCTTTGTAGCCACCGCGGGGGTGAACCCCCAGATGGACGATCACTCAGAGAGAGTGAGAGAGAAAGCTGGCGATGCCCCCTGCACTGCTTCTCTCCCCAAGCGGCTGCAACGAAAGGCCAGCGCTGGGCCAGGCAGAAGCGTGGAGGCAGGAGCTGCATTGAGGACTCCCACGAGGCAGGAAGGTGGGGTCCAGAGAACCTGGGCCATCAGCGTCTGCGTCCCTGGTCGCAGCCTGGAGAGGCGGACTGGAAGCGGCCCTGGGGCTTCGGAGGCTGGATGCAGCAGTGTGCAGGTGCGTCCTGGGGTGCCATGGTGACGGCCCGTGGGGAGTGCGCCTGCGCCTGGCGCTGTGACCCGGAAGTGCACCCGCACGCCCGGCGCCGATGCCCCGCGGTGCTCCGCTGGCAGTCAGCGCTGGGGGTCCGCTCCTGCTCGAGGGCCTGCGCAAGCCGTGAGGAGAGGAGCCGTCCTCGACGCTGCTGACCGAGACTGAGGGAGAGTCAGCGGCCCCAGAGTCAGGCCGGGATCAGAGAGGCTGCGTGTCCGAGGCTGCCGCGCCGTTTCCCAGGCGCGTGGCTCTTCTTGGGTTCCTTCCGGAAGCAACGGCCTTCGCGGACCTCTGACCCGGCAGCAGCCAGGGCCCCCGTTGGAGGTGAGTGACGCGCGCGGCTGTTGCGGTTACCCGCTGGGGGTCTTGGCTGCCCGCGTGCCTGTTGCTCTTGGGTCCCGAAGGCGCGGGTGGAGTCGCGGTGGTGCTGTGCGGACGGTCTGGACGGGTCCCCAGGGTGCGAGCAGCTGTGTGAGAGCATCGGTGGCTCGGTCTCCTCCCGGAACGGCCCCGCGTCCCCGTCGGTTTGCTTTTTGAGGGCCCAGCCGCCCTGCTCTAGACCTCCGAGACTGTTGCTGGGAGGATCGAGAGCGAAAGTGCGTGTCTGTTTCCTGGTCTCGGAGGCCAGGTTCGGGTTCCTCGCGTTGGGTGTGATGTCAGCGCTCTGTGGGCTGTTCATGCAAGAGCCTTGTCAGGCCGAGGTGTACGTTCTGTTCCTGATCTGATGGTTTGTGTTTTAGTATCGCAAAAGTCATGGAGGTTTTTATGAACTAGGTTTTCTGTGTCTGTCGGGATAGTTTGTGGGCTTTCCCCATGTGTGTTGTGTTCTGGGATCGATTGATTGTGTAGGGTAGCCACGCTTGCATTTGCAGAGTAACTCTCGGTTGCGCACAGTGTGCTAAGCTTTGGTTGTGCTTCTGGATGGCGTCTGGTAATATTTTGTTGAGGCATGTGACACAGTCGTGACGGATCTGTGTGTGCCATTTTCCTTATGATGTGCTTGTGTTGGATGCTGGGCTAAGGCTGCTCTGATGGAATGAAATGGAAGGCTTTTCCTCTTCTTCTGCTTGTTGGCAGGGTTTGCGAATCACGGATTTTAATTGTCTTTTCCCTGGGCGTTCTCACCGGTGGAGCCATCTGGTCCTGGACTTTTCTTCATGTCTGTCTGGTTTGTTTGGTTCGGTTTCCCTGCTACTACAGTGTCTTTGCAAATTATAGGTGTATTCAGAGTTTCTTGTTTCACTGTATCCAGTTTTAGTGGTTTGCGTCTTTCTGCGAGTCATCCACTCTATCTAGGTTGACCAAATCCTGGTGGCTTGTTGTTTCCATAGTGTTTTTGGATGATTATTTTGGCAAGGTTGGTAGTGATGTCCTCTCTGTCATTTCAGTTGTCAAGTCCCTTGATTCTGGTCTCCTTCCCCGCCCCCCCCCGCCTCCCCCCCGCCCCCCCCCCCCGCTTCCTGTGGATAAACGCTTTGTCAGGTTGACTGAGTTTTCAAGCCCTGTAGTTTGGTCTCAGGGAATGTCTGTTGTGATATTTGCTGTGCCGTTGGGTTGATTTCCGTGAATCTTTTTCCTCCTTCCAGTTTCTTAAGATGTACTTTGCTGTTCTGGTGTTTGAAGGCAAAATGTCTGTATTCTGTAATATATGCCTGTATAGCAATACAGTTTCTCATGTGAAATTAGTCCTGTCAACATGGAAAACTGTATGGATGTACCCACTACTGGGAACATATTGAAGGAAAGGAAGTCATGGTGTAGACAGAGAGGTTTTCACAGGCCTCTGCTTATTACTGCGGTAGGATGCACAGTAGCCAGGCTATGCAGTCTGTATATGCATGTCCTGGTGTCCATAGCCCATAATGTCTTTATTCAGTCTTCAGGGGATCGGCATGTTGGCTGATTGCATATCTTTGCTCTTGTGAAGTGAGCTGTAGTGAATATGCGGGCAGAGATCACTCTTTTTTTCATATGCTCATTTCCTTTCCCATGGGTGGATTCCCAGGGGTGGAATGGCTGGCTCATATGGTACGCCTGTATTCAGATTTCTGACTTATCTCCATACTGCCTTGCACAGGGGCGATACCAGTTTACATTCCCACCAGCAGTGGATGAGGGTGCCTTTTCCCCCCACATCCTCAAGGCCGTTGTCGTATCGACTTGCATTTCCCTGATGGCTAGTGATCCTGAGCATTTCTGCATGTGTTTGCTGGCCATTTAGATTTGCTTTCTTGAAATATTTAGCCTGTTGAAGTCCCTTGCCCATTTCTTGAGTGGGTGGTTTGTTTTGCTGGTGTGGAGTTTCTTGAAAGTCTCCGGCAGTTGATTCTTTATCAGTTGCATGCTTTGCAACTGTTAGTTTGCCTCTTTACTTTGCTGAGTGTCTCTTTGGCAGTGCAGAAGCTGCTCAATTTGTTGTTGTTGTGTTTTATTTATTTATTCATTTTTTTGGATTCCTCTTCTGTTTCATTCTTTAATCTTTTGTGATTCTCAGCTATTGCACATCCTTGGTTAAATTGATTCCAAGCTATTGTCTTTTCTTTGTAGCTGTGTGAACGGGATTGGTCTTTGAAGTCCTTTCTCAGCCATGCCATTGTGTGTGTATACAATAGGCTGCTGATGTTCTCTCCTGCCACTTTAGCACACCCCACTCTGAGTTTTGATAGTGTCTTAGTGGCATCTTTTGGATCTCCTATATGTATAGATCATGTCATCTGCAAATAGAGAAAGTTGGACTTCCCCCCTCCCAATATGTAACTAACATTGAGCAATGAGAGGAAAAAGTACCAACATGATAATGTGCACGCCGAAAATGCCGACAGTGACCTCAGATGCTTCCTTTCTGTATTCTCTCTTGCTTTGTGGACGGCAGGATTGGGTCTATTTCCAACAGGATCCATACTTTAAAGGCAGGGCTAGACCGTGGAGGGCGGTGACTGGGAAGCAGACCTGTGTTCCGTGGAGAACTCTGTAGATCACAGGTGTTTCAAGTCCTTGTGCCAGTGGGTACGTAAGTGTGTGAATACATAAATTCCAAAGATTTCCTCATGCGCAAGTCAGAGATAATGCCACACAGAATGTTTGTAAGGAAGAAGAGAATGACTGGGTGCCACAATCTGTTCTAAGACCGAGTTAAACTCTTTTTCAAATTCTGGGTTAATAGGGTAGGTAATGCATATAATACCAAATTCTAAAAAAAAACTCTAGTAGCTGGCCTTGATGTGGTATTTTATGTGTAGCTATGTCTTCCTTTCTTAATTTCTTTACTTTTCTTGAAGATCTCTTTTATTTATTCGACATTGAGAGTTACACACAGAGGAGATGAGAGGGAGGCAGGGAGGCAGGGAGGCAGGGAGGGAGGGAGGGAGGGAGGCAGGGAGAGAGGAAAGAAGTCTTCCATCTGCTGGTCCATTACGCAATAGGCTTCAATGGGCATAGCTGAGAGTATCTGAAGCCAGGAGCCAGGAGCCTCGCTGAGATGTCATCATGGGTGCAGAGGCACAGGGACTTGGGGCGTCTCTTGCTACCTTCCCAGACCGCAGCAGAGAGCTGCGTTGGAAGTGGAGCAGCCGTACTCGAACTGGCGCCCATATGGGAAGCCGGCACTGCGGGCGGTGGCTTTACCCGCTACCTCACAGTGCCGACCTTCCCGGAAGCCGTTCGCCGTGGGATCCAGCTGTCTGCTAAGCTGCCTGGGAAAGCAGAGGGAGACGGCCCAAGGACTTAGGCCCCTGGGCCCAGAATGGAGTGCCGGCTAAAGGCCCTGGCTTCTGCTTCAGCCCCTGGCTTCTGTCCCAGTCCCGGCCTTTGTAGCCACCGCGGGGGTGAACCCCCAGATGGACGATCACTCAGAGAGAGTGAGAGAGAAAGCTGGCGATGCCCCCTGCACTGCTTCTCTCCCCAAGCGGCTGCAACGAAAGGCCAGCGCTGGGCCAGGCAGAAGCGTGGAGGCAGGAGCTGCATTGAGGACTCCCACGAGGCAGGAAGGTGGGGTCCAGAGAACCTGGGCCATCAGCGTCTGCGTCCCTGGTCGCAGCCTGGAGAGGCGGACTGGAAGCGGCCCTGGGGCTTCGGAGGCTGGATGCAGCAGTGTGCAGGTGCGTCCTGGGGTGCCATGGTGACGGCCCGTGGGGAGTGCGCCTGCGCCTGGCGCTGTGACCCGGAAGTGCACCCGCACGCCCGGCGCCGATGCCCCGCGGTGCTCCGCTGGCAGTCAGCGCTGCGGGTCCGCTCCTGCTCGAGAGCCTGCGCAAGCCGTGAGGAGAGGAGCCGTCCTCGACGCTGCTGGCCGAGACTGAGGGAGAGTCAGCGGCCCCAGAGTCAGGCCGGGATCAGAGAGGCTGCGTGTCCGAGGCTGCCGCGCCGTTTCCCAGGCGCGTGGCTCTTCTTGGGTTCCTTCCGGAAGCAACGGCCTTCGCGGACCTCTGACCCGGCAGCAGCCAGGGCCCCCGTTGGAGGTGAGTGACGCGCGCGGCTGTTGCGGTTACCCGCTGGGGGTCTTGGCTGCCCGCGTGCCTGTTGCTCTTGGGTCCCGACGGCGCGGGTGGAGTCGCGGTGGTGCTGTGCGGACGGTCTGGACGGGTCCCCAGGGTGCGAGCAGCTGTGTGAGAGCATCGGTGGCTCGGTCTCCTCCCGGAACGGCCCCGCGTCCCCGTCGGTTTGCTTTTTGAGGGCCCAGCCGCCCTGCTCTAGACCTCCGAGACTGTTGCTGGGAGGATCGAGAGCGAAAGTGCGTGTCTGTTTCCTGGTCTCGGAGGCCAGGTTCGGGTTCCTCGCGTTGGGTGTGAGGTCAGCGCTCTGTGGGCTGTTCATGCAAGAGCCTTGTCAGGCCGAGGTGTACGTTCTGTTCCTGATCTGATGGTTTGTGTTTTAGTATCGCAAAAGTCATGGAGGTTTTTATGAACTAGGTTTTCTGTGTCTGTCGGGATAGTTTGTGGGCTTTCCCCATGTGTGTTGTGTTCTGGGATCGATTGATTGTGTAGGGTAGCCACGCTTGCATTTGCAGAGTAACTCTCGGTTGCGCACAGTGTGCTAAGCTTTGGTTGTGCTTCTGGATGGCGTCTGGTAATATTTTGTTGAGGCATGTGACACAGTCGTGACGGATCTGTGTGTGCCATTTTCCTTATGATGTGCTTGTGTTGGATGCTGGGCTAAGGCTGCTCTGATGGAATGAAATGGAAGGCTTTTCCTCTTCTTCTGCTTGTTGGCAGGGTTTGCGAATCACGGATTTTAATTGTCTTTTCCCTGGGCGTTCTCACCGGTGGAGCCATCTGGTCCTGGACTTTTCTTCATGTCTGTCTGGTTTGTTTGGTTCGGTTTCCCTGCTACTACAGTGTCTTTGCAAATTATAGGTGTATTCAGAGTTTCTTGTTTCACTGTATCCAGTTTTAGTGGTTTGCGTCTTTCTGCGAGTCATCCACTCTATCTAGGTTGACCAAATCCTGGTGGCTTGTTGTTTCCATAGTGTTTTTGGATGATTATTTTGGCAAGGTTGGTAGTGATGTCCTCTCTGTCATTTCAGTTGTCAAGTCCCTTGATTCTGGTCTCCTTCCCCGCCCCCCCCCCGCCCCCCCGCTTCCTGTGGATAAACGCTTTGTCAGGTTGACTGAGTTTTCAAGCCCTGTAGTTTGGTCTCAGGGAATGTCTGTTGTGATATTTGCTGTGCCGTTGGGTTGATTTCCGTGAATCTTTTTCCTCCTTCCAGTTTCTTAAGATGTACTTTGCTGTTCTAGTGTTTGAAGGCAAAATGTCTGTATTCTGTAATATATGCCTGTATAGCAATACAGTTTCTCATGTGAAATTAGTCCTGTCAACATGGAAAACTGTATGGATGTACCCACTACTGGGAACATATTGAAGGAAAGGAAGTCATGGTGTAGACAGAGAGGTTTTCACAGGCCTCTGCTTATTACTGCGGTAGGATGCACAGTAGCCAGGCTATGCAGTCTGTATATGCATGTCCTGGTGTCCATAGCCCATAATGTCTTTATTCAGTCTTCAGGGGATCGGCATGTTGGCTGATTGCATATCTTTGCTCTTGTGAAGTGAGCTGTAGTGAATATGCGGGCAGAGATCACTCTTTTTTTCATATGCTCATTTCCTTTCCCATGGGTGGATTCCCAGGGGTGGAATGGCTGGCTCATATGGTACGCCTGTATTCAGATTTCTGACTTATCTCCATACTGCCTTGCACAGGGGCGATACCAGTTTACATTCCCACCAGCAGTGGATGAGGGTGCCTTTCCCCCCCACATCCTCAAGGCCGTTGTCGTATCGACTTGCATTTCCCTGATGGCTAGTGATCCTGAGCATTTCTGCATGTGTTTGCTGGCCATTTAGATTTGCTTTCTTGAAATATTTAGCCTGTTGAAGTCCCTTGCCCATTTCTTGAGTGGGTGGTTTGTTTTGCTGGTGTTGAGTTTCTTGAAAGTCTCCGGCAGTTGATTCTTTATCAGTTGCATGCTTTGCAACTGTTAGTTTGCCTCTTCACTTTGCTGAGTGTCTCTTTGGCAGTGCAGAAGCTGCTCAATTTGTTGTTGTTGTGTTTTATTTATTTATTCATTTTTTTTGGATTCCTCTTCTGTTTCATTCTTTAATCTTTTGTGATTCTCAGCTATTGCACATCCTTGGTTAAATTGATTCCAAGCTATTGTCTTTTCTTTGTAGCTGTGTGAACGGGATTGGTCTTTGAAGTCCTTTCTCAGCCATGCCATTGTGTGTGTATACAATAGGCTGCTGATGTTCTCTCCTGCCACTTTAGCACACCCTACTCTGAGTTTTGATAGTGTCTTAGTGGCATCTTTTGGATCTCCTGTATGTATAGATCATGTCATCTGCAAATAGAGATAGTTGGACTTCCCCCCTCCCAATATGTAACTAACATTGAGCAATGAGAGGAAAAAGTACCAACATGATAATGTGCACGCCGAAAATGCCGACAGTGACCTCAGATGCTTCCTTTCTGTATTCTCTCTTGCTTTGTGGACGGCAGGATTGGGTCTATTTCCAACAGGATCCATACTTTAAAGGCAGGGCTAGACCGTGGACTAGCCTGGTGACTGGGAAGCAGACCTGTGTTCCGTGGAGAACTCTGTAGATCACAGGTGTTTCAAGTCCTTGTGCCAGTGGGTACGTAAGTGTGTGAATACATAAATTCCAAAGATTTCCTCATGCGCAAGTCAGAGATAATGCCACACAGAATGTTTGTAAGGAAGAAGAGAATGACTGGGTGCCACAATCTGTTCTAAGACCGAGTTAAACTCTTTTTCAAATTCTGGGTTAATAGGGTAGGTAATGCATATAATACCAAATTCTAAAAAAAACTCTAGTAGCTGGCCTTGATGTGGTATTTTATGTGTAGCTATGTCTTCCTTTCTTAATTTCTTTACTTTTCTTGAAGATCTCTTTTATTTATTCGACATTGAGAGTTACACACAGAGGAGATGAGAGGGAGGCAGGGAGGCAGGGAGGCAGGGAGGGAGGGAGGGAGGGAGGCAGGGAGAGAGGAAAGAAGTCTTCCATCTGCTGGTCCATTACGCAATAGGCTTCAATGGGCATAGCTGAGAGTATCTGAAGCCAGGAGCCAGGAGCCTCGCTGAGATGTCATCATGGGTGCAGAGGCACAGGGACTTGGGGCGTCTCTTGCTACCTTCCCAGACCGCAGCAGAGAGCTGCGTTGGAAGTGGAGCAGCCGTACTCGAACTGGCGCCCATATGGGAAGCCGGCACTGCGGGCGGTGGCTTTACCCGCTACCTCACAGTGCCGACCTTCCCGGAAGCCGTTCGCCGTGGGATCCAGCTGTCTGCTAAGCTGCCTGGGAAAGCAGAGGGAGACGGCCCAAGGACTTAGGCCCCTGGGCCTAGAATGGAGTGCCGGCTAAAGGCCCTGGCTTCTGCTTCAGCCCCTGGCTTCTGTCCCAGTCCCGGCCTTTGTAGCCACCGCGGGGGTGAACCCCCAGATGGACGATCACTCAGAGAGAGTGAGAGAGAAAGCTGGCGATGCCCCCTGCACTGCTTCTCTCCCCAAGCGGCTGCAACGAAAGGCCAGCGCTGGGCCAGGCAGAAGCGTGGAGGCAGGAGCTGCATTGAGGACTCCCACGAGGCAGGAAGGTGGGGTCCAGAGAACCTGGGCCATCAGCGTCTGCGTCCCTGGTCGCAGCCTGGAGAGGCGGACTGGAAGCGGCCCTGGGGCTTCGGAGGCTGGATGCAGCAGTGTGCAGGTGCGTCCTGGGGTGCCATGGTGACGGCCCGTGGGGAGTGCGCCTGCGCCTGGCGCTGTGACCCGGAAGTGCACCCGCACGCCCGGCGCCGATGCCCCGCGGTGCTCCGCTGGCAGTCAGCGCTGCGGGTCCGCTCCTGCTCGAGAGCCTGCGCAAGCCGTGAGGAGAGGAGCCGTCCTCGACGCTGCTGGCCGAGACTGAGGGAGAGTCAGCGGCCCCCAGAGTCAGGCCGGGATCAGAGAGGCTGCGTGTCCGAGGCTGCCGCGCCGTTTCCCAGGCGCGTGGCTCTTCTTGGGTTCCTTCCGGAAGCAACGGCCTTCGCGGACCTCTGACCCGGCAGCAGCCCGGGCCCCCGTTGGAGGTGAGTGACGCGCGCGGCTGTTGCGGTTACCCGCTGGGGGTCTTGGCTGCCCGCGTGCCTGTTGCTCTTGGGTCCCGAAGGCGCGGGTGGAGTCGCGGTGGTGCTGTGCAGACGGTCTGGACGGGTCCCCAGGGTGCGAGCAGCTGTGTGAGAGCATCGGTGGCTCGGTCTCCTCCCGGAACGGCCCCGCGTCCCCGTCGGTTTGCTTTTTGAGGGCCCAGCCGCCCTGCTCTAGACCTCCGAGACTGTTGCTGGGAGGATCGAGAGCGAAAGTGCGTGTCTGTTTCCTGGTCTCGGAGGCCAGGTTCGGGTTCCTCGCGTTGGGTGTGATGTCAGCGCTCTGTGGGCTGTTCATGCAAGAGCCTTGTCAGGCCGAGGTGTACGTTCTGTTCCTGATCTGATGGTTTGTGTTTTAGTATCGCAAAAGTCATGGAGGTTTTTATGAACTAGGTTTTCTGTGTCTGTCGGGATAGTTTGTGGGCTTTCCCCATGTGTGTTGTGTTCTGGGATCGATTGATTGTGTAGGGTAGCCACGCTTGCATTTGCAGAGTAACTCTCGGTTGCGCACAGTGTGCTAAGCTTTGGTTGTGCTTCTGGATGGCGTCTGGTAATATTTTGTTGAGGCATGTGACACAGTCGTGACGGATCTGTGTGTGCCATTTTCCTTATGATGTGCTTGTGTTGGATGCTGGGCTAAGGCTGCTCTGATGGAATGAAATGGAAGGCTTTTCCTCTTCTTCTGCTTGTTGGCAGGGTTTGCGAATCACGGATTTTAATTGTCTTTTCCCTGGGCGTTCTCACCGGTGGAGCCATCTGGTCCTGGACTTTTCTTCATGTCTGTCTGGTTTGTTTGGTTCGGTTTCCCTGCTACTACAGTGTCTTTGCAAATTATAGGTGTATTCAGAGTTTCTTGTTTCACTGTATCCAGTTTTAGTGGTTTGCGTCTTTCTGCGAGTCATCCACTCTATCTAGGTTGACCAAATCCTGGTGGCTTGTTGTTTCCATAGTGTTTTTGGATGATTATTTTGGCAAGGTTGGTAGTGATGTCCTCTCTGTCATTTCAGTTGTCAAGTCCCTTGATTCTGGTCTCCTTCCCCGCCCCCCCCGCCCCCCCGCCCCCCCCCCCCGCTTCCTGTGGATAAACGCTTTGTCAGGTTGACTGAGTTTTCAAGCCCTGTAGTTTGGTCTCAGGGAATGTCTGTTGTGATATTTGCTGTGCCGTTGGGTTGATTTCCGTGAATCTTTTTCCTCCTTCCAGTTTCTTAAGATGTACTTTGCTGTTCTAGTGTTTGAAGGCAAAATGTCTGTATTCTGTAATATATGCCTGTATAGCAATACAGTTTCTCATGTGAAATTAGTCCTGTCAACATGGAAAACTGTATGGATGTACCCACTACTGGGAACATATTGAAGGAAAGGAAGTCATGGTGTAGACAGAGAGGTTTTCACAGGCCTCTGCTTATTACTGCGGTAGGATGCACAGTAGCCAGGCTATGCAGTCTGTATATGCATGTCCTGGTGTCCATAGCCCATAATGTCTTTATTCAGTCTTCAGGGGATCGGCATGTTGGCTGATTGCATATCTTTGCTCTTGTGAAGTGAGCTGTAGTGAATATGCGGGCAGAGATCACTCTTTTTTTCATATGCTCATTTCCTTTCCCATGGGTGGATTCCCAGGGGTGGAATGGCTGGCTCATATGGTACGCCTGTATTCAGATTTCTGACTTATCTCCATACTGCCTTGCACAGGGGCGATACCAGTTTACATTCCCACCAGCAGTGGATGAGGGTGCCTTTCCCCCCCACATCCTCAAGGCCGTTGTCGTATCGACTTGCATTTCCCTGATGGCTAGTGATCCTGAGCATTTCTGCATGTGTTTGCTGGCCATTTAGATTTGCTTTCTTGAAATATTTAGCCTGTTGAAGTCCCTTGCCCATTTCTTGAGTGGGTGGTTTGTTTTGCTGGTGTTGAGTTTCTTGAAAGTCTCCGGCAGTTGATTCTTTATCAGTTGCATGCTTTGCAACTGTTAGTTTGCCTCTTCACTTTGCTGAGTGTCTCTTTGGCAGTGCAGAAGCTGCTCAATTTGTTGTTGTTGTGTTTTATTTATTTATTCATTTTTTTTGGATTCCTCTTCTGTTTCATTCTTTAATCTTTTGTGATTCTCAGCTATTGCACATCCTTGGTTAAATTGATTCCAAGCTATTGTCTTTTCTTTGTAGCTGTGTGAACGGGATTGGTCTTTGAAGTCCTTTCTCAGCCATGCCATTGTGTGTGTATACAATAGGCTGCTGATGTTCTCTCCTGCCACTTTAGCACACCCTACTCTGAGTTTTGATAGTGTCTTAGTGGCATCTTTTGGATCTCCTGTATGTATAGATCATGTCATCTGCAAATAGAGATAGTTGGACTTCCCCCCTCCCAATATGTAACTAACATTGAGCAATGAGAGGAAAAAGTACCAACATGATAATGTGCACGCCGAAAATGCCGACAGTGACCTCAGATGCTTCCTTTCTGTATTCTCTCTTGCTTTGTGGACGGCAGGATTGGGTCTATTTCCAACAGGATCCATACTTTAAAGGCAGGGCTAGACCGTGGAGGGCGGTGACTGGGAAGCAGACCTGTGTTCCGTGGAGAACTCTGTAGATCACAGGTGTTTCAAGTCCTTGTGCCAGTGGGTACGTAAGTGTGTGAATACATAAATTCCAAAGATTTCCTCATGCGCAAGTCAGAGATAATGCCACACAGAATGTTTGTAAGGAAGAAGAGAATGACTGGGTGCCACAATCTGTTCTAAGACCGAGTTAAACTCTTTTTCAAATTCTGGGTTAATAGGGTAGGTAATGCATATAATACCAAATTCTAAAAAAAACTCTAGTAGCTGGCCTTGATGTGGTATTTTATGTGTAGCTATGTCTTCCTTTCTTAATTTCTTTACTTTTCTTGAAGATCTCTTTTATTTATTCGACATTGAGAGTTACACACAGAGGAGATGAGAGGGAGGCAGGGAGGCAGGGAGGCAGGGAGGGAGGGAGGGAGGGAGGCAGGGAGAGAGGAAAGAAGTCTTCCATCTGCTGGTCCATTACGCAATAGGCTTCAATGGGCATAGCTGAGAGTATCTGAAGCCAGGAGCCAGGAGCCTCGCTGAGATGTCATCATGGGTGCAGAGGCACAGGGACTTGGGGCGTCTCTTGCTACCTTCCCAGACCGCAGCAGAGAGCTGCGTTGGAAGTGGAGCAGCCGTACTCGAACTGGCGCCCATATGGGAAGCCGGCACTGCGGGCGGTGGCTTTACCCGCTACCTCACAGTGCCGACCTTCCCGGAAGCCGTTCGCCGTGGGATCCAGCTGTCTGCTAAGCTGCCTGGGAAAGCAGAGGGAGACGGCCCAAGGACTTAGGCCCCTGGGCCCAGAATGGAGTGCCGGCTAAAGGCCCTGGCTTCTGCTTCAGCCCCTGGCTTCTGTCCCAGTCCCGGCCTTTGTAGCCACCGCGGGGGTGAACCCCCAGATGGACGATCACTCAGAGAGAGTGAGAGAGAAAGCTGGCGATGCCCCCTGCACTGCTTCTCTCCCCAAGCGGCTGCAACGAAAGGCCAGCGCTGGGCCAGGCAGAAGCGTGGAGGCAGGAGCTGCATTGAGGACTCCCACGAGGCAGGAAGGTGGGGTCCAGAGAACCTGGGCCATCAGCGTCTGCGTCCCTGGTCGCAGCCTGGAGAGGCGGACTGGAAGCGGCCCTGGGGCTTCGGAGGCTGGATGCAGCAGTGTGCAGGTGCGTCCTGGGGTGCCATGGTGACGGCCCGTGGGGAGTGCGCCTGCGCCTGGCGCTGTGACCCGGAAGTGCACCCGCACGCCCGGCGCCGATGCCCCGCGGTGCTCCGCTGGCAGTCAGCGCTGCGGGTCCGCTCCTGCTCGAGAGCCTGCGCAAGCCGTGAGGAGAGGAGCCGTCCTCGACGCTGCTGGCCGAGACTGAGGGAGAGTCAGCGGCCCCAGAGTCAGGCCGGGATCAGAGAGGCTGCGTGTCCGAGGCTGCCGCGCCGTTTCCCAGGCGCGTGGCTCTTCTTGGGTTCCTTCCGGAAGCAACGGCCTTCGCGGACCTCTGACCCGGCAGCAGCCCGGGCCCCCGTTGGAGGTGAGTGACGCGCGCGGCTGTTGCGGTTACCCGCTGGGGGTCTTGGCTGCCCGCGTGCCTGTTGCTCTTGGGTCCCGAAGGCGCGGGTGGAGTCGCGGTGGTGCTGTGCAGACGGTCTGGACGGGTCCCCAGGGTGCGAGCAGCTGTGTGAGAGCATCGGTGGCTCGGTCTCCTCCCGGAACGGCCCCGCGTCCCCGTCGGTTTGCTTTTTGAGGGCCCAGCCGCCCTGCTCTAGACCTCAGAGACTGTTGCTGGGAGGATCGAGAGCGAAAGTGCGTGTCTGTTTCCTGGTCTCGGAGGCCAGGTTCGGGTTCCTCGCGTTGGGTGTGATGTCAGCGCTCTGTGGGCTGTTCATGCAAGAGCCTTGTCAGGCCGAGGTGTACGTTCTGTTCCTGATCTGATGGTTTGTGTTTTAGTATCGCAAAAGTCATGGAGGTTTTTATGAACTAGGTTTTCTGTGTCTGTCGGGATAGTTTGTGGGCTTTCCCCATGTGTGTTGTGTTCTGGGATCGATTGATTGTGTAGGGTAGCCACGCTTGCATTTGCAGAGTAACTCTCGGTTGCGCACAGTGTGCTAAGCTTTGGTTGTGCTTCTGGATGGCGTCTGGTAATATTTTGTTGAGGCATGTGACACAGTCGTGACGGATCTGTGTGTGCCATTTTCCTTATGATGTGCTTGTGTTGGATGCTGGGCTAAGGCTGCTCTGATGGAATGAAATGGAAGGCTTTTCCTCTTCTTCTGCTTGTTGGCAGGGTTTGCGAATCACGGATTTTAATTGTCTTTTCCCTGGGCGTTCTCACCGGTGGAGCCATCTGGTCCTGGACTTTTCTTCATGTCTGTCTGGTTTGTTTGGTTCGGTTTCCCTGCTACTACAGTGTCTTTGCAAATTATAGGTGTATTCAGAGTTTCTTGTTTCACTGTATCCAGTTTTAGTGGTTTGCATCTTTCTGCGAGTCATCCACTCTATCTAGGTTGACCAAATCCTGGTGGCTTGTTGTTTCCATAGTGTTTTTGGATGATTATTTTGGCAAGGTTGGTAGTGATGTCCTCTCTGTCATTTCAGTTGTCAAGTCCCTTGATTCTGGTCTCCTTCCCCGCCCCCCCCGTCCCCCTGCCCCCCCCCCCCCGCTTCCTGTGGATAAACGCTTTGTCAGGTTGACTGAGTTTTCAAGCCCTGTAGTTTGGTCTCAGGGAATGTCTGTTGTGATATTTGCTGTGCCGTTGGGTTGATTTCCGTGAATCTTTTTCCTCCTTCCAGTTTCTTAAGATGTACTTTGCTGTTCTGGTGTTTGAAGGCAAAATGTCTGTATTCTGTAATATATGCCTGTATAGCAATACAGTTTCTCATGTGAAATTAGTCCTGTCAACATGGAAAACTGTATGGATGTACCCACTACTGGGAACATATTGAAGGAAAGGAAGTCATGGTGTAGACAGAGAGGTTTTCACAGGCCTCTGCTTATTACTGCGGTAGGATGCACAGTAGCCAGGCTATGCAGTCTGTATATGCATGTCCTGGTGTCCATAGCCCATAATGTCTTTATTCAGTCTTCAGGGGATCGGCATGTTGGCTGATTGCATATCTTTGCTCTTGTGAAGTGAGCTGTAGTGAATATGCGGGCAGAGATCACTCTTTTTTTCATATGCTCATTTCCTTTCCCTTGGGTGTATTCCCAGGGGTGGAATGGCTGGCTCATATGGTATGCCTGTATTCAGATTTCTGACTTATCTCCATACTGCCTTGCACAGGGGCGATACCAGTTTACATTCCCACCAGCAGTGGATGAGGGTGCCTTTTCCCCCCACATCCTCAAGGCCGTTGTCGTATCGACTTGCATTTCCCTGATGGCTAGTGATCCTGAGCATTTCTGCATGTGTTTGCTGGCCATTTAGATTTGCTTTCTTGGAATATTTAGCCTGTTGAAGTCCCTTGCCCATTTCTTGAGTGGGTGGTTTGTTTTGCTGGTGTGGAGTTTCTTGAAAGTCTCCGGCAGTTGATTCTTTATCAGTTGCATGCTTTGCAACTGTTAGTTTGCCTCTTTACTTTGCTGAGTGTCTCTTTGGCAGTGCAGAAGCTGCTCAATTTGTTGTTGTTGTGTTTTATTTATTTATTCATTTTTTTTGGATTCCTCTTCTGTTTCATTCTTTAATCTTTTGTGATTCTCAGCTATTGCACATCCTTGGTTAAATTGATTCCAAGCTATTGTCTTTTCTTTGTAGCTGTGTGAACGGGATTGGTCTTTGAAGTCCTTTCTCAGCCATGCCATTGTGTGTGTATACAATAGGCTGCTGATGTTCTCTCCTGCCACTTTAGCACACCCTACTCTGAGTTTTGATAGTGTCTTAGTGGCATCTTTTGGATCTCCTGTATGTATAGATCATGTCATCTGCAAATAGAGATAGTTGGACTTCCCCCCTCCCAATATGTAACTAACATTGAGCAATGAGAGGAAAAAGTACCAACATGATAATGTGCACGCCGAAAATGCCGACAGTGACCTCAGATGCTTCCTTTCTGTATTCTCTCTTGCTTTGTGGACGGCAGGATTGGGTCTATTTCCAACAGGATCCATACTTTAAAGGCAGGGCTAGACCGTGGAGGGCGGTGACTGGGAAGCAGACCTGTGTTCCGTGGAGAACTCTGTAGATCACAGGTGTTTCAAGTCCTTGTGCCAGTGGGTACGTAAGTGTGTGAATACATAAATTCCAAAGATTTCCTCATGCGCAAGTCAGAGATAATGCCACACAGAATGTTTGTAAGGAAGAAGAGAATGACTGGGTGCCACAATCTGTTCTAAGACCGAGTTAAACTCTTTTTCAAATTCTGGGTTAATAGGGTAGGTAATGCATATAATACCAAATTCTAAAAAAAACTCTAGTAGCTGGCCTTGATGTGGTATTTTATGTGTAGCTATGTCTTCCTTTCTTAATTTCTTTACTTTTCTTGAAGATCTCTTTTATTTATTCGACATTGAGAGTTACACACAGAGGAGATGAGAGGGAGGCAGGGAGGCAGGGAGGCAGGGAGGGAGGGAGGGAGGGAGGCAGGGAGAGAGGAAAGAAGTCTTCCATCTGCTGGTCCATTACGCAATAGGCTTCAATGGGCATAGCTGAGAGTATCTGAAGCCAGGAGCCAGGAGCCTCGCTGAGATGTCATCATGGGTGCAGAGGCACAGGGACTTGGGGCGTCTCTTGCTACCTTCCCAGACCGCAGCAGAGAGCTGCGTTGGAAGTGGAGCAGCCGTACTCGAACTGGCGCCCATATGGGAAGCCGGCACTGCGGGCGGTGGCTTTACCCGCTACCTCACAGTGCCGACCCTCCCGGAAGCCGTTCGCCGTGGGATCCAGCTGTCTGCTAAGCTGCCTGGGAAAGCAGAGGGAGACGGCCCAAGGACTTAGGCCCCTGGGCCCAGAATGGAGTGCCGGCTAAAGGCCCTGGCTTCTGCTTCAGCCCCTGGCTTCTGTCCCAGTCCCGGCCTTTGTAGCCACCGCGGGGGTGAACCCCTAGATGGACGATCACTCAGAGAGAGTGAGAGAGAGAGAGAGAGAAAGCTGGCGATGCCCCCTGCACTGCTTCTCTCCCCAAGCGGCTGCAACGAAAGGCCAGCGCTGGGCCAGGCAGAAGCGTGGAGGCAGGAGCTGCATTGAGGACTCCCACGAGGCAGGAAGGTGGGGTCCAGAGAACCTGGGCCATCAGCGTCTGCGTCCCTGGTCGCAGCCTGGAGAGGCGGACTGGAAGCGGCCCTGGGGCTTCGGAGGCTGGATGCAGCAGTGTGCAGGTGCGTCCTGGGGTGCCATGGTGACGGCCCGTGGGGAGTGCGCCTGCGCCTGGCGCTGTGACCCGGAAGTGCACCCGCACGCCCGGCGCCGATGCCCCGCGGTGCTCCGCTGGCAGTCAGCGCTGGGGGTCCGCTCCTGCTCGAGGGCCTGCGCAAGCCGTGAGGAGAGGAGCCGTCCTCGACGCTGCTGGCCGAGCCTGAGGGAGAGTCAGCGGCCCCAGAGTCAGGCCGGGATCAGAGAGGCTGCGTGTCCGAGGCTGCCGCGCCGTTTCCCAGGCGCGTGGCTCTTCTTGGGTTCCTTCCGGAAGCAACGGCCTTCGCGGACCTCTGACCCGGCAGCAGCCAGGGCCCCCGTTGGAGGTGAGTGACGCGCGCGACTGTTGCGGTTACCCGCTGGGGGTCTTGGCTGCCCGCGTGCCTGTTGCTCTTGGGTCCCGAAGGCGCGGGTGGAGTCGCGGTGGTGCTGTGCGGACGGTCTGGACGGGTCCCCAGGGTGCGAGCAGCTGTGTGAGAGCATCGGTGGCTCGGTCTCCTCCCGGAACGGCCCCGCGTCCCCGTCGGTTTGCTTTTTGAGGGCCCAGCCGCCCTGCTCTAGACCTCCGAGACTGTTGCTGGGAGGATCGAGAGCGAAAGTGCGTGTCTGTTTCCTGGTCTCGGAGGCCAGGTTCGGGTTCCTCGCGTTGGGTGTGATGTCAGCGCTCTGTGGGCTGTTCATGCAAGAGCCTTGTCAGGCCGAGGTGTACGTTCTGTTCCTGATCTGATGGTTTGTGTTTTTAGTATCGCAAAAGTCATGGAGGTTTTTATGAACTAGGTTTTCTGTGTGTGTCGGGTTAGTTTGTGGGCTTTCCCCATGTGTGTTGTGTTCTGGGATCGATTGATTGTGTAGGGTAGCCACGCTTGCATTTGCAGAGTAACTCTCGGTTGCGCACAGTGTGCTAAGCTTTGGTTGTGCTTCTGGATGGCGTCTGGTAATATTTTGTTGAGGCATGTGACACAGTCGTGACGGATCTGTGTGTGCCATTTTCCTTATGATGTGCTTGTGTTGGATGCTGGGCTAAGGCTGCTCTGATGGAATGAAATGGAAGGCTTTTCCTCTTCTTCTGCTTGTTGGCAGGGTTTGCGAATCACGGATTTTAATTGTCTTTTCCCTGGGCGTTCTCACCGGTGGAGCCATCTGGTCCTGGACTTTTCTTCATGTCTGTCTGGTTTGTTTGGTTCGGTTTCCCTGCTACTACAGTGTCTTTGCAAATTATAGGTGTATTCAGAGTTTCTTGTTTCACTGTATCCAGTTTTAGTGGTTTGCGTCTTTCTGCGAGTCATCCACTCTATCTAGGTTGACCAAATCCTGGTGGCTTGTTGTTTCCATAGTGTTTTTGGATGATTATTTTGGCAAGGTTGGTAGTGATGTCCTCTCTGTCATTTCAGTTGTCAAGTCCCTTGATTCTGGTCTCCTTCCCCGCCCCCCCCCGCCCCCCCGCTTCCTGTGGATAAACGCTTTGTCAGGTTGACTGAGTTTTCAAGCCCTGTAGTTTGGTCTCAGGGAATGTCTGTTGTGATATTTGCTGTGCCGTTGGGTTGATTTCCGTGAATCTTTTTCCTCCTTCCAGTTTCTTAAGATGTACTTTGCTGTTCTGGTGTTTGAAGGCAAAATGTCTGTATTCTGTAATATATGCCTGTATAGCAATACAGTTTCTCATGTGAAATTAGTCCTGTCAACATGGAAAACTGTATGGATGTACCCACTACTGGGAACATATTGAAGGAAAGGAAGTCATGGTGTAGACAGAGAGGTTTTCACAGGCCTCTGCTTATTACTGCGGTAGGATGCACAGTAGCCAGGCTATGCAGTCTGTATATGCATGTCCTGGTGTCCATAGCCCATAATGTCTTTATTCAGTCTTCAGGGGATCGGCATGTTGGCTGATTGCATATCTTTGCTCTTGTGAAGTGAGCTGTAGTGAATATGCGGGCAGAGATCACTCTTTTTTTCATATGCTCATTTCCTTTCCCTTGGGTGTATTCCCAGGGGTGGAATGGCTGGCTCATATGGTATGCCTGTATTCAGATTTCTGACTTATCTCCATACTGCCTTGCACAGGGGCGATACCAGTTTACATTCCCACCAGCAGTGGATGAGGGTGCCTTTTCCCCCCACATCCTCAAGGCCGTTGTCGTATCGACTTGCATTTCCCTGATGGCTAGTGATCCTGAGCATTTCTGCATGTGTTTGCTGGCCATTTAGATTTGCTTTCTTGGAATATTTAGCCTGTTGAAGTCCCTTGCCCATTTCTTGAGTGGGTGGTTTGTTTTGCTGGTGTGGAGTTTCTTGAAAGTCTCCGGCAGTTGATTCTTTATCAGTTGCATGCTTTGCAACTGTTAGTTTGCCTCTTTACTTTGCTGAGTGTCTCTTTGGCAGTGCAGAAGCTGCTCAATTTGTTGTTGTTGTGTTTTATTTATTTATTCATTTTTTTTGGATTCCTCTTCTGTTTCATTCTTTAATCTTTTGTGATTCTCAGCTATTGCACATCCTTGGTTAAATTGATTCCAAGCTATTGTCTTTTCTTTGTAGCTGTGTGAACGGGATTGGTCTTTGAAGTCCTTTCTCAGCCATGCCATTGTGTGTGTATACAATAGGCTGCTGATGTTCTCTCCTGCCACTTTAGCACACCCTACTCTGAGTTTTGATAGTGTCTTAGTGGCATCTTTTGGATCTCCTGTATGTATAGATCATGTCATCTGCAAATAGAGATAGTTGGACTTCCCCCCTCCCAATATGTAACTAACATTGAGCAATGAGAGGAAAAAGTACCAACATGATAATGTGCACGCCGAAAATGCCGACAGTGACCTCAGATGCTTCCTTTCTGTATTCTCTCTTGCTTTGTGGACGGCAGGATTGGGTCTATTTCCAACAGGATCCATACTTTAAAGGCAGGGCTAGACCGTGGAGGGCGGTGACTGGGAAGCAGACCTGTGTTCCGTGGAGAACTCTGTAGATCACAGGTGTTTCAAGTCCTTGTGCCAGTGGGTACGTAAGTGTGTGAATACATAAATTCCAAAGATTTCCTCATGCGCAAGTCAGAGATAATGCCACACAGAATGTTTGTAAGGAAGAAGAGAATGACTGGGTGCCACAATCTGTTCTAAGACCGAGTTAAACTCTTTTTCAAATTCTGGGTTAATAGGGTAGGTAATGCATATAATACCAAATTCTAAAAAAAACTCTAGTAGCTGGCCTTGATGTGGTATTTTATGTGTAGCTATGTCTTCCTTTCTTAATTTCTTTACTTTTCTTGAAGATCTCTTTTATTTATTCGACATTGAGAGTTACACACAGAGGAGATGAGAGGGAGGCAGGGAGGCAGGGAGGCAGGGAGGGAGGGAGGGAGGGAGGCAGGGAGAGAGGAAAGAAGTCTTCCATCTGCTGGTCCATTACGCAATAGGCTTCAATGGGCATAGCTGAGAGTATCTGAAGCCAGGAGCCAGGAGCCTCGCTGAGATGTCATCATGGGTGCAGAGGCACAGGGACTTGGGGCGTCTCTTGCTACCTTCCCAGACCGCAGCAGAGAGCTGCGTTGGAAGTGGAGCAGCCGTACTCGAACTGGCGCCCATATGGGAAGCCGGCACTGCGGGCGGTGGCTTTACCCGCTACCTCACAGTGCCGACCCTCCCGGAAGCCGTTCGCCGTGGGATCCAGCTGTCTGCTAAGCTGCCTGGGAAAGCAGAGGGAGACGGCCCAAGGACTTAGGCCCCTGGGCCCAGAATGGAGTGCCGGCTAAAGGCCCTGGCTTCTGCTTCAGCCCCTGGCTTCTGTCCCAGTCCCGGCCTTTGTAGCCACCGCGGGGGTGAACCCCTAGATGGACGATCACTCAGAGAGAGTGAGAGAGAGAGAGAGAGAAAGCTGGCGATGCCCCCTGCACTGCTTCTCTCCCCAAGCGGCTGCAACGAAAGGCCAGCGCTGGGCCAGGCAGAAGCGTGGAGGCAGGAGCTGCATTGAGGACTCCCACGAGGCAGGAAGGTGGGGTCCAGAGAACCTGGGCCATCAGCGTCTGCGTCCCTGGTCGCAGCCTGGAGAGGCGGACTGGAAGCGGCCCTGGGGCTTCGGAGGCTGGATGCAGCAGTGTGCAGGTGCGTCCTGGGGTGCCATGGTGACGGCCCGTGGGGAGTGCGCCTGCGCCTGGCGCTGTGACCCGGAAGTGCACCCGCACGCCCGGCGCCGATGCCCCGCGGTGCTCCGCTGGCAGTCAGCGCTGGGGGTCCGCTCCTGCTCGAGGGCCTGCGCAAGCCGTGAGGAGAGGAGCCGTCCTCGACGCTGCTGGCCGAGCCTGAGGGAGAGTCAGCGGCCCCAGAGTCAGGCCGGGATCAGAGAGGCTGCGTGTCCGAGGCTGCCGCGCCGTTTCCCAGGCGCGTGGCTCTTCTTGGGTTCCTTCCGGAAGCAACGGCCTTCGCGGACCTCTGACCCGGCAGCAGCCAGGGCCCCCGTTGGAGGTGAGTGACGCGCGCGACTGTTGCGGTTACCCGCTGGGGGTCTTGGCTGCCCGCGTGCCTGTTGCTCTTGGGTCCCGAAGGCGCGGGTGGAGTCGCGGTGGTGCTGTGCGGACGGTCTGGACGGGTCCCCAGGGTGCGAGCAGCTGTGTGAGAGCATCGGTGGCTCGGTCTCCTCCCGGAACGGCCCCGCGTCCCCGTCGGTTTGCTTTTTGAGGGCCCAGCCGCCCTGCTCTAGACCTCCGAGACTGTTGCTGGGAGGATCGAGAGCGAAAGTGCGTGTCTGTTTCCTGGTCTCGGAGGCCAGGTTCGGGTTCCTCGCGTTGGGTGTGATGTCAGCGCTCTGTGGGCTGTTCATGCAAGAGCCTTGTCAGGCCGAGGTGTACGTTCTGTTCCTGATCTGATGGTTTGTGTTTTTAGTATCGCAAAAGTCATGGAGGTTTTTATGAACTAGGTTTTCTGTGTGTGTCGGGTTAGTTTGTGGGCTTTCCCCATGTGTGTTGTGTTCTGGGATCGATTGATTGTGTAGGGTAGCCACGCTTGCATTTGCAGAGTAACTCTCGGTTGCGCACAGTGTGCTAAGCTTTGGTTGTGCTTCTGGATGGCGTCTGGTAATATTTTGTTGAGGCATGTGACACAGTCGTGACGGATCTGTGTGTGCCATTTTCCTTATGATGTGCTTGTGTTGGATGCTGGGCTAAGGCTGCTCTGATGGAATGAAATGGAAGGCTTTTCCTCTTCTTCTGCTTGTTGGCAGGGTTTGCGAATCACGGATTTTAATTGTCTTTTCCCTGGGCGTTCTCACCGGTGGAGCCATCTGGTCCTGGACTTTTCTTCATGTCTGTCTGGTTTGTTTGGTTCGGTTTCCCTGCTACTACAGTGTCTTTGCAAATTATAGGTGTATTCAGAGTTTCTTGTTTCACTGTATCCAGTTTTAGTGGTTTGCGTCTTTCTGCGAGTCATCCACTCTATCTAGGTTGACCAAATCCTGGTGGCTTGTTGTTTCCATAGTGTTTTTGGATGATTATTTTGGCAAGGTTGGTAGTGATGTCCTCTCTGTCATTTCAGTTGTCAAGTCCCTTGATTCTGGTCTCCTTCCCCGCCCCCCCCCGCCCCCCCGCTTCCTGTGGATAAACGCTTTGTCAGGTTGACTGAGTTTTCAAGCCCTGTAGTTTGGTCTCAGGGAATGTCTGTTGTGATATTTGCTGTGCCGTTGGGTTGATTTCCGTGAATCTTTTTCCTCCTTCCAGTTTCTTAAGATGTACTTTGCTGTTCTGGTGTTTGAAGGCAAAATGTCTGTATTCTGTAATATATGCCTGTATAGCAATACAGTTTCTCATGTGAAATTAGTCCTGTCAACATGGAAAACTGTATGGATGTACCCACTACTGGGAACATATTGAAGGAAAGGAAGTCATGGTGTAGACAGAGAGGTTTTCACAGGCCTCTGCTTATTACTGCGGTAGGATGCACAGTAGCCAGGCTATGCAGTCTGTATATGCATGTCCTGGTGTCCATAGCCCATAATGTCTTTATTCAGTCTTCAGGGGATCGGCATGTTGGCTGATTGCATATCTTTGCTCTTGTGAAGTGAGCTGTAGTGAATATGCGGGCAGAGATCACTCTTTTTTTCATATGCTCATTTCCTTTCCCATGGGTGGATTCCCAGGGGTGGAATGGCTGGCTCATATGGTATGCCTGTATTCAGATTTCTGACTTATCTCCATACTGCCTTGCACAGGGGCGATACCAGTTTACATTCCCACCAGCAGTGGATGAGGGTGCCTTTTCCCCCCACATCCTCAAGGCCGTTGTCGTATCGACTTGCATTTCCCTGATGGCTAGTGATCCTGAGCATTTCTGCATGTGTTTGCTGGCCATTTAGATTTGCTTTCTTGGAATATTTAGCCTGTTGAAGTCCCTTGCCCATTTCTTGAGTGGGTGGTTTGTTTTGCTGGTGTGGAGTTTCTTGAAAGTCTCCGGCAGTTGATTCTTTATCAGTTGCATGCTTTGCAACTGTTAGTTTGCCTCTTTACTTTGCTGAGTGTCTCTTTGGCAGTGCAGAAGCTGCTCAATTTGTTGTTGTTGTGTTTTATTTATTTATTCATTTTTTTTGGATTCCTCTTCTGTTTCATTCTTTAATCTTTTGTGATTCTCAGCTATTGCACATCCTTGGTTAAATTGATTCTAAGCTATTTTCTTTTCTTTGTAGCTATGTGAACGGGATTGGTCTTTGAAGACCTTTCTCAGCCAGAGTGATGTCCTCTCTGTCTTTTCTGTTGTGAAGTCACTTGAGTCTGTTCTTTTTTCTCCTGTTTCCTGTGGATAAACATTTTGTCAGGTTGACTGAGTTTTCAAGCCCTGTAGTTTGGTCTCACTGAATGTCTTTTGTGATATTTGCTGTGCCGTTGGGTTGTTTTCCATAAATCTTTTTCCTCCTTCCAGTTTCTTAAGATGTACTTTGCTGTTCTAGTGTTTGAAGGGAAAATTGGGTTTATGCCTCTGATGTCTGTATTCTGTAACATATACCTGTATTTCAATAGAGTTTCTCATGTGAAATTAGTCCTGTCAACATGGAAAACTGTATGGATGTACCCACTACTGGGAACATACTGAAGGAAAAAGTCGTTGTTTAGATAGACAGGTTTTCACAGGCCTATGGTTACTGTAGTAGGATGCATGGTAGCCAGGCTATGCAGTTTGTATATGCATGTCATGGTGTCCATAGCCCATAATGTCTTTATTCAGTCTTCAGGTGATGGGCATGTTGCTGATTGTATATCTTTGCTACTGTGCATTGAGCCTTAGTAAATATGCGGGCAGAGATCACTCTTTTTTTCGTATGCTCATTTCCTTTCCCTTGGGTGTATTCCCAGGGGTGGAATGGCTGGCTCATGTGGTGTGTCTGTATTCAGATTTCTGACTTACCTCCATACTGCCTTGCACAGGGGTGATACCAGTTTACATCCCCACCAGCAGTGGATGAGGGTGCCTTTCCCCCCACATCCTCAAGGCCGTTGTCGTATCGACTTGCATTTCCCTGATGGCTAGTGATCCTGAGCATTCCTGCATGTGTTTGTTGGCCGTTGAGATTGCATTTCTTGTAGTATTTAGCCTGTTGAAATCCCTTGCCCATTTCTTTTGTGGGTGTTTTGTTTTTTTGTTGTTGAGATGTTGACACATTCGTGACGGATATTTGTGTGACATTTTCTTTATATGTTCTTGTTTTGGATTTTGTGATAATGCTGGTGTAATGGAATAAAATGGAAGTCTTTTCCTCTTCATCTACTTTTTGGAATGGTTTCTCAAATTTGTTTTAATAGGATATGTAATGCTTATAATATCAAATCCTAATTAAAGTCTACTAGATGTCCTTGATGTAGTATTTTATGTATAGGTTTTTGTTTTTGAAATAAAACTTCCCTTTTGTGGAAGGTATTTTTTTTATTTGAAATTAATTTTTACACTCCGAGAGAGAGAGTGAGAGAGAGGGGGGTGGTTGGCATCTGCTGGTATGCTCTGCAGTTGGCTGCAAGGGACAGAGCTTAGTGGATCTGGAGACAGGAGCCAGGGGTCAGGGGCCAGGAGCCTTGCCAGGGTTTCCTGCATGGGTAGAGAGACAAAAGATCTTGGGCCATCTTCTACTGGCTTCTCTGACCACATAGATGCATCAGAACTGGAGTAGCTGGGACTCGTACCAGCGCCAATATGGGATGCCGGCACTGCAGAGGTGGCTTTATATGCCACCCCACAGTGCCGGCACCTCCTGAAAGCTGTTTCCTGTGGGATCCAGCTGTCTTCTGACATACCTGAGAAAGCAGGAGCTCCACTTCCATTACATCTCTGCTGTGGCCTGGCCAAGCAGTAGAAGAGGGTCCAAGTCCTTGGGCCCCTGAAACTGTTTGGGAGTCCTGGAGGAAGCTGCTGGCTCTTGGCTTCAAATCTGCTTTGCTCCGGCTGTTGGTTCCATCTCATATTTTTATCCTTACATCTCAAGAGCAGTAGCTTTCATGTGTTTTAAAATATAAACTGAGGGAAAGAACAGGTCACCAAAGAAGGAGGTACCTTTCTCTGAAGGGAGGAGAGAACTTCCACTTTGACAATGACCTTGTCTAAATATGATCAGAGTCGGCGAACTCAAAAGATTTCCATAGCCTTGGCAACTCACGACGAGAGCCTAGGGTGATTACTGACGCTATAAACAAGAGTGTCAGTTTGTGAAGTCAACAACAGGAGTCACTGTGCACTTCCTCCTCATGTAGGATCTCTGTCCTTAATGTGCTGTACATTGTGATTTAATGCTACAACTAGTACTCCAACAGTATTTTTCACTTTGGGTTTCTGTGTGGGTGCAACCTGTTGAAAGCTTTACTTAATATATACTAAATTGATCTTCTGTATATAAAGATAATTGAAAATGAATCTTGATGTGAACGGAAGGGGAGAGGGAGCGGGAGATGGGAAGGTTGGGGGTGGGAGGGAACTTATGAGGCGGGAAGCCATTGTAATCCATAAGCTGTACTTTGGAAATTTATATTCACTAAATGAAAGTTAAATAAATAAATAAATAAGACAAAATATAAACTGAGGTTAATAAAATGAAAAGGTTTGAATATTTTCCTGCAGCAGCCTATGCTGCAGCCCCTCCAGTGGGCAGAGCACTGAACACTGCTCTGTATTTCCGAGTTTCAGCTTGCCAAGAAACAAGCTGTGAGCTTTAGGACTGAAGAAACGAATTGTGCAGTAAACATTCTTTGCTTTTTTCTGTGAAGTTTTTCTGGGATTGTTCTAATAAAGGGAAAACTCAAAGTTAAGTAACTCCCATGAAAGCCCGGGGTATTGATACTAAAGGCTGAACTTAGGGAATTATTCAGACTTTGAATTTCAGCTTCTTATTGTGTATCAAATGATCCAGTGCTTGTCACTGAAGAAGAATGCATGAATCTCTTTGACAGTGGTTGGCTCTGCCTCACAGCAGTCACTCTTACCCTTTAGTGCACATAATAGTTGACTGGGGAGCTTGTTAAAGCGCCGATTCTGGGCCCCACTCCAGAGTCTGGGAAAGGGACAGGAATAGGCATAGCCACAGGGCTCCACACCATACAGGTACAGCTATGGCTTTAAAGCTGTTTCACTGACCTCATATGTGAGATTGTTCAGTTAAGAACAGGAGTCACTGTGTGCTAACTCCCGATGCAGGATCTCTGTCCTCAGTGAGTTGCATTATGAGAGTTAACTGTAAAACTAGTTCTCAAACTGTGTGTGTGTGAGCCTGTGTGTGTGCAACTTGTTGAAATCTTTACTTAATATAGAATTGGTCTTTTGTGTACTATGTTAATTGAAAAAGAATTTCAATGGAGAATGGGACTGGGAAGGGGACAGGGAGGAAAAAGTGGGATGGGAGTGTGGGTGGGAGGATGGGTATGGTGGGAAGATTCACCATATTCCTAAAGGTGTACTTATAAAATTTATATTCATTAAAAGATAAATAAATAGCCTGGTGCCGTGGTTCACTTGGCTAATCCTCCGCGTGTGGCGCGGGCACCCCGGGTTCTAGTCCTGTTGGGCACAGGGTACTAGTCCCCATTGCTCCTCTTCCAGTCCAGCTCTCTGCTGTGGCTGGAGAGGGCAGTGGAGATTGGCCCAAGTGCTTGGGTCCCTGCACCCGCATGGGAGACCGGGAGGAAGCACCTGGTTCCTGGCTTCGGATTGGCATAGCGCCGGCCATAGCGGCCATTAGGGGAGTGAACCAACAGAAGGAAGACCTTTCTCTCTGTCTCTCTCTCTCTCTCTCACTGTCTATAACTCTACCTGTGAAATAAGAAAAAAAATAAATAAAAAGAAAGAAAGGAAGAACAAAAGCTGTTTGTCTGCAGTGGGTCTCTTGAACATTTGGGTAATTCGTAGCCATGGGGAGTTTTTTTATGCATTGCAGACTTTAGCATCATCTCTGGTGTTTACCCACTAAGTGTAGGTTGTACCTCACTCCCAAGTTGTGACAGGTAAATTCTCCAGCCTCTGCTTGGTGGGACTCATTGCCGTAGGTTCTGGCTGGCTGGTAGACAGAGATCATTCACTGAGTTTTGAGTTGGTAAATGATAAGGTCAGTTTTAGAGTTTGTTGAGTTGAATTGGTTGGTGGGGTACAATGAATGTCCAGTTATTTGGATATAGGAATGATTAGGGCTAGATAGAGGGTTTGGGAGCCTTCATCATCTCTAGTTTAACTCTAAAAATGGCTACAATATCCAAGAAAATGATACAGTGAGAGAGGAACAGTGGCTGGAACAGGGAACCTGGGAGGAGTGCTAACACTGTGGGAGGTGAGTACAGGAAGAGGCTTCCGTAAGAAGAAGTCATTGGGATGTAAGAGAAGGGCAAGAGGCAGAGGTGTTTCGGAAAGTGATGGAAGGGAGTATAGCCAGGATAAGCAAGGTAGAGTCAGCAGGAGAAATGTTTCAGAACTACAAATTCCAGAAAGACTGATTAGACCTGGCTACTGAGAGATCATCATGACTGTAGAGACCTGTACTGTATAAGATGTGGCCACTGAGCACTGGAGGTGTGGCTGGACCATCCTGCAATGTGCTGTAAACATAAAGTTCACACTGGATTTCAGATTTGCTATTAAGAAATGTAAACTGTCTTAGTAGCAATGACTTTTATATTGACTACATATTTAAATGATAATTTGGACATAGTGGTTTGGCTACATTTTATCATTAAAATCACTTTGTTTAGTTTTGTAAGATGTGTGTACTGGGAAATAGAGCATGGCATGTGTGGCTGGTATTATACTCAAGTTGTGTTAGACAGCACGGGCACCAGACAGGATTTCTGTGGGGCCCAGCCGAGTGTGTTGAAGAGTGGAAGTGAGGGTATGGAACCAGCGAATGGGCAAGTGACAACTTTGGACAGCATGGACTGCCTGCTCCTTGGTGAAACGGGGAAAGGGAGAGGCCACACTACGAGCTAGAAGAGGCAGTGCTGCAGGAGGCAGTGGAGAGATTAGGGAAGCCAGGTGTAAAAATCAGTAGAAACAAAGTAGTGATGGCTACAGAAGAATGAAGGGAGCAAGGCAGGGCTTAGAGAGGTAGCACCTGGACAAGGACGGGAAGTGGCCAGGGATGATGTTATGTCTTCAATCCCTTTGAACCTCCTTCCTTTCCTTGGCAAAATGGGAGTAAGGGTCATGTTGCATTAATTATGCCTTCCTACAGGCTTGTTGTAAAATTGGAATGAGGTAATTGATGAAGACTGACTTTGGAGATGATACAACATTTCCAGCCATCACGAAGCACCATTCTTTCTGATATTTTACTTAGCCTCCCACCGTATTCTTAATTTATGTGTTTTTTATTACCACAGGGATGTGGGAAAAATTCACCCAAATTTCAAAATAGGGGACCTGCACAATCTGGAATCTACTGCTAACATGTGGAACATGAGTGGCTTTTAAACAGTGATGGTCGTGTATTGGGGTACCCTTGTGCTGTGGCAAAGTGTGCTCCCTGGGAGGTGACCAAATTGCACATTCCCGGGCCCCCACGGGTCCTGAATCAGAAACTCTGGGTCAGAGCTTCTCAGTTTGTGTTTTCAAGATTATTTTGAGTGATGCTGGTTGAATGTAAAAGTTTAAAACCCTGCCCTTGGTAATTTTATCACTTCTCTTTGAGTGCATGTGTCCACAAAATTTGGAAACTAATTAAAACTCAGAGGATTTGGCTCGCACTCCACAGACTGTCAACCCCTGCTTCAGAATCTAAATATTGCTGTTGGTTAGGATCCTGTTTTGCGTATTTTCCTATGAGTCATTCCCTATGCATCTACTCCTCCTTTAATTCAGCACTTCTTCCTGGGGTCCTGGCTGTGTGCCAGGCTTCAGTGATCAACTGTGGACTTCCTGGAAGAATCCATATTCTCATGGAGCTTGAAGTCTCATCAGGTGTGGGGGGGAAACTACTACATGGTATCAAAAGCTGCTTCACATGGGGGAGGAAGAGTTTAACAGCCATCCAGAGGGTCTCTATTCCAGAGCTGAGACCCCATATGCTTTGTGTTCAATTTCATGGATTGAACTTTTAAGCCAAACTTTTAATGAGGTTGAGGAACTTTGGGGAACATTTTTGTTTCTGTCCCACCCATGGCCTGGAGTTCATTGGAAATGGTTTTCAGAGTTCCCTTCCCCCACCACCAGGCTACAGCCATTTATGAGTCAGATCAGACCAGCTGGCAGATACGGCACAGAGAGTTAGCAGAGGAATCTGTTCTAGCTGTTGATTTGAAAATGCTGAAGCACAAGGCAGTGTTTGTTCTGCCAGCATGTGAGTGCACAACTGATAGTATTTAGTGAGAAAGTCTTAATTCATTCAAAACTTTTGTCCACGTGGAAACTCTCGATTTGTGTATCTTTGGAAGTCGTTTTTTTTTTTTTTTTTGACGGGCAGAGTGGACAGTGAGAGAGAGACAGAGAGAAAGTCTTCCTTTGCCGTTGGTTCACCCTCCAATGGCCGCCGCAGCCAGCACACCACACTGATCCAATGGCAGGAGCCAGGTGCTTCTCCTGGTCTCCCATGGGGTGCAGGGCCCAAGGACTTGGGCCATCCTCCACTGCACTCCCTGGCCACAGCAGAGAGCTGGCCTGGAAGAGGGGCAACTGGGACAGAATCCGGCACCCCGACCAGGACTAGAACCCAGTGTGCCGGTGCTGCAAGGCGGAGGATTAGCCTATTAAGCCGCGGCGCCGGCCTGGAAGTCGTTCTTTAAGAACTGAGTGGTCCCAGGATTTCCAATAATTGTTTAGCATTGCATGCAGACTGGCATCAAAGACTCAGGCATTGCCTTCTCACACTCTTGAATTGGATGCAATAATAACAGTAATTATATCACAGCAGCAAATGAATATTAAATGCATATCAGAAGCCAGGTATTCTACTAAAGACTGTTGTATGTGGTAGGAAAAATAACAGTTTCCCAAAGATGTCTGTGTCCTAATCCCCAGTCTGTGACTATGTCACCTTCATGGCTAAAAATCCATGCTGTTGTGACCTTGAGGTGATGAGCCCTGAACTAACCAGTGGAGCCCAGTTCAGTCCCATGAAATCCTTGAACATGGAGATCTAGGCTATGGTCCAAGAAAGATGGGAAGAAACAGGGTTGGCCACTCAGAGGCAACAGTGCTGACTTTGAAGTGGAGAAAGTGGCCACGAGCCCAGGTGTACAGGGGGCCTCTCCGAGCTGGAGAAGAGTGGGGCAATGGATTCTCCTGCAAACCTCCAAAAAGTAACCCAGCTCTTCAGGTGTTAGTCCAGTGAGGCCAGTCTCACGTTTTTATACAACAGGAGTTAAGATGTGAAATGGGCATCGTTTGAGCTACCACCAGGTGTGATGGGTGATGATTTGTTAGAAAACTCACCCATTATGGTTCATCTCCTTAAACCATCACAAGAGCCTCAAATGCTAACATTTTCAGCAAGAGCAGTCGGAAGCTGAGCAACAGTGTGGGGTCACGTGAGTGTCAGGTGGGGGGCGCAGCATTGGTTCTAGAGCCACACCTGGGCTGTGATTTCAGATCGTGTGGTTTCCTGGGCATCCCCTGTGAGGTCACGTGGTTGTGCCTTTGTGCACAGACACGTGTGCATGCACACACACACACAGCTTGAAGGATGCTCTTGCCTCCTCCAGGTTGCCACTTGGCAGCCTTTAGCCCTCAACTCTCAGGCTGTGTCGTGTCTTCTTGGCGAGGCTCTCTGAATTTCCACCCAGGCCACTTGGCCCTTTCTTCCTGCCCATAAGGCCATCCCATACCCCATCACAGCACTTGCCATGCAGAGCAATTGGCTGTGAGTTCTTCCAGTTCTAGTTTCTAGAAATACAGAGTTAACCTCCAAAGAGTTTCCCTCATGACTCATTTTAGTCTCCTACAATGATTCAGACTACAGCCTGGAGGTGAGAGTGAGAGATGTTCTCAGCATCCTAACCACGGCCACCTCTTTCATGTTGGAGAAGCTCTCCTACATCCCCGAGGTCAAGGCTAGCTGCTACGGGCAGACGGAGAAGCCAGAGGCCCCACTGCATACTCTGTGCCAGTAAGAGAGAGCTCTTTGCTTATCTCCCTAAAGTAGGATCGCAGTTTTGTGATCGCTTGTTTAGATGTTTGTTGATGAAAATACGCACTGAAAATAGATAATGTGATGAGTGGGCATTTGGGATTTCTGTTGTGTTTAATTTCACTGTGCTTTCCTCTCTCTTCTCAACTCCTTTTTCTTTAAAGACAAATAATACTATACTTTCTTTCTTACAAATTAGTTTTTTTAACAGTGTATTCAAGAAACTGATAAATGGAATAGAGTCACTATCTCTCTCTCTCTCTCTCTCTCTCTCTCTCTCTATCTATCTACCTAGATAGATAGATAGATATATTGGGGATATCTAGGTTCCTTATAATGTGCACATCACATTCTTCAATATAGATGAAAGCTGATTTATTTATCCAGTCCACGTAATGATTGCAGCTTAGTTTTTGTCAGATTTTTTCCCCTTAGAAGCGTTGAACTGCAGTGATAATCATCCAGCTTGACTATGCACATGTGATTCCTTCTAAGAAGTGGGGGTTTTGGGTCATAAGTCATGCATATTTTAAAATTTAAATATCTATGACCAGTTTGGGTGCAGAATAACTGTGCTGATTTCCATTCACACCCACAGGTTGTTAAATCCCCCAGTTTCCCAAGTCCCTCAGCAACTTTTGGTATGTCATGTGGTGCCTGGCAATTTCCAAATACTAAAAAAAATACAATATATATATAAATATAATGTATTTTCCTTTTATTTATTAGAGAGGTACCTAATGAAAAATACTCTGTCAAATTTTAAAATGAGTGGCAGAATAATTTCAAAGCAAAAAGTGAAACAAACAAAAGACCTGTGGCCCCACTACCCTGAGCCTTGCCTCGCTGCCTACTTTTGACAGCTCAAACTCAGGAGCCGCCTAAAGCCACACCCCCTGTGCCAGCTTGCACAGGCTTGGTCTTTGTTTCATGATTGGTTGGCACCTGAAGGTAGTCCCATCAGAATTGACGTATACCGTTGAACACTGATTTTATAAAAGGGGTGCTCAGTCCCGCTATTGCCCTTTAGCTTCTTGGTGTCCAGCGTCACGGCATTCTTCCTCGGATCGTGGTGGAGCCCTGGCGCTGGACTTGGAACAAGGAGATGAGCACCATGATAAGCAACACCTGCAGGAAGGCTGGGCCACTGGTGTCTGTGGTAGTGGATTCACTGGGACCCTGACTCAGGTTCATCCATCCTTGCCTGGTGAATCTTTTTGAAATCTTTGTGTGTATTGTTTGCTGGCCCCGAACACGGGTCAGGGATACTCAGGCCTTCAGGAACCAGATGGAAGAAAGAATAAATTGTGTATTATATTGTATATTACAAATTAAATGGTATATTTTATATTATAAATTATTTTTGTTACATATCATTAGTTGTATGTTGTATAAGTATACTTTAAGTTGTATATTGTAAAACGTATATGTGCTCAGAGGTATCACATATAGTTCCAGAAGGAATGAGCCAACCTGGCTGAATTTTTCTGATGCCAGGATGGGTGAACCACCAGGTGGGGCATCTTGTGTTAGGTGGGTGATTAAGATCCCCAGCCACTGTGTTAATTTCTAGTTTGTGTGTGTGTGTATGTCTGTGTATTTTCTGGATTTATAGTTGTACTTACTAGATAGGAACTGGGAACTGGATCTAGTCATCCAGAAAGGAAGTTTCTGCTCGCAGGCTTAGACTCCTGTTTTTTCCTAATTTGCTAAGATGGTTTATCTCAGTTTGCTTTGAAGTTTCTCCAGCACAGCAGTGATAGCATTGACTGGGAAACCCAAATAGACAGTTGTGTGTGTGTCATTGCCCCACTGAATTCTGATTCTTCCTCTGTGATATCCAGTGTTTCCCTAATTTTGTGAAAAAAGTTCCTGAGGAATGTATTCTGTTATGTTGTCTTTATGAATGTAGTTATATGGGGAAGCATATAATGTAAAAATGTGCATATCCTAGTCATATCATTACATTAATTGGGAATATGGGGCTCTTTTTTTAATCTTTTATTTAATGAATATAAATTTCCAAAGTACAGCTTATGGATTACAGTGGCTCCCCCCCCGAATAACTTCCCTCCCACCCACAACCCTCCCCTTTCCCGCTCTCTCTCCCCTTCCATTCACATCAAGATTCATTTTCAATTCTCTTTATATACAGAAAATCAGCTGAGTATATATAAAGATTTCAACAGTTTGCCCTCACATAGCAACACAAAGTGAAAAATACTGTTGGAGTACTAGTTATAGCATTAAATCACAGTGTACAGCACATTAAGGACAGAGATCCTACATGATATTTTTTTAAAAAATTGATTAATTTTCTATGTAATTTCCAATTTAACACCAAGTTTTGTTTTTCTATTTTCAATTATCTTTATATACAGGAGATCGATTCAATATATACTAAGTAAAGATTTCATCAGTTTGCACCCACACAGAAACACAAAATGTAAAAATACTGTTTCAGTACTAGCTATAGCATTACTTCACATTGGACAACACATTAAGGACAGATCCCACATAGGACGTAAGTACACAGTGACTCTTGATGTTGATTTAACAATTTAACACTCTTGTTTATGGTGTCAGTAATCTCCCTAGGCTCTAGCCATGGGTTGCCGAGGCTATGGAAGCCTTTAGGGTTCGCCAACTTCGATCTGATTCTGACAGGGTCATAGTCAAAAGTGGAAGTTCTCTCCTCCCTCCAGAGAAAGGTACCTCCTACTTTGATGGTTCCATTCTTTCCATTGGGATCACACTCACTGAGGTCTTTCATTTAGGTCTTCTTTTTTTTTTCATATGGGCTCTTTTTATCATCAGAGGCAACTAGATCAGAGGATGGCTCTAGAAATTTAAGAACTAAGCATCAATTGCTGAGTATATTTGTTGCAGTTAGGAAATGTAAAGTCCTGGATACCTCAATACAGGTTATTTTTACTTCCAAATTAGATTTTGAAATGTTGAAATTATTCTAGTTATGATACTATTAGAGCATTTTGAGGTCTGAGTGGGTAGGGACTGTTGTTTCTGCACAGTATGCAGAAAAGTGGCCATATAATTGGTTCTAAAACTTGGGTTGACGAAATGAAATCCCTATTTGTCCCTGTGTTTCAAAAAACAAAAAATTTCAAAGTATTTAGGTACAGTGCTTTGTGCTTTGGTTCTTACAGAAGGTGGTGAATTAAGTCTTTGTTCCTACTGGTCAGCAGTAACTAGTGTTGACATTGAAGAGTCATTCCTCAGGCTTCATTTCCCCTGGGATTGCTGTTGTGGTGACTCCTTCTCATCCTCCAGGTCTCAGCTCAAGGGCTGGCTCTGAGGAGGCCACCTATGACCCCCCGGGAAGGTTTACTCTGCACACCTTTGTCCGTAAAGTTCCTGTTTGCTTTATAGGGGTTGGTGATCAGTGTGTGTGGTTTCCATGTTCTGCAACATTTATTCGTTTGAAATGAGGGGTGGGGTGAAAAGAGAGATTTTCAGATCCTCCATCTGCTGATTCACTCACCAAAGGCTGGCAACAGCCAAGGATGGGCCAGGCTGAAGCCAGAAGCCAGGGGCCAGAAACCTTGGTCCTCAAGTACTGGAGCCATCGTATATCATCTCTCAGGTGCATTAGCAAAAAAGCTGGATCAAAAGTGGAGTGGGCAGGACTCAACCTGGCATTCTGCTATGGGATATGGGTATCCCAAGCAGCTGCTGAACCTGCTGAGCCAAAATGCTCACCACTATGTGTGTATTTGAAAAACTGCATGAAATATATTTTATTTGAAAGGCATCACTCACAGGTGTGCGTGCGCACACAACACACACACACACACACACATACAGGGAGCGAGAGAGCGAGCGAGCAAGAGAGAGAGAGTCTTATTTGTTGATTCACCCCCAAAATGTCCACAACAGCAGGAGCAGGGCCAGACCCAGCAGGCCAGAACTCAGAGTTTCCCATGTGATGGCAGGAATCCAAGCACTGCTGCCTCCCAGGGTGCATATTAGCAAGCTGCTGGAATGCACAAGGGAGCTGGGAATGGAACCAAAGCACCCCCTGTAGGTTGGGAGCATCCCCAGACAAGTCTTATTTCTGGGCCAAACGACCCTCCCCATATCAATGTTGAATACCCAACAAAAGGATGAATGAATGAAGGAATGAATGAGTGGCAAAGGGTTAGGAAGACAATTAGGCACATGGAATTTGCAGTTTCCCAGGGCTTTGAAGCATGAGTGAGAAGGACTTTTTGCCTCTCCTTATTTCCTGCTTGGGAGCTCACCAGGCAAACTCAACTCTGAGTGCTTCTGCAGCCTTGTTTTTGCTTTGCAGAGTCCAGATACAACAAAGCCCTCATGGCAGTTGCTTTAACTATTTCTTTACCAAAGATTGATCTTGGAAGACTTATAGTTCAGCTTTGCAAAACGGTGTTGCCAGGACTATTCACCTGGGGAGGCCAAGCAGCCTCTTTCAAGAACCTTACATGTTTTGTCTACTATTGCTCTAGAAAGGATAGGGCCCCAGGCAGGATCTATGCAGACATCCTGGGGAAGCTTGGGGGTTCCAGTCTTTGAGCATGTTGGCTGAGCCTGTCAAGGAGCCGGCCTCCCATAGGTGGTGAGCTAGTGGTGCAAGTCCCATTGTCCCCGAGGTGAGGAGGGAGGGACCAAGGGACTGCCGCTCCTGGTTGTCAGGCCTATAAGTGCCCACGATCCTTCACTGGGTGCCTGCCCCTCCTTGGTCAGCCACTGTTTTGCAGACAAACCTACGCAGGAGAGAGTCTGCGAGAGGGCCACAGCTTGGCCTGGTGGGTGTGGAGTGTGCTCCAATGGGAACCTTTGGTTGTGCCTGGCAGCACCAGGCACAGCGGGGCCAGGCTGGAACACTGCTCTTCTGCCCCATTCCTGACTCTTTCAGACATTCTTCAAACTCCAGGCACATCGCTGTGGTTGCTGGAGAGGAGGTGTCCCGCTGGCCTGAGTTGGACACGGGGTCCCCCCATAGCACTTGGACCCAAGGGCACTCAGCAGCTGCAGAGGGTCCCACTCCTGGGCTACACAGCATGGGCGATCATGAGTGGTGAGTGTGTGCTGGGCACTGGGAGGGTCCTGGAGCACCTGGGCGCGTGAGGCTCTCTCAGGCCCAAGCCTCGACTTTTCAGGGTTGCCTGGTTTTCTGCTTGGGCACCAACCCCACTGGGCCATCTGGAGTTGGGACTCTGAGGGCAGGAGTGTGGCGGGTCTTCCCAGTTGCTGCCTTCCTTCTCTGAGCAAACAGTTGCAGAGATATGGGCTGAGGGCCACGTGTGTCGGTGCAGCATGCGGGCAGGTGCAATGGGGGCCTGGGCTGTGCTTGCTGGCACAGGTGCCTCTCTGCCACACTTGATCTTGTGGCAGTTGTGGTGATTAGGAAAGTGGGTTCTTTGCAGACTCCAGGGAGGTGACATCTCTCAGGATGGCATGCCCCTGCGGGAACAGTTGGAACCATGCACAGGCATCTAATGATAGGAGAAAATAGTGATTGCTGACTAACTAGCCACGGGCTGGCGGCTGTGCTGGGTGAGTGAGGAGTCCTCAGCCAACCCCCAGAGCACCTTCAGGCAGAAGTGCTTTGTTCATCGCCGTGTTACTTTACTGTTTTCTCTCACTGAGTTACAGCTACTCCAAATGGCTTAGAATTTTCTCAAGCATGTAATTTGAGTGACTGAATCTAGGAAACAGCTTGGTCTTATTAATGTAATCATTAAAACTCCCTGAAAAGCATTTGTAGGTCAATTTTTCACTGGCTAATTTTTGCTCACTGTTTCCTCTGATTTGTTGTTTGTCTTTGTGAACCCCTCCGCCCACCCCCCTGTGACCTGTTAATCTTGAAATTCATTTTGGAAGTGAAGGGAAGGTTTACCTCTCTGGGTTCCACCTTGGTGAATGTCATAGGCAGTTCACTTTTTTACAGTGGGGCTTTTGCTCCATACAAGTTATTCTCATTTTCACATGCAGTGTTGGGGCTCAGAGAGGCTGAGGGACTTGCCCATGGTTTCACAGCATGATGGTGCCTGTGTTACATAATCGGGGAGTGAGTCCTTATGAGCAGAGAAGTGAGGCTGGTGGGGCAGAATGAGTCCCAAGCCACCACCAGGAGTGTCCTCATGGGACCTATCTGAATTCTGACCTTATGCAGTTTCCTCCTCTGCCTCATCCATGCTGGCCTCTCAGTTCTGTGACAGCGCCAATTTCTCTTCCACCTCGGGGCACTTACATTGCTTTTCTTTGTTGATTGTTTCTGCCCTTGAACTTCTGCCATGAAACTGAGAAACACACCACATTTCCCGGTGGTTAAGAGTTTGGTATCTAGGGCTTGCGCCGTGGCTCAACAGGCTAATCCTCCACCTAGCGGCGCCAGCACACCAGGTTCTAGTCCCAGTCGGGGCGCCGGATTCTGTTCCAGTTGCCCCTCTTCCAGGCCAGCTCTCTGCTATGGCCCGGGAGTGCAGTGGAGGATGGCCCAAGTGCTTGGGCCCTGCACCCCATGGGGGACCAGGAGAAGCACCTGGCTCCTGCCATCGGATCAGCATGGTGCGCTGGCCACAGTGCGCCGGCTGCGGCGGCCATTGGAGGGTGAACCAACAGCAAAGGAAGACCTTTGTCTCTCTCTCTCTCTCTCTCTCTGTCCACTCTGCCTGTCAAAAATTAAAAAAAAAAGAGTTTGGTATCTGGGGGAGATGTTCGTGGAAGGATGAGTTTCCAAGCCTCATGCTCCTCTTCTGTAAAATGGGGGCAATAATAGATTGTACCTCACAGGGTCATCAGAACAGATTCCAGGAGGGCTGATGCTCACTAGGCGTTCAATACACAGGTGTTGAGTGCGCCCATGTTGAACTAATCCATTTACTCACTCCGCAGGCCCCCTGGCTGCCCTGCAGTTGGGAAGGCACAGTTGTGCCGTTGTCCTTCCCGCCCATCCAGTGGCCATGAGTCTGCTTCTGTGGGGGCCTGGCAGCCCTGTGTCCTCTGCCAGCACTTCCCCCAGCCTGTTGCAGTCACAGCCAGTGAGGGTCGATGAGATGTTCATGAGTCAGAAGCTGCTTGGTGAGCTTTTTAGCACATAGTCGGAGGTGGGAGCAAGAAGCCAGGGACCAAGCAGCATTGAGCATGCACAGCAGAGGTGCAGGGACCTGAGCAAGACCTGCAGCAGCTCAGTCAGGTGTCCAGACTCTTGCTGGGATCCTTCATGCCAGGGCCGCCACAGGTAGGCTCCCTGCTGCACCTGGCAGGGGAGCAGTGATGCTGATGAGGACTAGAGCAGTGTTGTTGCTCCGTGTTTTATGTGTACTTAATCAGAGCACATCATGAGTTACACTGTGGTTCTTTACCCTCGGTTTGTGGCTGAGGATTGAACGTTAATCTCCTTGAACCTGATAGCAGGTACTCAGCAGAGTACACATTTGATCGCCTGACTTTGGCGTTCATGTCCTCCTTGTTTAGTCAGAAACTACCTGGTGGTCCCCCCTACTCCCAGGTTCCAGTTACCTGCAGTCAGCCATGTTCAGAAAGCATTGCTATTTGTCTTGACTGTAGAGAGTGAGACCACATTCTCATAAGTTTTATTAAAGTATATTGCTTTCATTGTTCTGTTTTACTATTAATTGTTTTTATTCCCTTGTTCCACCTGGTTTATCAATTAAAATTTAACAGAGCTATGAATGTATGGGAAAAAGCATAGTATACATAAGGTTTGGTACTCCCTGCAGTCTAAGGCTTCCACTCTGAGTTTACATTTATCATGCACACAGCTGCACTGACCTGCACTGAACACCTGCCTCATTCCCAGTGCAGAGCTTCAACCTCCTGTTTATTGATCACCTACCCTGTGAGAGCTGTCTGTTACATAACTGACTTCTGAACTTCTTGGGAACATGAGGCAGGGAAGGTATGAGAGTTCTCGTTATCCAGATGAAGAAACTGAGTCCAGAAAGGGTCAGTGAGTATGCACCTGTGTGCTGCTGACACAGGGCAGAGCTTGGGTCTGGAGACAGCCCCTGATTCTACCAACCCAGTGCTTCTCAAATAGTGGTGGGATCGGCCTGTTTCTTTGCTTTCATTGTTAATCTCCCATTTGTCAGACACTTCTGTAAAACACAGTAACTCAATCACAAGAGAAATAATTGGGCTTGGACGTTGCAGCAGGGCCAAATGGCTGGAGATGCCTTTAAACACTCACTGTCTCAATCTCTGTACTCCCCTGCTGTGGACTAGTAACAGAGAGACCTGTGGACTTTACTTTGGTAACACTTTTTTTTAAAGATTTATTTATTTACTTGAAAGTCTGAGTTGGAGAGAGGGAGAGAAAGAGACAGAGAGAAGGAGAGAGAAAATTTTCCATCTGCTGGTTCACTCTTCACGTGGCCGCAGTTGCCAGGGCTGAGCCAGGCCTGAGCCAGGAGCTTCATCCGGATCACAAATGTGGGTGGCAGGGGTGCAGGCACTTGGGCCATCTTCTGTTGCTTTTCCCAGGGGCACGAGCAGGGAGCTGGGTCAGAAATGAAGCATCTGGGACTTGAACCAGCACCCATTTGAACGGCAGTATTGCAGGCAGCAGCTTTACCTGCTATGCCACAGGGCCAGCCTCTTGAATAGCTCTTTGGAGCTCAGACTGCTTCTCTGCTACTTTAATTACCGCTTTCTCAGCGATTCCCAGCCCACATATGTGTTAGCACCCCCGGAAATCTTTCTGACTTAATAGTTCCTGAGTCGGGTGCTGGCATCAGTAGTCTTACATGTCCCCTGTGTGGTGGTGAAAGGCGTTCAGCCCGGCAGTTGAGATGCCTTGATCCCCAATTGGAGTACCAGGGTTCAATTCTTGGCTCCAGCTCCAGGTGCCCACTTCCTGCTAAGCAGACCCTGGGAGGCAGTGGTGATGGTTTAAGTAGTTGAGTTCCTGCAGCTCATGTGAGGAACCTGAATTGAGTTCAGCCAGGCCCAGTTCTGGCTGTTGTGGGCATTTGAGAAGTAAGCCTGTGGATGGGAGATCTGTTTGTCTGTCTCTCTAGTAAATAAATGAAGTTAAAAAAATAAAAATTCAGCCAGCTTGAGTGCTTATGTCCGTGATTTTGCTTGAACTAGCCTTTTAAAGGAGCAGTTGGGATTCTGCCCAGATCTTCCATTTCTTCTGGACAGGGAAGCTGAGGGCCAGAGAGACTGGCTTTGTGCTGGAGCCAGATCTTCTACTCAGTACCTGAGTCTCATCTTAGAGCGTGCTTTGCTTTTCCTGTACCCCGGAAGAAGCCCCCTGCTTCCTTGGGGACACAGGAAAGTCCTCCAGCTAACGAGAGGCTGATTCAGTGGGAGTTCACAGGTACTTTCCGGGCCCCTGTCAGGACGCTGTGCCAGAAGCAGAAGGAGGAAGCCAATCCCTGAGTCAAGAAGGAAACGTGGCCAGCCCTGGAGGCCACAGCTGCACCTGTGGTCACAAGGGGTGTTTGCAGGCTGTTAGAGGGGATCTCCTTTGGACTCTTCAAAAAATAAGAAAACATTTTAAGTTCCTTCACCTTCCCTTGGTTATGTTGTGGCTAGAAAAGGAGGGGTTGATTGGCTACTTCTCACGGGCATGCTCACCTGCTCATCATCGGCTCTGGATTCCACCTCATTTTTTTCAGTGGAACCACCATGCTTTCTGGAGAACAGAAAGCAGCCCATTGCATCTTATCTCTGAGCTGCTAAATGCAGCCTGTCTGTGGATTTGTGCTCATCCATCATGGCCCATTAGGCAGGAGTGGCCTGGGGCCATTTTTCAGCATGACTGATCCTGTTTGAAGATTCTGCAGAGGAAGTGTGGGAGGCTGGCCTTCCTGCCAGCTCTGTCCTGTTGCTGCCCCATGTGAATAACGGCAATGGGACCAGGGGCAGCTCAGGTCTGCAATGCTCCAGAGCAGGAGGGGCAGTTAGTGCTGGCCCTTGGCGTCAAAGCTGGGAGTCTCAGAGTTCACCGAATGATGCATTAACTGGCATCTGCCATTATGTCAGGAAGCAATGTATGCACACAATGGAGAAGAGAAACTATTGCAAAATCCCGACTAACCCAAACAGACTGCCAGTCTCTCCGTCCTTATCCATTCATCCCCTGGATCTTTCCTGGGTACCCACAGATGAGGGATGCTATGCCAGACACCGGGGTTTCAACAGGGATCGGTGGGGCAGAGCTCTTTGAAATCATACAGCACATAGTTCAGCATGTGCCCTCTGCATTCTCCACTAAAATGGGTTTGTGATTGACAGCCCCTTAGAAACACCAAATGCAGGGTATTCCTGGGGCATAGCTCTTCTTTCCTGTCCCCTGCAGGTGTGAAAATCCACTGTGCCATGCCAACCACATTGGTTAGTGAGGCCCTGCCTGGGAGTCCATTTTCTGTGCCTGTCTCAAACTCCCTCATTGCAAAGGGTGTGTTGTTTCACCTTCCTGCCCTCTGTAGCTGCCAGTGCCTGGCAGATAGTACCTGCTCAGCAAATGTTTGCTGAAGGAGAGCAGTCAGCTGGTGATTAAGCAGGTTTAAGCGCCTAGGAGCCTGCTTATGCTGCAGTATGAAATGCATGCAAGTGAACTTAGTGCAGACTGCATATGTAAGGGAAAAATTATTTTTCAAATATAAGTATGCTCTTGGAAAGCCATGACACGGTGGCAAAAAACAATCTAAATGAAAGATCCTGGTGAACAAGACCCCAGCAGAAGGAGCAGGCCATCAAGGAGAGAGGCACCTTTCTCCGAAGGGAGGAAGGAACCTCCACTGTGATACGGCCTTGACTAAACAAGTTCAGAGTCGGTGAACTCAAGGGGCTTCCATAGCCTAGACAGCTCATAGCAAGAGACTTGTGTGATTGCTGACGTCATAAATAAGAGTGCCAATTGTTAAATCAACAACGGGAGTCACCGGGTACATGCTCCCCACATAGGATCTCTGTCCTTAATGTGTTTTCCTATGAAACTTAAAAACAACACTACTGGTCGAACAATACCCTATACCTTGTGCGGTTGTGTGAGTGCTGCCTGTTGAAATCCTTGCTTAGTATATACTAGGTTGATCTTCATTATATGTAGGTAATTGAAAATGACACTCGATGAAGGGCGGGATGGGAGAGGGAGTGGGAGAGGGGAGGGCCGTGGGAGGGAGGGAGGTTGTGGAGGGGGGGAAGCCACAACAATACAAAAGTTGCACTTTGTAAATTCACATTTATTAAATAAAAAAACTATATAACAAAAAATAAAAAACTTAATACTTTACCCTTTTAGTATTTTTTTATGTTCTACTTAAAACTATTGGTTGAACTCTGTAATTAATACACAATTATTCTTAGGTGTTTAATTAATGCTATAACTAGTGCTCAAATAGTATTTTACACTTTGTGTTTCTCTGTGGGTGCAAACTGTTGAAATCTTTACTTAATATATGCTAAATTGATCTTCTGTATATAAAGATAATTGAAAATTAATCTTGATGTGAATGGAAGGGCAGAGGGAGTGGGAGAGGGGAGTGTTGTGGGTGGGAGGGAAGTTATGGGGGGAAGCTATTGTAATCCATAAGCTGTACTTTGGAAATTTATGTTCATTAAATAAAATTAAAAAAAAACAAATATAGGTATGCTCAGAAATTCGAAATGCTTTCAGAATGAGCAGGAAGTGTGTTTTTTCCCCTTGAGTGAAGGAGTCCTTGTGTCATTGCATTGAAATAAGTCAGCTAGAGGCAGGCCTCTGTGTTTTGTTCTGCTTTACAAACACTGTGATCATTCAAGTCTCTTCCTTCCACTCAGTCCTCCCTGCACCCTTGGTAAGACCCCAGTGGATTCTCATTTAGGCTTTTACAGTAGTCCTTTAAATGCCCTCCCACCTTTCACTCCATCCATTCTCCTATAGACACTTGATTTTCTTACTTGAAATGCAAATAGGTTCCTGTTAATAATCTATCACTTGTTGATCAAGTTAACAATCCATCACTCGTTGATAGATGCCCCTGTCCACAGCTTCCCAGCCTCATCTTTCTTCACTCTCCTGCATGTTTCAGCCATTAAAAATACTTGTCACTTCTCAAAGCACCTCTATGACTTAGTCATGACGTTCCTTCTGTCTAGGACTCCTGCCCCCTCCTCTCCTGGTTACCTCCTACCCACCCTGCCAGAACCCAACTTTCTCTAATAATGACATTCAACTGTTGGCTTCAGAGTGATCTACTGAAATATCTCCCTCCTCTATTGGACCAAGCATTTAAAGAGCAGAGGCCATGATTTATTCCTTTCTGTGTTTTTAGCCTCCCTCTGGGCCTGGCTCATAGCACATACTCAGGACATGTTTGTTGAGTGAATGTGGACTCAAGACTCTTACAAATTTTAAATTTATTAAGCCAGGAGGAACAGTTTTAGAAAGGTTTACAAAATAGAATCTGTGTGATTCTGTGAGGTGTGGCATTGGCTAAGAGAAACAGAGGATTAAACATTGAAATTTTCTGGTGAATAAGAGAAGTTGTAGAATTGAGCTGAAATAGCACTGGGATATTGATTAACAGCAGGAAGACAGTTTGGTGTCAGGAACCTGGGGAAGTTCCTTGGTGGTGAGACAGAGCGTTCTAGTGGAAGACAGGAAGTTTGGGGGCAGGGAAATGAAACTGGAATGATGTGGAATAAGGTTTTTAAAACTTCTGGCTCCTGACTTCTTTGGATAACAGATTTGCATTTTAGCCTCAATTCATTGCTGTTCTGAGAGTGATTTTTCCATGTTTTCTGGGTCAGATTTTCTCATCTGAAGTGGAATAGATAATCTTTAATTTGTTCCCAAAGATAGGAACAAAAAGCAGAATATGTGTGGGGAGGGGGAATGAGAGAGAAAGTGGGGGGAATGCTTTAAAATTTTTTTATTTGACAGGTAGATTTATAGACAGGGAAAGAAAGAAAGAGAGAGAAAGGTCTTCCTTCTGTTGGTTCACTCCCCAAATGGCCGCTACAGCCAGCGCTGCACCGATCCAAAGCCAGGAGCCAGGTGCTTCTTCCTGGTCTCCCAAGTGGATGCAGGGGCAAGCACTTGGGCCAACATTCACTGCCTTCCCAGGCTACAGCAGAGAGCTGGACTGGAAGAGGGGCAGCTGAGACTAGAACCTGGTGCCCATGTGGGATGCTGGTGCTGCAGGCGGAGGATTAACCAAGTAAGCCATGTCGCTGGCCCCAAAAACAAGAATATATGTGGGGAGGGGGAAATGGGAGAGAAAGGGGGGGGGGATTTTATGAAGCAGCAGTCAATACAGAGTTCTGATCATTGATTGTGGATCACAGTACATGAGGCAAGTGTTTGGTGCAATGGTTAAGTTGGGACAGTGCCTTCCATATTAGAGTGTCTGGGTCCTTATCTGGTTCTATTCCCAATTCCAACTTCCTGCTGATGTGTACCCTGGGAGGACAGGTGATGCCTCAGAGACTTGTGTCCCTGCCACTCATGTGGGAGCCCTGGATTGAGTTCCTGGATCCCAAATTTGCTCTGTTTCCTGCACCAGAGAAATAAACCAGCAGATAGGGGCTCACTCTGCATGTTTCTCTGCCTCTCAAATAAATTATTATTTTTAAATATTCATTTATTTTATTTGAATGTACAATTATACAAAGAGAGGAGAGGCAGAGAGAAGAGAAAGAGAGAGAGAGAGAAAGAGAAAGAGAAAGAGAAAGAGAGAAGGAGAGAGGAGAGAGTTCTTCCATCCACTAGTTCACTCCCTAGATGGCCGCAATGGCTGGAGCTGCGCCGATCCAACACTAAGAGCCAGGAGCTTCTTCCTGGTCTCCCCCATGGGTACAGGGGCCCAAGGACTTGGGCCATCTTCTACTGCTTTCCCAGGCCGTAACAGAGAGCTGGAATGGAAATGGAGCAGCTGGGTCTCAAACCGGCGCCCATATGGGATACCGGCACCTTAAGCAATGGCTTTACTCACTATGTCCCAGCACTGGCCCCATAAATTAATATTTTTAAAAATTACAATCATAGGGCTTCTTTACCTGGGAGTGCTTACCACAGTATCTTTTTAAAATATTTTTATTTTTTTTATTTTTGACAGGCAGAGTGGATAGTGAGAGAGAGAGACAGAAAGAAAGGTCTTCCTTTTGCCATTGGTTCACCCTCCAATGGCCACTGCGGCCGGCGTGCTGTGGCCAGCGCACCACGCTGATCCGAAGGCAGGAGCCAGGTGCTTCTCCTGGTCTCCCATGGGGCGCAGGGCCCAAGCACTTGGGCCATCCTCCACTGCACTCCCAGGCCACAGCAAAGAGCTGGCCTGGAAGAGGGGCAACCGGGACTAGAACCCAGTGTGCCGGTGCTGCTAGGCAGAGGATTAACCTGTTGAGCCACAGTGCCGGCCACCACAGTATTTTCCTAACAAAAAAGCCCCCAGTTGTTCTATCTAAAACATGTAAGAATTCAATTACCTAAAACAAGCATCTCCCAAAAACCAGGGTATTGGAATAACCAACAGTGTGGCTGGCCATCTGTTGTCACTGAAGTCACTGATTCTGAGTGTGCAGAGATAAATAGTTAAATACTACTCTCTTTATTGCCTGTGTGATTTAAATATCTTCATGATAAACTGCTAAGCTTTTCTCATTACTCCTTGATATATTACTTTTTGGAAATGTTTAACAAACTAAAGTTTATTATAAGCCTTCTTCTTTTGCATATTAGCAAGTCAGCCAAGAGGACATATTAATTGTCTGTTAAGCAGTATCTTAAGAAGCAAGTGGTCTATGAATTCAGGGAAGCTAATCTTATTTCGGAGCAGGAGGAAAGGTTGGACAGAACTGTATAGATGAGGGAAAGCACTTAGAAGGCCTGGGATGGAGTATGGTAGAGGGTTTGGATGGACAAGGGGAAAAGGCATTCGAAGTAGGAAAAACTGCGTAATCAGAAGTGTAATGGGAGAACTATCTAAAGATTGTGCAGCACCATAAGGAGGGCCCAAGGAGCACAGATGCTTGAGTGGTACAGTGGAAGACAGCTCAGCTGTGAGCTAGAAAGGTTGAATTGGCTTTCCCCTTCGTGTCGCACTCTCTGCTTCAGCATTGTGGTTGAACACAGAAGCACACAGAGCTGGATGGAGAGCAGGCTTTTTTCTTCAAGGGGTTGGTAATGATGACTGTTGTGTGAGGTTTTTTGTTTTGTTTTGTTTTGTTTTATTATTTGGAAAGCAGTGTTGAGAGGGGGAGGGGGACATTAACTGCTTTACCCCCAATGGCCAGAATTGAGCAGATCTGAAACCAGGAACCAGGAGCTTCTGGTTCTCCCTTATGGGTGACAGGGGCCCAAGAACTTGGAGCATCCTCTGCTGCTTTCCTAGGCACATTAGCAGGTAGCTAAATTGTGAGCAGAGCATCTGGGGCTCTAACCAGTGCCATATGGGATGCCAGCCCCCATTATGCCACAGTGCTGGCCCCCATTGTCTGAGTTTTAAGTCAGTGAATGACTCAGAAGACAGCCAGGCAGCTTGTCCCCATCTCCACAGTCCCGAGGCAGAATGCTTGCTCCCTTCTGGGTCGTGATGTGGGATGGGGCCTTTCGCTTGAAAGAAGGTGCTTATTGCATGTTCTCAGTGAAAAGACATTGGAGACATATGATCATGCTATCCAAAAGGTACCAAGTCCCTTGCCAAGACAGAGTTGGAATCCTGCTTGTCAGCAAGTCTATTTGGCTCCAGGCTACAGCCACTTGACACAAAAGAAACCCAGTAAATACACAACAAAAGGATGAATGAATTAATGAGTGCCAAAGGGTTAGGAAGACAATTAGGCACATGGAATTTGCTGCTTCCTAGGGCTTTGAAGCATGAGTGAGAAGGACTTTTTGCCTCTCCTTATTTCCTTCTTGGGAGCTCACCAGGCAAACTCACCTCTGAGTGCTTCTGCAGCCTTGTTTTTGCTTTGCAGAATCCAGAGAGAACAAACCCTTCATGGCACTTGCTTTGCCTGTTTCTTTTTTACCAAAGGTGGATCTTGGAAGACTTATAGTTCAGCTTTGCAAAACGGTGTTGCCAGGACTGACTGTTCACCAAGGGAGGCCAAGCAGCCTCTTTCAAGAAACTTACATCTTTTGTCTACTATTGCTCTAGAAAGGATAGGGCCCCAGGCGGGATCTATGCAGACATCCTGGGGAAGCTTGGGGGTTCCAGTCTTTGAGCATGTGGGCTGAGCCTGTCAAGGAGCTGGCCCCCCACAGGTGGTGAGCTAGGGGTGCAAGTCTCAGTGTCCCCTAGGTGAGGAGGGAGGGACCAAGGGACTGTGGCTCCTGGCTGGTGTGTGCCTGCCCAATCCTTGGTTGGCCACCATCTTGGAGACAAACTCACAGAGGAGCGCATCTATGAGAGGGCTGCATCCTGGCTGCTGTGGAAGTGTGCTCCAGTGGGAACCTAGGGACGTGTGGGGCAGCACCAGGCACAGCTGGACCAGGCACAGTGGGGCTGGGCTGGGACATGGCTCCTCTGACCGATTCCTGACTCTTTCCAAACTTTCTTCAGGCTCCAGGTACATCGCAGCAGCTGCTGGAGAGGAGGCATCCCACCTGTGTGCTGCATCATCAGCTGCTCCACGGGCCTGGCCTGAGCTGGGCCCAGTCCCCCCATAGCACTTGACCCGAGGGCATGGGGTAGCTGCAGAGGCTTCCACTCCTGTGCTGCACGACATGGGCTAATGTGAGAGGTAAGTTCTTGAGGAGTGCAGGGAGGGTCCTGGAGCAGCGCCTTGCCCTGCAGGAGTGTCTCTGCAGAGCCCAAGCCTTGATCTTTCAGGGTTGCCTGGATTTCAGCTTGGGCTGTCTGGAGTGGAGATTCTGAGGGCGGGAGTGTGGCGGGTCTTGCTAGTTCCTGCCTTCCTTCTCTGAGCAAAAAAGTAGCCAAGATGAGGCTGAGGGCCCTGTGAGTCCCTGCCCCTTGGGCAGGTGCAATGGGGGCCTGGGCTGTGCTTGCTAGCACAGGTGCCTCTGCCACACTTGATCTTGTGGCAGTTGTGGTAATTAGGAAAGTGGGTTCTTTGCAGACCCCAGGGAGATGACATCTCTCAGCCTCCCAGTTCCACATGTGGTATGATGGCATGGCCCTGAGGGAACAGTTGGAACCATGCACAGGCATCTAAAAATAGGAGAAAATAGTGATTGCTAACTAGCCACAGGCTGGCGGCTGTGCTGGGTGAGTGAGGAGTCCTCAGCCAACCCCCAGAGCACTTTCAGGCAGAAGTGCTTTGTTCATCGCCGTGTTACTTTACTGTTTTCTCTCATTGAGTTACAGCTACCCCAAATGGCTTAGAATTTTCTCAAGCATGTAATTTGAGGAGTGACTGTGAACCTAGGAAACAGTTTGGTCTTATTAAGGTAATCATTAAAACTCCCTGAAAAGCATTTGTAGGTCAATTTTTCACTGACTTTTTTTTTTTGACAGGCAGAGTGGATAGTGAGAGAGAGAGACAGAGAGAAAGGTTTTCCTTTTTGCCGTTGGTTCACCCTCCAATGGCTGCTGTGGCCGGCGCACTGCGCTGATCTGAAGCCAGGAGCCAGGTGCTTCTCCTGGTCTCCCATGCGGGTGCAGGGCCCAAGGACCTGGGCCATCCTCCACTGCCTTCCCGGGCCATAGCAGAGAGCTAGCCTGGAAGAGGGGCAACCGGGACAGAATCCGGCGCCCCGACCAGGACTAGAACCTGGTGTGCCGGCGCCGCAAGGCGGAGGATTAGCCTGTTAAGCCACGGCGCTGGCCTCACTGACTAATTTTTGCTCACTGTTTCCTCTGGTTTGTTACTTCTCTTTGTGAATCCCCCCCCACCTCCCCATGACATGGTCATCTTGGAATTCATTTTGGAAATGAAGGGAAGGTCTACCTCTCTGGGTTCCACCTTGGTGAATCATAGGCAGTCCCTTCTTTACCAATTGGGCAGTTGTTCCATGCACAGTACTTCATGAGCACATGAACTTTGTGTGTTGCTGAAGGAGGCTTGTTGAGATTATCCATTGAACACTGTGTATCAGAGGTTGGGAACCCTGCTTCCTCTGAGACCTTGGAACTGATGGGTGGTTGTATGTGCCTGATTAATGACATTTCCTTCTTTCTTCACAAGGAGTGATACAGTTAGAAGCATCCAGGCTTGGCTCTGTTCACGCCACGCATTTTTAAACAAACTGGCCATTCTAAAATGTCCAGCATGCAGACCCTCCCAGTGAGGGTTGTGCACGTGAGATAAGCTTCTTTTGGCTCTTGTGTTTTGAGATGTTTGGACTTCATATAATTAATCTGAGGACATTGGCATCCAACCATCTAGGCAACACTTATGTTACTACCACTAAACAACTAATGAAACTGATCATTTTAGCAAATTTTTCTTATTTATTTATTTGTTATCTTTAGAACTCAAAATTTGGAGCTTTGCTTTAGTTTCAAATGACACTTACCTTATTTCTAAGTCTGACAAAATGCATACAGTAATTCCCAGACCCTCTCATTGAAATCAGATGCAGTTTAAGGGTCTGTTTTATAAGATGTTTGATAGAACAGGTCTGTGTCTTCTAGGAATGAAGATAGGTGAAAATAGTAAAAGATATGACCGTCCTTTTCTTTAAAAGATTTTTTATTGATTTGAATGGCAGAGTTACAGAGAGAGGAGGAGAGACACATAGAGATCATCCAACTGCTGGTTCCCCTCCCAAATGACCCCAATCGCTGGGATTGGTCCATGATAAAGTCAGGAGCTTCCTCTGGGTTTCCCATGTGGATGCTGGGGCCCAAGCACTGTGGCCATCCTCTGCTGCTTTCCCAAGTGCATTAGCAGAGATCTGGATTTGAAAGTGAAGTAGCCAGTGGGTCTCAAACCAGTGCCCAAATGGGATGCAGCAGGCAGAGGCTTAACCTGCTAGGACACAATAACAGCCCCATGACAGTTTTTATGCGTGTCCATCAAAACCTGTTTGAAACATGACAGCATGTTAACTGTCAGTTTTCAAAAACACACATGCACACAGGAACAAATGCTCACACAGCACTAGAGCCAGGCAGCCACAGAGTGACAGAGTCTCAAAGTCCCACGTGCACACATGCAAGGCTGGTTGTGTCTCATGGGTTTTCCAGCTTCCTGCGGAGGAGCAGCAATCCTCATAACTGAAGCCCAACCTCTTATTTCTTTGGGCTGGGGCAAGGGGAATCATGAGAACTAGATCAGAATGAATGTTAACGCACATTACTCATTAGCAGTTCTCTTTGGTGCATACCTTAATTCCTTTACACCATTTTGAGGTGAACATTCACTAGCAGCACATGTGCAAAGTTGTGCAGCCAGCACCTGCATCTGATTTCAGAACTTTCCTCTCACTTTGTGGTGACCATAAACTTTATGGTGACCATAAACTCTGGGGTCAGGTGTTTTGAAAGGGCAATCTTACGTCCATATGTGTATATTTGTGTACTCACCTGGGCCTGTATGTACATACCTATTTATTTATTCATTTATTATTCCTAGGATAAAAGTTTTTAATAACCTTCTTGGAATAAGTTTTTAAGAATACAGTATGTAACTGTTTAATATACATGACAAAGTCCTTAATTTTAGAAATTTGCAAGTGTCTAAATATCCAAAGAATCCCACCATCCGGTATAAACATGAAACGTTTTCTTCCATGATACCAAAATTAAAATTAACCCATATTCTAACATTAAGAAATGAGACAAATAGTACAAACTTTATAAAGTGCACATAGAAAATATCAAGTGACCTCAGATGCTACCTTTCTATAGTCTGTCTTGCTTTGTGGAAGACATGATTTGTCCTATTTCAAACATGATCCATACATTAAATGCAGGACTAGAGGTGTGGAGGGTGGGGATTGGGAAGCAGTTCAGTGGAAAACTGTAGATCACAGGTGATTCAAGTCCTTGTGTGAGTGGGTAAATAATTGTCTGAATAAATTACAAAGATTTCCTGATAATACCAGAGATAGTACCACACAGAATTTTTTTAAGGAAGAAGACAATGAATGGATACCAGAATCTTTTCTAAGATGCAGTTAAATACTTTTTCAAATTCTGTGTTAATAGGGTATTTAATGCATATAGTATCAAATTCTACATAAACTCTAGTAGTTGCCCTTGATGTAGTATTTTATTTACAGATATGTCTTCCTTTTTAATTTTTTTTACTTTTTTTAAAAAAAATATTTATTTGTAATTCAGAGTTACACACAGAGAGGATGAGAGGCAGAGAGAGAGAGAGAGAGAGAGAGAGAGAGAAAGAGGTCTTCTGTCAGCTGTTCCACTCCCCAGTTGGCTGCAACAGCCAGAGCTTAGTGGATCTGGAGCCAGGGGCCAGGGGCCAGTGGCCAGGAGCCAGGAGCCTCGAGTCTCCCCAGGGTCTCCTGCTTGGGTGCAGGGGCCCAAGGACTTGGGCCATCTTTATTGCCTTCCCAGACCACAGCAGAGAGCTACGTCAGAACCACAGCAACTGGGAATTGAACCGGTGCCCACATGGGATGTGCACATTGCGGGCGGTGGCTTTACGGTTATGGCACAGCCCCAGCACCTCCAGGAAGCTGTTCCCCATGGGATCCAGTTGTCTGCTAACATGCCTGGGAAAGCAGAGGGAGATGACTCAAGATGTCAGGCCCCTGAACCAAAATGGAGTACGAGAGAAAGTCCCTGGCTTTTGATTCGGCCTGTCCCAGCCCTGGCCTTTGTAGCGACCTTGGGGGTGAACCTCCAGATGGACGATCACTGAGAGAGAGAAGAGTGCTAGTGATGCTGCTTACACTGTTTCTCTCCCCAAGCAGCTTCAACAGCATGCACTGGCCCAAACATAAGCCAGGAGTCAGGAGCTCCATTTAGGACTCCCACGAGGCAGCAAGGCAGGGTACAGAGAACCTGGACCATCAGCGGCTGCCTCCCTGGGTCACAGCCTGGAGAGGTGGGACTGGAAGCAGCCCTGGGGCCGTCAGACAGAGGATGCGACAATGCACAGATGCGTCCCGTGGTGCCATGGCGACGGCCAGTGGGGAGTGCGCCTGTGCCCACTGCTGTGACCCGGAAGTGCACCCACAGGCGCATCCGCTTCTGCCGCATGGTGCTTGGGTTGGAGTCAGGGCATGTCCGCTTCTGCCCAGGGCTTGGGCAAGCCTTGAGGAGCCGTGTTGTATGCTGAATGCCGACCCTGAGGAGACACAGCGCCCCCCCCCCCAGGTTCACGCCAGGATCAGGTGAGGCTGCAGTCTGAGGCAGTCCCATCAGTTATTTTGGGCCTTTGGAAATTTCTAGGTGCGGTCCTCTTCTTCAACCCCTTCCAGAAGACTACACCTCAGGACTCTGTTCATGTTCCAGAGGAACAGAAACACTCTTTCTGCAGAGAGTTTGGTGCGGTGGCCTTCCTGTCACTGGTAGGTGGGGCCCGGGGTGCAGAGTGGGGAGGGAGTGTGTGTATGAGGGGTAGCTGGGATAGAGGGTGGAGGAGAGAAGAGGTCAAGGGGGGGTGGCGGGAGGAGAGAGGAAGGGGGAGAATGAAAAGGTGGCATGAAGGTGGGGAGGCGAGGAAGGGAGGAGCAGAAACCTGCGTGGGGGAGAGGAAAGGGAGGGGGAGAGTGACAGGAGCCCCGGTGGGTGGTGTGTGTTTCGGGGCTGGGGAGATTTGGGAGAGGAAAAACTTTTCCCACAGCCTCGGTTCCATTTGGGGAGTTTTTTGTCCCTGGCCAGAAGTAGCCTTGGCCGCATCCATCAGTAGAGGCCTTGATCACGGCCTCTCTACTCCGGGTTGTTTGGAAGTGTAAAGTGTGTGTGTGTGTGCACAGGAAAATGGGCACAGAGCGCTTGAATGAATTTGCACGTAATCCAGTGAATTTTCACAGACTGCACACACGGAGGAGGAAGCCGAAGCTTAGAGAATCCCCAAGTATCCCTCTGTGCTCTGTTCCTGCCTGCCCCAAGATTCTGACCCCTCATAGTAAGTACTAGATATTTTTTTCTATTTAAAGACTGGTTTGAAATGCAGAGTAACAGATGAGGCGGTGCTGGAGAGATTTTCAGTGTATGGTTTCACACCCCAGGTGGCTACAAAGGCCGGAGCTGAGCCAGGCCAGAGCAGAAACCAGGTACTTCATCCACTACTCCAGTGTGGGTTCAGGGGCCCAAGTGTTTGGGCCACTTCTTCTGCTTTCCTAGGCTTTTGAGCAGACAGCTGGATTACAGGTGGGAACAGCCTGAGTGGGACGGTGGGTTGAGCCATTGCATAGCGGGATGAAGCAACCGCCTTCAGTACCAGCATTGCATATGTGTTGGTTTGAGTCCCAGCAGCTCCACTTTTGTTCCAGCTCTCTGCTGTGGCCAAGCAAAGCAGTTGAAGAGGGCCCAAGTGCTTGGGCCCCTGTACCTGTGTGAGAGTCCTGGAGGAATCTCCTGGCTCCTGGCTTCAAATCTGCTTAGATTCGGCTGTTGCATCCATTTGGGGAGTAAATCCACAATCAAAGACCTTTTCTCTTCCTCTGACTCTCTGTAATTCTACTTTTGAGATGAATAAATAAATATTTTTTCAAAAAAGTGTAACAGGCAGGAATCCAGTTGGCATCTATATGGAATGATGTTGTTCCAGGCAACGTTGTAACCTGCCATGCCACAAGGCAGGTCCCCCAGAGTACTTTTCTGCCTACTGTTTCTTTTTAGCTGAGCAGAAACGGGATATGTGAATATGGTAACTAATATCTATTTAATAAATTTGTTTTTATGTTACTCTAGTTATTATAAATTGTAACTTATTTAGTAATTATGGAAGCTTGCAAGTTTTTCCTTTCTCTTTGTGTGAGTTTTGGCATATTTTATGTTTCAAGGAATTCACACAATTTAGTTATCTTAGGAAATTTTTGGTCACAGAGTTGTTCATACTGTTCCTTTACAATAATCTTGTCCGTGGAGTCATGGTGGCACTGTTTCATTAACAAACTTAGTAACTTGCACCTTTTTTTCTTGGTTGGTCCTGATAAGAAGTTCATGAATTTTGTTGATGTGTTCAAAGAACCAAATTTTAGTTTTGTTGGCATTTTTTTGTGATTGTCCCTTCTTCAGTCCCAGCGACTTGTACTTCTATCTTTCCATGATTTATTTTATTCACCTTGCTTTAAGTATTTAAGTTGCTGTTCTTCCTCTGATCTCCTAGTGTGAACGCATAGCTCATTGATCTTCGTTCTTTTTTCTAAAATATGCATCCATTAATATAAATTGGCAGGATACAGTTTCAATTTAGTTTGAACTATTTTTTATTTGAGATTTATAAACATGTTATTTTGAGGTTGGTTGATTATTCTCCTCACAAGTATTTGGGATTTTCCAGCTTTTTCGTACTGACCTCTTAGGTAGTTGCATTGTGATCAGGGAGCTTCCATTGTGTGGTGCCTCTTCTTAGGAGTTGAGGTCTGCTGTGCACCCATGCACATGCTCAGAGTGGATGTGCCGTGTGGGTCTGAGTGTCGTGTTCCTTTTGCTGTGGTTGGAGCATCCTCTAAGGATCTGTTTGACAATTGGTTGCTTCAGGTACTTTTCTGTTCAGCCTTATCCTTACTGATTGTCTAACTGCTGATCTGTTCACGAAAGAGATGTCTTGACATCTGTGAGTGTAATAGTGCATTTGTTTATTTCTCTTTGTAGTTTTAACAATGGCTGTTTATGTATTTTGGCATGAGGTTTTACTTTTGGACTTACTATCCTACTCCATTGAAACATGTTTCTTCTGTTCTTTCATGAATCCCAAACCATCTTGGTTATTGTCGGTTTATTGATACTCTTGAAAGACAGACAGTATTGTGATTTCACCCAGTTCCTTGTTTTTCATGGTGGAATAGTTGTCTTGAGTTTTCCTAACTACAGTCAGGTTTGTTTTTTCTAAAAAACCTCTTGCTGGAGTTTTTTTTTAATTATTATTATTTAGATTGCCTTAACCTGATAGAACCATTTTACCAGAAATGGTATCTTAGTAATATTCAATCTTCCAGTACCATACACAGCGTATTTACTTAGATCTTCTTTAGTTTCCTTGATCAGCATTTTAGTCTTCACCCAACATATTGTGTATTTTATTCATAGGGTTTGTGAGTTTTCATTTCAGTAGGCTATTTTAAATTTTATATCAGTGTCTGTCTGTTCACTGATGGTAGTATACAATTGATTTTATAATAAGTAATTGTGTTTTTATAGATTTTCTTATTTATTTGAAAGGTAGAGTTAGAGGCAGAGGCATAGGTAAAGAGATAGAGACAGAGACAGAGGTCTTCCATCTGCTGGTTCACTCCCAGATGGCTGCAGTGGCTGCAGCTGAGCCGATCAGAAACCAGGAACCAGGAGCTTCTTCTGGGTGTTGCAAGCAGGTACAGGGGCCCAAGGACTTGTGCCATCTTCCACTGCTTTCCCAAGCCATAGCAAAGAACAGGATGGGAAGTGGAATGTCTGGGACGCCAGCAAGTGCCCATGTTGGGTGTCAGCGCTGCAGGTGGTGGCTTTATCCAGTAGGCCTCAGCGCTGGCCCTGCATTTGATATTTTCGCATTGCCCCTATAACCTTTCATGGTCTTGCTAAAATAATTTATTATTCCTAGTAGCTCTTTAGAAAATGTTTTTGGAACTCTTTGTAGATAATCATGTCTTTGGGAAATCCATAGTTTAACATCTCCCCTTTAGCTTTCTTATTTCATTGTGTTTTTCTTGCATTAATCACAGTAAGTGGGCTCCCTGCTGTGATGTCAAGTAGGAGCAATGACTGTGGAAGTCCTTAGCTTTTATGTCATCTTTTGGGGAAACCCTTCTCTACTGGCTTTCACCGTTTCAGTGTGATGCTTGCCATAGATTTTTATTTGTTTTCTTGGATCAGCATTTGACTAATTTCTGCACAGCTTTCATATTTTTCTTCTTTAGCCACTCACACATGAATTACATAGATGGGTTTTTCTACCACCGAACCAACTTCCATTTGTGAGAGAAGCCCCGATTAGTCATGATACATTAAAGTATTACTAGATTTTATTCAATTGTATTTTGAGGATTTGGAGAGTTCTGTGTTTATGAGGGACGTTCATGCATAGTTTCTTTCCCGGTAATATATTTGTCTGATTTTGGTATTAAAGTACCTCAGGTGGCATAAAGCGAGTATTTCATCTTCTGTATTCAGGAAGTGTATGGGTAGAAGCTATCAGTGAAGTGGTATTGGATAGGAGGGCTTATCATTTTCTTTGCTGGAGGATTTATAACTGGATTCAATGTCTTGAGTAGATACAGGTGGATACTTCAGAAAGTCACAGGAAGCTGAAGTGGAAAGTTTATTGTGGAGCAGAATAAGTGTGTGTCAGGAGGCCAGGAGAAATGCCCTCACAGGTTCTAATTTTTATTTCATCTTCATTCATGAATGAGAGCTTTGCAAAGCACAGTATTCTGGGTTTCCAGCTTTTTTTTTTTCTGAAGACTTGGCAAATATACATCTCACCACTTTCTCCTAGCCCGCATAGCTTTTCTGATGACAAGTCCAATGAGATTCTAATCAGAGATCCTCTGAAAGTAGTCTGGTGTTTCTCTTGTGTGATTTTAGAATCTTTTCTTTATGTTTGAGTGAGAAGAATTTGACTGCGGTGTGTCGTGGTGAAGATCTTTCTGGTCATGTGTATTAGGACTTGCATGTGCTTCCTCTGCTCGAACGTCCCTTTCTTCAAATTAAGGAAGTTGTCTGTAATTACTTCAGTAAAAAGGTCTTCTCATCACTTGTCTTTCTACACCTTCATCTACTTGTTCTGAGAATATCCCTTAGCCTAAAGCATAACAGTGAAAATATTCTTAGTTGATGACATGCTAGGGAAAGAATGGCAAGGCCTATTCAGAGCAGCTGTCACTCCCGTTGCAGTCCCTAGGCTCCAGCTCCAAGCACTTGGCCTGGCCAGAGGAGGATAGGGCTGCCCACATAGTGACAGTGCAGATAAAGTGTGTCACCCTCGTTGCCACTATCACCTTGTGTCTGGCCACAGTTGAACCGTGGCCCCAAGGCTCGGAATGGCATCCAGGAGAGGAGTGATGCATATCACATTCCTGTAGGCTGCAGACCAGTGCAGTCCCTGCATGCTGTTTCACACCAGGAAGAGCAGGGCTCCTGCTGAGTAAAGTGTGAGAGTCTCTGGGGTGCTTCCTTGCTTGGCCTAGGAGAGAAGATGACCCATTATGACAGCTCTGTCACTGGCATCTGTTGGCTGTTCCAAGGCAGGATCTTGAGTTGGTTCCCTCTGAGCAGTGGCTCGCACTGCTCTTGCAGTGCTAACACCCTGGGTTTCAGACTTGCAGCCCACCTTTGGCAGGATTTGTGGCTTGCATGGTGGTCTTCTTGTCTTCAGCCGCCTTGAGCACGAGTGCCACTGGGATCTGTAGCTATTCTGGTAAGGTCTGGGTGTGGTTTGGTTGAATCTAGGGGGTCAGAGTTAACAGAGAGGATCTGCTGCTTGAGCTGTGAAGGGCAGGATTTAGGGAAAGGATAACTCTTCTCTGACTGGAGCATACACCAGGACAGACAGGCCAGAGTGTTGGCTCATGTCTTTGCTTGGGATTTCTTTTAGGCTTGCTGCTTGACCTGTGTTAAGGCGGTGGGCAAGGGGAGGGTCTGGAGGGAGATAATGGCCTTGACCATGGGTGGTTCCCTTGCTGAGATACTTACCGCAAGGGAACCACAGCTAGTCTGTTTATCTGTCACCACAGGGCCACACTGACTCATAAAAGCAAGAAGCCAAAGGCCCTTATTCATTCCCACCATACACTCACGTGTACCTCTGTGTGCATTGCACCATGTGTTCCCAAAGTGCTCATGCTGCAAGGCTCTGCCTGGATGTGGAGGCCCCCCACATGGAGCCATCAAGTCCTTGTCTTTGTCTTTGTCACAGTCACCTTATGGCATTGCTGGCTATACTTAGTGGCACCAAGAGTCCTACAATTTTCCGAGTCTGCCTTGCTGGGATAGTTCATGGTGAGCAGGAGGGAATGCAGAGGGCACAGCCCCATGGGGCAGCTGACTCCACATGAGGGCCACACAGGTCACATGTGGTGTGGGTGGCCTGGCCCGGCAGGAATCTGCACACCTTCATGCACGCCTGTGCCCCTCAGTGCACCATGTAAGGGTGCAGCTGAGGTGATGGCCCCTTGCTGATGGGTTCAGGACGTGCCCAAGATTAACTCTGAGCCTTCTGGTCAAGTGATGGTGACCATAAACTCTGGAGTCAGGTGTTTTTGGGGGGGGCAGTCTTATGTCCATATGTGTGTGTTTGTGTACTCACATGTGCCTGTATGTACATAGCTATTTTTTATTCATTCATTCATTCATTTATTATTCCTAGGAAAAAGTTTTTTTTATTTATTTTTTTTTTATTTTTTTATTTTTTTGACAGACAGAGTGGACAGTAAGAGAGAGAGAGAAAGGTCATCCTTTGCCGTTGGTTCACCCTCCAATGGCCGCCGCGGCTGGCGCACTGCGGCCGGTGCACCGTGCTGATCAGATGGCAGGAGCCAGGTGCCTATCCTGGTCTCCCATGGGGTGCAGGGCCCAAGGACTTGGGCCATCCTCCAGTGCACTCCCGGGCCACAGCAGAGAGCTGGTCTGGAAGAGGGGCAGCCGGGTCAGAACCGGTGCCCTGACCGGGACTAGAACCCAGTGTGCCAGCGCCACAAGGCGGAGGAATAGCCTAGTGAGCCGCGGCACCGGCTGGAAAAAAGTTTTTTAATATCAACATTCTTGGAATATATTTTTAAGAATACAGTATGTAACTGTTTAATCTATATGACAAAGTTCTTAATTTTAGAAATTCGCAACTGTCTCAATATCCAAAGAATCTCACCTTTCGGTATAAACAAGAAACATTTACTTCCATTATACCAAAATTAAAATTAACCCATATGCTAACATTAAGAAATGAGATAAAAAGTGAAACGTTATAAAGTGTACGTAGAAAATGTCAACAGTGAGCTCAGATGCTACCTTTCTGTATTCTATCTTGCTTTGTGGAAGACACGCTTTGTCCTATTTCAAACATGATCCATATTTAAAATGCAGGGCTAGACTGTGGAGGGTGGAGAGTGGGAAGAAGACCTGTGTTCAGTGGAGAACTGTGTAGATCACAGGTGTTTCAGGTGCTTGTGCAAGTGGGTACATAAATGTCTGAATAACTAAATTACAAAGATTTCCTGATGCGTAAGTAGGAGATAATACTAATACCACATAGAATGTTTGTAAGGAAGATAGAAAAAATGGATACCAGAATCTTTTCTAAGATTTCTAAGATTCTTTTTCAAATTCTGTGCTAATAGGGTATGTAATGCATATAATATCAAATTCTACATAAACTCTATAAGTTCTTTTTAAAATTTATTTCACAGATAGAGTTAGTGAGAGAGAGAGAGACAGAGAGAAAGGTCTTCCTTCCATTGGTTCATTCCCCAAATGGCCTCTACGGCAGGGGCTCCAGGATTGGGCCATGTTCTGCTGCATTCCCAAATCAAGCAGAGAGCTGCATAAGAAATGGAGCAGCCGTACTGGAAAAGGCGCCCGTATGGTGCCGACACTACAGGCGGTGGCTTTACACGTACTGCACAGCAAAGACCCTTCCTGGAAGCTGTTCACGGTAGGATCCAGCTGTCTGCTAACGAGCCTGGGAAAGCAGAGGGAGATGGGCCCAAGGACTTAGGCCCCTGAACCCAGAACGGAGTGCCGGGTAAAGGCACTGACTTCTGCTTTGGCCTGGACGAGTCCCGGCCTTTTTAGTCTCATGGGGTTCAACCCCCAGATGGACGATCACTGAGAAAGAGAGTGCTAATGATGTGCCATGCGCTGCTTCTCTCCCCAAGCAGCTTTAACGAACAGCCAGTGCAGGGCCAGGCAGAAGCCAGGAGGCAAGAGCTCCATTCTGGACACCCAAGAGAAAGGGAGGCGGAATCCAGAGAACCTGTGCCATCAGCGGCTGCATCCCTGGGTCACAACCTGGAGCAGGAGAGGCAGCACTGGAAGTGCCCTGGGGCAGTAGGCTCTGGATGCAGCAGTGGGCATTTGCATCCCATGGTGCCATGGTGACGGCCCGTGGGGAGTGCGCCTGCGCCTGGCGCTGTGACCTGGAAGTGCACCTGCACGCCTGGTGCCAACTGGCAGGCAGTGCTCCGCTGGGAATCAGTGCCGCATCTGCTCCTGCCCGAAAGCCTGCGCAAGCCGTGAGGAGAGGAGCCATCCTCAACGCTGTTGGCTGAGCCTGAGGGAGAGCCAGCGTCCCCAGGGTCAGGCTGGGATCAGAGAGGCTGTGTCCGAGGCTGCCACACCATTTCAAACCAGGTGCATTTCTCCTCCTCGGCCCCTTCTGGAGGCAACAGCCTTTGTGGACCTCTGACCTGGCAGCAGCCCGGGCCCCCTTTGGAGGTGAGTGACGCATGCGGCTGTTGCGGTTACCCACTGGGGGTCTTGGCTGCCCGCGTGCCTGTTGCTCTTGGGTCCCGAAGGCGCGGGTGGAGTCGCGGTGGTGCTGTGCGGACCATCTGGAAGGGTCCCCAGGGTGTGAGCAGCTGTGCGAGAGCAGAGGTGGCTCGGTCTCCTCCCGGAACGGCCCCGCGTTCCCGTCGGTTTGCTTTTTGAGGGCCCAGCCGCCCTGCTCTAGACCTCAGAGACTGTTGCTGGGAGGAACGAGAACGAAAGTGCGTGTCTGTTTCCTGGTCTTGGAGGCCAGATTCGGGTTCCTCGCGTTGGGTGTGATGTCAGCGCTCTGTGGGCTTTTCATGAAAGAGCCTTGTCAGGCCGAGGTGTACGTTCCGTTCCTGATCTGAGGATTTGTGTTTTAGTATGGCAAGAGTCAGGGACGTTTTTGTGAACGAGGTTTTCTGTGTCTGTCGGGATACTTTCTGGGCTTTCCCCATGTGTATTCTGTTCTGGGATGGATTGATTGTGTAGGGTAGCCACGCTTGCATTTGCAGAGTAACTCTCGGTTGCGCACAGTGTGCTAAGCTTTGGTTGTGCTTCTGGATGGCGTCTGGTAATATTTTGTTGGGGCATGTGACACATTCGTAATGGATCTGTGTGTGCCATTTTCTTTATGATGTGCTTGTGTTGGATGTTGGGATAAGGCTGCTCTGATGGAATGAAATGGAAGGCTTTTCCTCTTTATCTCCTTGTTGGTAGGGTTTGCGAACCACGGATTTTAATTGTCTTTTCCCTGGGCGTTCTCACCGCTGGAGCCATCTGGTCCTGGACTTTTCTTCATGTCTTTTTTGGTTTGTTTGTTTCGTTTTCCCTGCTACTACAGTGTCTTTGCAAATTATAAGTGTATTCAGAGTTTCTTGTTTTACTGTATTCAGTTTTAGTGGTTTGCGTCTTTCTGCGAGTCCATCCACTCTATCTAGGTTGACCAAATCCTTGTGGCTTGTATTTTCCATAGCGTTTTTGGATGATTATTTTGGCAAGGTTGGTAGTGATGTCCTCTCTGTCATTTTTGTTGTACATAAGTGTTGAATAAATAAATTACAAAGATTTCCTGATGCGTAAGTCATAGATAAACCACCTAGAATATTTTAAGGAAGAAGATAATGAATGGTTCCCTAAATTTTTCTAGGATGGAGTTAAATACTTTTTCAAATTCTGTGTTAATAGGGTATTTAATGCAAATAGTCTCAAATTTGATATAAACTCTAGTAGTTGGCCTTGATGTAGTATTTTGTTTATAGCTATATCTCCCTTTTTAAATTTTTTTTACTTCTTCTCAAATATCTTATTTAGTTATTTGAAATTCGTAGTTATACACAGAGAGGATGAGAGAAACAGAGAGAGAGACAGAGACAGAGACAGAGACAGAGAGACAGACAGATAAGTTTTCCATCTGTTGGTCCACTGCCTAGTTGGCTGCAATGGCCAGAGCAGAGCGAATCCAAAGCCAGGATCCAGGAGTCTCCCCGGGGTCTGCTGCATGGGTGCAGGGGCCCAAGGATTTCGGCCATCTTCTACTGTTTTTCCAGACCACAGCAGAGAGCTGCATTGGAAGTGGAGCAGCTAGGACTCAAAGCAGCGCCCTTATGGGAAGCCAACACTGCAGGCGGTGGCTTTACCTGCTACCCCACTGTGCCAGGCCCTCCCAGAAGCCATTCCCTGTGTGATCCAGCTGGCTGCTAACATGCCTCGGAAAGCAGACGGAGATGGTCCAAGGTCTTAGGCCCCTGAACCCCGAATGGAGCACCGGATAAAGTCCCTGGCTCCTCTTCCCCGACCTTGAACACTGAGAGGAACTGGAATGCTGCTGTGTGATAGAGGCCTCCTGCAATTTCTGTGAGCTGTACTAAGTGCCCACGACTCTGCTTCATGTTTCTATGGTACCACACTTTCAGAACTGTGCTGGCAAATGATTCAGCGGACAGTCTGTTCCCGCTCTATTGCTGCTCTGAGCCTGTAATCAAGGTCCACACAAGGCCGATGATAGAAATGTTGTATCCAGAACAGCCCCCTTATAACTAAGGTGACCTCCAGGCCCCACAAATGAATCTTGGATCAGAGGTCTAGAATTTCTGTGCAACTTGAACATTTCCTGCCTTGGGAAGTTCACTGCTGCCACCCCCAGGACATGTTCTGAGCTGCTTGGTCCTGGGTGTAGAGGCTCTGGCCGCTGGAAATGTTGTACTGAGTTGACTTCTGAGTGTCCAGATACCAGAAAACATGTAACAGTGTTTCTCGGATCTGTGGGACCACTTGGATATCCAATTGTGGTGGGAGACACACATGGTGGATTTATGAGTGCTAACTCAGGGTGGAGCTGAGTGCTTCCTGTGGGGACTGTGGGATCTTGCTGGGATGCCAGGGTGGCACAGTGACCCATGTTGCTCTGGTGGCTCTCGCTGAATCTATGTGTAGCTTAGAAGGTAAAACTGTGTCTTTTCACTAGCATGGAGCAGAACCTCATAAGGATGAGGAGATGGTCCTATAAGAACTTAATGCTAGGGCTGGTGCTGTGACACAACGGGATAAAGTCTTGGTCTGCAGTACAGGCATCCCATATGGGTGCTAGTTCGTATCACAGCTGTTCCACTTCCGATCCAGCTCTCTACTATGCTCGGGGAAAACAGTAGAAGATGGCCCGAGTCCTTGGGCCCCTGCACCTGCGTGGGAGACCCAGAAGATGATTCTGGCTCCTGGCTTTGGATCAGCTCAGCACTGGCCATTGCACTCATTTGGGGAGTGAACCAGCTGTTGGAAGACCTCTCTCTCTCTCTCTCTCTCTCTCTCTCTCTCTCTCTCTGGCTTTACCTCTCTATATACCTCCTTCAAATAAATAAAATAAATCCTTTTTAAAAAAGAACTTGTTCTAACTTGGAAAGGAAATCTCATTCCTCTGCTTCAAGTCAGCTTGCAGTTCAGGAAGGGCAGCATTTTTGTGCTTCTGGAGAATCTCTAGGCTTCTTATTTGTTCTCTGCTGGCTTCTCCCTTGAAATTATCGTGTGTCATCATCCTTTGCTCTGTTAGGATCCATTTTTAAAACCATGATTTTCTCTTCTTCGTGAGGATACTTCAGAAAGTTAATGGAAAATGGAATAAATGATACCTTTATTTTGGTGTAATTTTTTTGAACTTTTATTTAGTAAATATAAATTTCTAAAGTACGGTTTGTGGATTACAATGGCTTCACCCCCCATAACTTCCCTCCCTCTCCCTCTCCCATTCCATTCACATCAAGATTCATTTTCTCTTATCTTTATATACAGAAGATCGATTTAGTATATATTAAGTAAAGATTTCATCAGTTTGCACCCATCCAGAACATAAAGCATAAAATACTGTTTCAGTACTAGTTATAGCATTAATTCACGTTGGACAACACATTAAGGACAGAGATCCCACATGAGGAGAAAGTACACAGTGACTCCTGTTGTTGACTTAACAATTTGACACTCTTGTTTATGGTGTCAGTAATCTCCCTAGGCTCTAGTCATGAGTTGCCAAGGCTATGGAAGCCTTTTGAGTTCGCCGACTTCGATATTTTTTAGGCAAAGTCATAGTCAAAGTGGCAGTTCTCTCCTCCCTTCAGAAAAAGGTACCTTCTTCTTTGATGGCCCCGTTCTTTCTACTGGGATCTCACTCACAGAGATCTTTCATTTAGGTTCCCTCCCTTCCTTCCTCCCTCCCTCCCTCCCTCCCTCCCTTCCTCCCTTCCTTTTTTTTTTTTTTGCAAGAGTGTCTTGGCTTTCCATGCCTAAAATACTCTCATGGGCTCCTCAGCCAGATCCAAATGCCTTAAGGCCTCATTCTGAGGCCAGAGTGCTGTTTAGGACATCTGCCATTCTGTGAGTCTGCTGTGTCTCCCACTTCCCATGTTGGATCATTCTCTCCCTTTTTGATTCTATCAGTTAGTATTAGCAGACACTAGTCTTGTTTGTGTGATCCCTTTGACTCTTAGACCTATCAGTGTGATCAGTTGTGAACTGAAATTGATCACTTGGACTAGTGAGATGGCATTGGTACATGCCACCTTGATGGGATTGAAATGGAATCCCCTGGCACATTTCTAACTCCACCATTTGAGGCAAGTCCTATTGAGCATGTCCCAAATTGTACATCTCCTTCCTCTCTTATTCCCACTCTTATATTTAACAAGGATCATTTTTCAATTAAATTTAAACACCTAAGAATAATTGTGTGTTAATTACAGAGTTCAACCAATAGCATTAACTAGAACAAAAAAAATACTAAAAGGGATAATGTATTAAATTGTACATCAACAGAGAGGACAAGGGCTGATCAAGTCACTGTTTCTCATAGTGTCCCTTTCACTTCAATAGGTTTCCTTTTTTGTACTTGGTTAGTTGTCACCGATCAGGGAGAACATATGATATTTGTCCCTTTGGGACTGGCTTAATTCACTCAGCATGATGTTTTCCAGATTCCTCCATTTTGTTGCAAATGACCGGATTTCATTGTTTTTGACTGCTGTGTAGTATTCTATAGAATACATGTCCCATAATTTCTTTATCCAGTCTACTGTTGATGGGCATTTGGGTTGGTTCCAGGTCTTAGCAATTGTGAATTGAGCTGCAATAAACATTAATGTGCAGACAGCTTTTTTGTTTGCCAATTAAATTTCCTTTGGGTAAATTCCAAGGAGTGGGATGGCTGGGTTGTATGGTAGGGTTATATTCAGGTTTCTGAGGAATCTCCAGACTGAATTCTATAGTGGCTTTACCAGTTTGCATTCCCACCAACAGTAGGTTAGTGTCCCTTTTTCCCCACATCCTCTCCAGCATCTATTGTTGGTAGATTTCTGAATGTGAGCCATTCTAACTGGGGTGAGATGGAACCTCATTGTGGTTTTGATTTGCGTTTCCCTGATTGCTAGTGATCTTGAACTTTTTTTCATGTGTCTGTTATCCGTTTGGATTTCCTCTTTCAAAAAATGTCTATTGAGGTCCTTGGCCCATCTCGTAAATGGGTTGTTTATTTTCATGTTGTGGAATTTCTTGATCTCTTTGTAGATTCTTGGTATTAACCCTTTATCTGTAGTATAGTTTGCAAATATTTTTCCCATTCTGTCGGTTGCCTCTTCACTTTCCTGACTGTTTCTTTTGAAGTACAGAAACTTCTCAATTTGATACAATCCCAAATGTTAATTTTGGCTTTGACTGCCTGTGCTCCTGGGGTCTTTTCCAAGAAGTTTTTGCCGGTACCTGTATCTTGCAGGGTTTCTCCAATGCTCTCTAATAATTTGATAGTGTCAGGTTGTAGATTTAAGTCTTTAATGCATGTTGAGTGGATTTTTGTGTAACGTGGAAGGTAGGGGTTTTGCTTCAAGCTTCTGCACGTGGAAATCCAATTTTCCCAGCACCATTTATTGAATAGACTGTCCTTGCTCCAGGGATTGGTTTTGTATCCTTGATCAAATATAAGTTGGTTATAGATGTTTGGGTTGATTTCTGGTGTTTCTATTCTGTTCCATTGGTCTATCCATCTGTTTCTGTACCAGTACCATGTTGTTTTGATAACAACTGCCCTGTAGTATGTCCTGAAATCTGGTATTGTGATGCCTCCGGCTTTGTTTTTGTTGTACAAAATTGCTTTGGCTATTCGAGGTCTCCTGTGTCTTCATATGAATTTCAGAATCATTTTTTTCCAGATCTGAGAAGAATGTCTTTGGTATTTTGGTTGGTATCGCATTGAATGTATAAATTGCTTTTGGGAGAATGGACATTTTGATGATATTGATTCTTCCAATCCATGAGCATGGAAGATTTCTCCATTTTTTGGTATCCTCGTATATTTCTTTATTTAAGGTTTTGTAGCTTTTATCGTAGAGATCTTTAATGTCCTTGGTGAAGTTTATTCCAAGGTATTTGATTGTTTTTGTAGCTATTGTGAATGGGACTGATCTTAGAAGATCTTAGAAGTTCTTCCTCAGCCATGGCATTGCCTGTGTATACAAAGGCTGTTGATTTTTGTGTATCGAATTTATATCCTGCTTCTTTGCCAAACTCTTTTATGAGTCCCAGTAGTCTATTAGTAGAGTTCTTTGGATCCCCTAAATAAAGAATCATATCATCTGCAAAGAGGAATAGTTTGAGTTCTTCCTTCACAATTTGTATCCCTTTAATTTCTTTTTCTTGCCTAATAGCTCTGGCAAAAACTTCCAGAACTATATTGAATAGCATTGATGATAGAGGTCATCCCTGTCTGTTACCAGATCTCAGTGGAAATGCTTCCAACTTTTCCCCATTCCATAGGATGTTGCCCGTGGGTTTTTTTTTTTTTTTGACAGGCAGAGTGGATAGAGAGAGAGATACAGAGAGAAAGGTCTTCCTTTTTGCCGCTGGTTCACCCTCCAATGGCCGCTGCGGCCAGTGCATCTCGCTGATCCGAAGCCAGGAGCCAGGTGCTTCTCCTGGTCTCCCTTGCGGGTGCAGGGTCCAAGATTTTGGGCCATCCTTCACTGCCTTCCCGCGCCATAGCAGATAGCTGGCCTGGAAGAGGGGCAACCAGGACAGAATCCGGCACCCCAACCAGGACTAGAACCTGGTGTGCTGGCTCCACAAGGTGGAGGATTAGCCTGTTAAGCCACGGCGCTGGCAACCGTGGGTTTTTCATAAATTGCTTTTATTGTATTGAGGAATGTTCCTTCCATATCCAGTTTGCTTAGAGTTTTCATCATGAAAGGGTGTTGTATTTTATCGAATGCTTTCTCTGCGTCTATTGAGATAATCATATGGTTTTTCTTCTGCAGTCTGTTAATGTGGTGTATCACATTGATTGATTTATGAACATGGAACCATCCCTGCATACCAGGGATAAATCCCACTTGGTCTGGGTGGATGATCTTTCTGATGTGTTGTTGCATTCTATTGGCCAGAATTTTATTGAGGATTTTTCCATCTATGTTCATCAGGGATATTGGTCTATAATTCTCTTTCAATACTGCATCTTTTTCCAGCTTAAGAATTAAGGTGATGCTGGCTTCATAGAAAGAATTTGGGAGGATTCCCTCTTTTTCAATTGTTCTGAATTGTTTGAGAAGAATTGGAGTTAGTCCTTCTTTAAGTGTCTGGTAGAACTCAGCAGTGAATCCATCTGGTCCTGAGCTTTTCTTTGTTGGGAGTGCCTTTATTACTGATTCAGTTTCTTTCTCAGTTATGGGTCTGTTTAGGTTTTCTATGTCTTTCTGGTTCTATTTGGGTAGGTTGCATGTGTCCAGGATTCTATCCATTTCTGATAGATTTCCCTTTTGCTGGCATTCAAGTCCTTGTAGTAATTTCTGATGATTCTTTTTATTTCTGTGGTGTCTGTTGTTACGTTTCCTTTTTCATCGCTGACTTTATTGATTTGGGTCTTTTCTTTTTTTAGTTAGTTGGGCCAGTGGAGTATCAATTTTGTTTATTTTTTCAAAAAACCAGCTCCTGGGGCGGAGCCAAGATGGCGGATAGTGAGGACGTGTGCCTTAGTTTGGGAAAATAAACTTTCATAAAAGTGGAATTACTGTAGCCTCAGGAAAAGACTCAAGAAAAAAACTGCAGAGGAAACGCTTCCGGATCTTGTGGATGAGACACAGAGGACTTACAGGGAGCCCACCGCGTGGAAAACCAACCGAGACGAGCCGAGCGGCAGCGGCGGGAGAGGAAGCAGAGCCACAGAATCTTGCCAGCGCGGGAACCGAGGAGGGTAAGACAAAGACCTCAGAAGCCCCGAGACATTGCGGGGAGGGGGAACAGAGGCCTCTCCCTTCACTCACCAAGCAAAACAAAGAGCACCGCGATTTTACATATGTAAAGCTCAGCCAAACTCAGTATCTTTAGCAAAACTGGAGAACACATTGAGGGCTGCATAAACTCTGTGTATGGTCCCAGGGGTAGATCAAACAAATACTCACAGAGGCCAGATTTCAACTACCCTCAACTCCACTCCCAACTGAGTCAAAAAAAAAAAAGAGAGAGAGAGAGAGCGAGCCAGCAAGGAGCAAGTAAGTGAGAAATCTGGGAGAGTCGCTCTTTACACAGCCTTAAACCTGAAGAAACAAGCATAGCTCTCTGGCCACACCCATCACAGCCCCCAAGGCTCCAACAAAGCAGACAGCTCACTTAGAGGCATAGTATAACGAGAAAAAAAAAACACCACAGCAAAAACACCACAAATTATCTCCAACATGCCAAACAGCAAACGTAGAAGCCGAGGTAACAAGAGCAAGGAAGACACTATGACGCCCCCAAGTGAACAAGACACGCCAATGCAAGATTATGAAGATGAAGAGATAGAGGAAATGCAAGAATCCCTCTTTGCAGATGATATGATTCTTTATTTAGGAGACCCAAAGAACTCTACTAAGAGACTACTGGAACTCATCGAAGAGTTTGGCAAAGTAGCAGGATATAAAATCAATGCACAAAAATCAACAGCCTTTGTATACACAGGCAATGCCACGGCTGAGGAAGAACTCCTAAGATCAATCCCATTTGCAATAGCCACAAAAACAATCAAATACCTTGGAATAAACTTAACCAAGGACGTTAAAGATCTCTACGATGAAAACTACAAAACCTTAAAGAAAGAAATAGAAGAGGATACCAAAAAATGGAGAAATCTTCCATGCTCATGGATTGGAAGAATCAATATCATCAAAATGTCTATTCTCCCAAAAGCAATTTATACATTCAATGCAATACCAATCAAGATACCGAAGACACTCTTCTCAGATCTGGAAAAAATAATGCTGAAATTCATATGGAGACACAGAAGACCTCGAATAGCCAAAGCAATTTTGTACAACAAAAACAAAGCCGGAGGCATCACAATCCCAGATTTCAGGGCATACTACAGGGCAGTTGTTATCAAAACAGCATGGTACTGGTACAGAAACAGATGGATAGACCAATGGAACAGAATAGAAACACCAGAAATCAATCCAAACATCTACAGCCAACTTATATTTGATCAAAGACCCAAAACTAATCCCTGGAATAAGGACAGTCTATTCAATAAATGGTGCTGGGAAAATTGGATTTCCATGTGCAGAAGCTTGAAGCAAGACCCATACCTTTCACCTTACACAAAAATTCACTCAACGTGGATTAAAGACTTAAATCTACGACCCAAAACCATCAAATTATTAGAGAGCATTGGAGAAACCCTGCAAGATATAGGTACAGGCAAAGACTTCTTGGAAAAGACCCCAGGAGCACAGGCAGTCAAAACCAAAATTAACATTTGGGATTGCATCAAATTGAGAAGTTTCTGTACTTCAAAAGAAACAGTCAGGAAAGTGAAGAGGCAACCGACAGAATGGGAAAAAATATTTGCAAACTATACTACAGATAAAAGGGTTGATAACCAGAATCTACAAAGAAATCAAGAAAATCCACAACAACAGAACAAACAACCCACTGAAGAGATGGGCCAAGGACCTCAATAGACATTTTTCAAAAGAGGAAATCCAAATGGCCAACAGACACATGAAAAAATGCTCAAGATCACTAGCAATTAGAGAAATGCAAATCAAAACCACAATGAGGTTTCACCTCACCCCGGTGAGAATAGCTCACATTCAGAAATCTACCAACAATAGATGCTGGAGAGGTTGTGGGGAAAAAGGGACACTAGCCCACTGTTGGTGGGAATGCAAACTGGTTAGGCCACTATGGAAGTCAGTCTGGAGATTCCTCAAAAACCTGAACATAACCCTACCATACAACCCAGCCATCCCACTCCTTGGAATTTACCCAAAGGAAATTAATTTGGCTAATAAAAAAGCCATCTGCACATTAATGTTTATTGCAGCTCAATTCACAATAGCTAAGACCTGGAACCAACCCAAATGCCCATCAACAGTAGACTGGATAAAGAAATTATGGGACATGTACTCCATAGAATACTATACAGCAGTAAGGAACAATGAAACCCAGTCATTTGCAACAAGATGGAGGGATCTGGAAAGCATCATGCTGAGTGAATTAAGCCAGTCCCAAAGAGACAAATATCATTTGTTTTCCCTGATCGATGACAACTGAACACCAAAGGGGAAACCTGTTGAAGTGAAATGGACACTATAAGAAACAATGACCTGATCAGCTTTTGTCCTGACTCTAGATGTACAATGTAATACTTTATCCTTTTTAGTATTTGTTGTTGTTGTTGTTGTTCTAGTACTAGTGGTTGAACTCTGTAATTAACACACAATTATTCTTAGGTGTTTAAAAGTTAACTGAAAAGTGACCCCTGTGAAATTTCAGAGTGGAAAAAGAGAGGGGGGAGATGCACATTTTGGGACATGCACAATCAGTCTTGCCCCAAATGATGGAGTTAGAAATATGCCAGGGGATTCCAATATAATCCCATCAAGGTGGCATGTACCAGTGCCATCTCACTAGTCCAAGTGATCAATTTCAGTTCACAATTGATGGCTTGGATAGGTCTAAGAAACAAAGGGATCACACAAACAAGACAAGTGTCTGCTAATACTAACTGATAGAATCAAAAAGGGAGAGAAAGATCCAGCATGGGAAGTGGGATACACAGCAGACTCATAGAATGGCAGACGTCCTAAACAACACTCTGGCCTCAGAATCAGCCCTTAAGGCATTCGGACCTGGCTGAAGAGCCCATGAGAGTATTGTAGGCATGGAAAGCCAAGATACCATGGAAAAGAAAAAAAAGAAGAAGACCTAAATGAAAGATCTCTGTGAGTGAGATCCCAGTGGAAAGAACGGGGCCATCAAAGAAGGAGGTACCTTTCTCTGAAGGGAGGAGAGAACTTCCACTTTGACTGTGACCCTATCGGAATAAGATCAAAGTCATCGAACCCTAAAGGCTTCCATAGCCCTGGCAACTCATGACTAGAGCCTAGGGAGATTACTGACGCCATGAACAGGAGTGTCAAATTGTTAAGCTGGCAACAGGAGTCACTGTGTACTTACATCCCATGTGGGATCTGTCCCTAATGTGTTGCCTAATGAGCAGTGATGCTATAACTAGTACTGAAACAGTATTTTTACACTTTGTGTTTCTGCGTGGGTACAAACTGATGAGATCTTTACTAATTATATACTGAATTGATCTTCTGTATATAAAGATATTTGGAAATGAAAAAAAAAACCTGGTGTTATATTGGAAATGGCATAGAAAATTAATTAATTTTTAAAAAAAAATTATGTAGGATCTCTGTCTTTAATGTGCTGCACACTCTTATTTAATGCTATAACTAGTACTCCAACAGTATTTTTTTTTCACTTTGTGTTGCTATATGGGGGCAAACTGTTGAAATCGTTACCTAACTTATACTAAACTGATCTTCTGTATATAAAGAGAATTGAAAATGAATCATGATGTGATTGGAAGGGGAGAGGGAACGGGAAAGGGGAGGGTTGTGGGTGGGAGGGAAGTTTTGGGAGGGGGAAGCCATTGTAACCCATGAGCTGTACTTTGGAAATTTATATTCATTAAATAAAAGTTTAATAAAAAAAAAAACCAGCTCCTCGTTTGGCTGATTTTTTGTAATTTTTTAAATTCAATCCTGCTGATTTCTTCTCTGATTTTAATTATTTCTCTTCTCCTACTAGCTTTGGGTCTGGTTTGCTGTAGATTTCCTAGATCCTTGAGATGAATTGAAAGCTCATCTATTTGGTGCCTTTCCAATTTCTTGATGTAGGCACCTATTGATATAAACTTTCCTCTTAACACTGCTTTTGTTGTATCCCATAGGTTTTGGTATGTTGTGCTGTTATCCTCATTTACTTCCAGAAAATTTCTCTTTTAATTTCTTCTATGACCCATTGTTCATTCAGGAGCATGTTGTTCAATCTCCATGTGTTTGCACGTGCTCTAGGGATTCCTGTGTTGCTAATTTCCAATTTCATTCCTTTGTGGTCTGAGAAGCTGCATGGTATGATTCTAATTCTTTTGAATTTGCTGAGACTTGCTTTATGGCCTGGTATGTGGTCAATGCTAGAGAAGGTTCCATGTACTGCTGAGAAGAATGTAAAGTCCTTAGATGTAGGATGAAATGTTCTGTAGGTATCTGTTAGATCCATTTGGGCTATAGTGTCATTTAAATCTACTGTCTCCTTCTTGATCTGTCTATCTCTGAGAGTGGAGTATTGAAGTCCCCCAGTACTATTGTATTGGTGTCTAAGTCTCCCTTTAAGTCCCTCAACAAGTCTTTTAAATAAGCTGGTGCCCTGTAATTAGGTGCATATACATTGATAATCGTTATATCTTCCTGTTGAATGGATCCCTTAATCATTATATAGTGCCCCTCTTTGTCTCTCCTAATAGTTTTTGTGGTAAAATTTATGTTATCTGATATTAAGATGGCTACTCCCGCTCTTTTTTCATTTCTGTTGGCATGGTATATGTTTTTCCAGCCTTTCACTTTCAGTCTGTATGGATCATTGTTGGAAAGATGAGTTTCTTGTAAGCAGCAGATAGATGGGTTTTGTTCCTTAACCCAATCAGCCAATCTGTGTCTTTTAACTGGAAAGGTCAGGCCATTAACGTTCAGTGTGACTATTGAGAAGGAGTAACTTTGCCCTGCCATTTGCCAAAGATATTTTCTAATATATGTTTTGAGATTCCTGTGATCTTTTGCTGTGAGGTTTCCAAACTTTACCTTCTTTCATATTGGTAACCATGTTTCTGTGTTTCTATGTGTAACACATCTTTAAGCATCTTTTGCAGGGCTGGACGAGTGGCGACAAATTCTTGCAATTTCTGTTTGCTGTGAAAGGTCTTTATTTCACCTTCATTCACAAATGAGAGCTTTGCAGGATATAATATTCTGGGCTGGCAGTTTTTCTCTCTTAGTACTTGGGCTATATCTCGCCATCCCCTCCTAGCTTGTAGGGTTTCTGATGAGAAGTCAGCTGTGAGTCTAATTGGAGATCCTCTGAGAGTAATCTGACGTTTCTCTCTTGCACATTTTAGAATCTTTTCTTTATGTTTCACTGTGGTGAGTTGATTACGACGTGTTGTTGTGAGGATCTCTTTTGAGCATGTTTACTAGGAGTTCTATGAGCTTCCTTCCACCAACGTGTTGTGGTGAGGATCTCTTTTGGTCATGTTTACTAGGAGTTCTATGAGCTTCCTGTACTAGGAAGGTTACCTTCTCCAAACCTGGGAAATTTTTGCTAGTATCTCACTAAAAAGGCCTTCTAATCCTTTCTCCCTCTGCATGCCTTCAGGAACTCCTAGAACCCGAATGTTGGTTTTTTTAATAGTACCCTGTAGATTCCCAACAATACTTTTTAGATTTCTAATTTCCTCTTCTTTTCTTTGGTTTGACTGTATACTTTCCTGTTCTCTGTGTTCTAAGTCCGATATTCTCTCTTCTGTTTTACTGACTCTGTTTTTAAGGCTCTCTAATGTGTTTGTCATTTGATCTATTGAGTTCTTGATTTCATTTTGATTTCTCTTCACTATCACACTTTCCTGTTCTACTAGTTTCTGTGTTTCCTTTTGATTCCTCCTTAAGATTTCATTTTCATGAGAGAGATTTTCTATCCTGTCCAGTAAGGATTTCCGTAGCTCAAGCATTTGTTTTTGAAAACTTCTACGTGTTCTTATCATAAATTTTTTGAAATCCGTATCTTGCATTTCTTTCATCTCATCATCTTCATAATCTTGACTTGGGGTGTCTTGTTCATTTGGGGGTGTCATAATGTCTTCCTGGTTCTTGTTTCCTTGGTTTCTGTGTTTGTTGCTTGGAGATATTCTTTGGATTCTTCTTCCCTCGCTGTGGTGTTTTTTTCTTGTTATACTATGATTGTATTAAGTGGACTGTCTATTTTTGATGGAGCCTTAGAGGCTTGAGATGGGTGTGGCCAGAGAGCTCTATTTGGTTCCTCCGGGTTAAGGGTGTCCCCAAGGTGACACTCCCAGGTTAGGCGTGGTAAATCTCTCTTTCTTTTTATTTATTTTTAATTCCGAAGGGATGTAATTCTGCACAACTGAGTGGAATTGAAGGTAGTTAGCCTCCGATCTCTGGTTTCTGGTGGTGTAACATTCGCCTGCTGTTTTCCAAGGACCACACAGGGAATCTGTGCTGCCCTCAATGTGGGCTCAAATTCTCCTGCAGTCTCCCACTGGGTTGCCAAGGTTACCAAATTGTAGCATCTCTGGAAAGTACACATGAACTCCTTGAGTTCTCTTACCCATTGTCTCTTTTTTCACAGTCTCATTTCATTAGCACCACACATTCACTAGATCCTAATCTCCTGTTATTTCACCCCCCAAGAGTCAGGTTTTTCTGCTTGGCTGAGGGCAGTTGCAGCCCTGAGTTCGTGCCGCTTATGATGTATGTCCAAAATGGCGCCTTCTCTTTGTCTTGCTTACCTTTGAGAGGTGAGCGGAGAGAGAGAAACTCATGTCTGTACCGGTCACTTTTTTTTCCTCTCTCTTCTAGTTAGCCTGGTTAACATTCCCCTACAGGGCTTCAAGCCTCATTCCATCTATGCTCCTCCTTTTGATTTCCCGCCAGTGTCTTGGGCTATTGAGGTTCAGCTCACCTCGTGTTGCAGCGCTGGTGCGTTGATTCTGCTACTGGTGTCCCAAGCTGTGGGCTCTCACGCCCTCCACGCAGGTCCACCGTGAATCACTAGTTCCAGAAGAGTTTCCTCTGCTGTTTCTTCCCCAAGTCTTCCTTGAACCTGCAGTATCTCCACTTTTATTAAACTGTCTCTTCGCAAACTATCAGTGTGTTCCCTTCCTATTCTGCCATCTTGCCGCTCTCCCTCTGAAATTTTTTGAAACCCACGCATTTTTTTTGTAATACATATTTTTCATATAATGTTTGAAGATCGCACATGTATCATAACAAGTCTTTACAAATCTTTATATTTTTTATATTTTTTTGATAGGCAGAGTGGACAGTGAGAGAGAGAGACAGAGAGAAAGGTCTTCCTTTACTGTTGCTTTACCCTCCAATGGCCGCTGCGGCCGGTGTGCTGCAGCTGGTGCACCGTGCCAATCTGAAGCCAGGAGCCTGGTGCTTCTCTTGGTCTCCCATGCGGGTGCAGGACCCAAGGACTTGGGCCATCCTCCACTGCACCCCAGGGCACAGCAGAGAGCTGGACTGGAAGAGTGGCAACTGGGACAGAATCCAGCGCCCCAACCAGGTCTGGAACCCGGGGTGCTGGCACTGCAGGTGGAAGATTGAGCTGCGGCACCAGCCTCCAAACTTTGTGATTGTCTTGTTCCTTTAGTTATTCCTATAAGTTATTTTGTTAGGTTGAAATTAGCCTATTTGAATTAGTGTCAAATCTTATTTGCTGTAACACAAAGAATTCCTTTATGGATAATTAAAGCAATTTTAGTGGTGTGGTCTAAAGGAGAAAACAATATTGCTCGAGCTGTTAACATCAGGGGACTTCTTGCTGACTTCTTACAGTGCCCTGCAGACTGTACATTATTGCACTCTTGAGGATCCAGGGGCTGAAGTCTGACCTGAAGTTATTATAGAGAATGCTCCATGTGCAAAAGTCATAAAAAAGCTGAGAAATATAAGTAGCAATAAATGAGAATGCAGAAAAGACTTCTAGAATTGAACTGACCACAAGGTTTGCTGGGATTTTTTGAGCAGGACAGCACTAGGTTGTCTGTATTGGGCACCAGGTATAATCAGTACAGCCTTGTGAAATTAAAAACTCTACGAAGTTCCGCAGAATGGTGTTTGAGACGCACTAATAGGACCCAACCTACAAGGAATGCAGATGAGACAGAGCATCTCTGACCTTAACAGTGGTGGTGTGATTGGTCATTCTTTACTTTCCCTTTATATTGCTATAGCAACTTTAAAATGCCTTTTGTTTAAAAACCTGAGGAAATGTATGTGAAAAGTGTTTTTGGTAATCTTTTGTTATCAATAAATTAACCATCTTAAGTTTGTTATAACTTATTGAACCCATGGTACTAGGAACTTGATAGAACTTTGCAGCATTAGAATACAACTTGCTGCTTGCTCAAACCTGAAGGAGTTGGAGCTTACCCAGCATAATTAGGAATGTTGCCTCTATTTGAAGCCTTGGCAAGAACCATAATTTAGGATTGTGGCTGTGTGTCACTGGTAGAACGTGCTGTTCAGTCCTGAGTTTGGACACCTTGTTTGTATATGACAGAAAAACAGCTTTCATAAACTTCCTGGTGGATAAAGTATCCTTTTCACAATCTGGTGGTTTCATTGTTTTTCTTCTAAAGGTTTCATTTTCCCTTCAAGTGCAGGCACGTTCATTTTATCAAAGCTGGCATTTTCTCTTCTTTAAAGTAAATCTTGAGTATTTGCTAGCGTATATAAAAAAGCATGTTGTGTGAGCATAATTACAAGGATGAACTGCTTTACTTTTGAGTAGTAATGGACCAACCCTTGGTGTGATAAGAAACATAGTTTTTATTCTATCTTGTGGTTCAAAGCCTGCTTACCACTGCTCTTGATCATAATCTTAGTCCATTTTATCAAACGGATTTAGAGTCCAGCGTACCTTTTTATCCACCATCTCTCTGAAAAGCAGTGGGAGATAAAGCAAATTTTTAAATATTTATGTATTTATTTGTGAGGTAGAGTTACAGAGGTCTTCCGTCCACTGGTTTACTCCCCAAATGGTTACAATGGCCAGAGCTGAACCGATTCAAAAGCTGGAGCCAGGTGCTTCTTTGAGGTCCCCTACATGGTTTCCGAGGCCCAAGAACTTAGGCTATCAACTGCTGCTTTCCCAGGCCATAAGCAGAAAACTGGATTGGAAGAATAGCATCTGGGACACGAACCTGCAGTCATAAGGGATGCTGGCACCGCAGGCGGAAGCTTTATCTACTTTACCACAGTGTTGGCCCACAGAGCAAATTTTTAAGTCAGAGCATTTGATTCTAATTCTGCATTCTGAGGACAAAACTTAATTTCTCCGTGCCCTAGTTTCGTTTTCTATGAAAACCAAAGTACTTCTTAGAGAGTATTCGTGAGTGTAAGTGAAATGTAATGCTCCTGAGAAGCTTAAAGCATATACGTGATGACCTCTTTAGGCTTAACAGTGATTTAAAAATGTTTCTGAAAGGACATCATGTTAAGTGAAAATAAGCCAGAGATTTAATAATGATTTAAACGTGTTTCAAAAGGATAGGATGTTAAGTGGAACAGGCCAGACAGATAAATATTTCCCATTATCCCTCAGAAGTGGAAGCTAAAAACCTCAGTTTGAATACAAAATGATGTTTACTCGAAGATGGGTGGTGGGGATAGAGGGAGTTGGATAACACACACCAAATCAGAGTTTGATCAAAAACCCCATCCCTGGTGTTCAGGCATGGCTGGCTGACTGTACTTCACAGTAACCCATTATGGGTTACATGAACAAGCAGAATAGGGCTGTTTCAGGACTCCAGTATCCAAAAAGTGGTATTGGTAAAGGAATGTTGGTTACCCTGATTTAATCAGTAGACATTGTATATGCGTTTGGAAATGTCACATTGTAGCCCATAAATATGCATGATTATTATTAACAATAAATTAATGTCAAAATTCAAGGGTTTTTAAAAATATTTTTAAATATTTATTTATTTGAAAGTCATAGTTACACAGAGAGAGGAGAGACAGAGAGAGAGAGAGAGAGAGAGAGAGAGAGAGGTCTTCCATCTGCTGGTTCACTCCCCTATTGGCTGCAATGGCCCGAGCTGCGCTGATCAGGAGCCAGGAGCTTCCTCCGGGTCTCCCACGTGGGTGCAGGGGCCCTCTTCTACTGCTTTTGCAGGCCATAGCAGAGAGCTGGACCGGAAGCAGAGCAGCCAGGTCTTGAACCGGCGCCCATATAGGATGCTGGCGCTTCAGACTAGGAAGTTAACCCACTGTGCCAAAATGCCAGCCCCTAAAAGATATTTTTGAAAGGCATAATTACAGAGAGATGGAGAGAGCGAGAGACAGAGAGAGAGAGAAAGAAGGAGGGAAGGAGGGAAGGAGGGAGTGGGGGAGGTAGGGAGGAAGAGAGAGGTATCTTCCATCCTCTGGTTCACTCCTCAAATGGCTGCCATGACTGGAGCTGGATGCATCTGAAGCCAAGAGCCAGGAGCCAGGTTTCTCATTAGGGGTTGCAGGAACCCAAGAGTTGGGCCATCCTCCTCTGCTTTCTCAGGCACATTAGCAGGGCGCTAGATTGGAATCGGAATACTAGGAATCAAACTGCTGCCTATATGGTATGCTGGCAGGAGTCAACACTACAGCACAGCGCTCGCCCCTAAGTTTTTTGTTTGTTTTGTTTTCGCTTTTAATTCTTCCTATGGCTTTATCCCTGAGCAGAATGTGATTTACTTGTCCCTAAAGTGTGCACATTACAAAATTTATGATTTAGAAAGTGGAAGTTGAGAAAAAGAAAATGGAAGTTACACCTCAGTTCTGTTTGGAGATGTCCGAAGCACTGTTGACAGTTTTGTGTGCCCTTTTACAGGTACTTTCCCTGCATTAATAAAAGTGTGTGTTTGTGTTTGTGTTTGTGTGTGAAGGGGTATTTGTATGTGTACAGTGCTCACATGCACATAGAAATGACTTTGTGCAGAACTGTGCTCTTAATAGGATGGTTTTCCATCTTCCCTTTTATACTTGCCAGTATAGTAATTGTTGTATCATTATAAATATATAGATTTAATTCTCTTCAGTGACTGTATAAGATTACATTGTATTCCAACATAAGTGGTTGCTATTTTGTATGAGAATTCTGATTTTTCACCATTAAAATAATACTGCAGTGAGAAACCTGGAATATCCATACCTGAGCATCCCTGGAACTGCTGTTTTGATGACCTGTGTTATTTGAGAATCTCTAGGTCAAGTACAGTCCTGTTTAAAATGTTGCTAGGTCCTTCTAAATTATCCTCCAGGGTTGCCTCCATCTACACTCCCACAAACAGTGAGGTAAATCTCCTGTGCTTTCCATCAACACCAGGTTTTGATAATTCACATTCCTTTCAGTGACGCCTCTCTGCTTTAGCACAAGACATCTGGAAGGGGAGAGCTGCCCTTCCATCACTGCCTGTTGGCACACCGAGGGCAGTCAGTGTAGAGGAGTCTGTTAAAGCTAACAGGGAGGTGAGCATCTGCAAAGCTAGAAACAGAGGTGTTTGGCTTCCATTCCTGTTTATTAATTGAGATAATGTTTATTGAAAGCTGTTACTGGCCGGGGACCCTGGGAATAGCATGGTAAACAAGACCATGCTCTGCCTTCACGAGCTTGCATTCTAGAGTGGGTCAGCCTTGAACACATCCAGTAGGATATACTGTCAAGTATGGTGAAGACTTCAGGTGAAAAATAAAGCAGAGAAAAGGACAAGGGAGGAGGTGTGTGTGGGGAGACCAGGTGCAGGAGAGGATGCCACTCGGATGGTCTTGGAAGGTTCTCTGCTGATGGGTCTCTTGAATAGAGACCCACGTGCAGTAAAGCCTGAGCCCCACTGATAACCTGTAGAAGGCTCCATCCAGCTGGGCCTGGCAATAGCAAATACAGAAGGCCTGAGAAAAGAGCCAGTCAGGCAGGTTCCAGAAGAAGCCGGGGAGCTGCACTGACTTTTGATTTGCTAGAGGGAGATAATTGAGCTACTTACTTTCTTTGTCAAATGCCATGTTCAGGAGAATGAAACGGTGAACCGCATGTGTGTGTCTTTGAAAGAGTGATGCCGTTCATGTACAGTAGCACTGGAACCACCAGAATGCAGCATCTTAACCACTAGACAGCAGGTCTCTGTCAGCATTCTGTAGAATGAAGCGGCGTTGCATGCCAGCTCTCTCCCTACCACAAGGCTGACTGTTGAAATTTACACAGGTGTTGAACAGACCTGGGCACCTTCAGTGTGGAAAAAACTAGAGCAGTGCACTCTTGTGCCTGACTGCCCTTCGTTCTGCCTCTTTGTGTTGTACATCATTAAATGTGCTTTCAAAGCTCTGGTGCTCACAGCTGAAAATAAAGTATGTTTGGGGGACAGTCACAGACAGCACTGTCCACTTAGCAGGTCAGGTAGTTTCTCCTTAACCATTGTACCAAATGCCCTACTCCACCCATTATTAACTCTCGTCCTTTCAGAGTTATTAGCTGTGTTATAAAATTTCTAGATTTCTGGGTGGTTTTGTCAATCTTAAAGTAAAAAATAAGAACATTGGTTGCCAGCATTGTGGCTTAGGTGGTAAAGCCACCACCTGTGATGCCAGCATCCCATATGGACACTGATTCAAAGTCCCAGCTAAACTTCCAATCCAGCTCTCTGCTAATGCACTTGGGAGGGCAGCACAAGGTAGCCCAAGTGCTTGGGCTGCTGCATCCATGTGGGAAAGCCAGAAGAAGCTCCTGGCTCTTGGCTTCAGTCTGGCACAGCCCTGGCCATTGTGGCCTTTTGGGGAGTGAACTAGTGTATGGAAGACCTCTGTCTTTCTCTGTCTCTCCCTCTCTTTCTGTAAGTCTGCCTTTAAAATATATGAAATGTTTTTAAAAAACAACCTTTAAGCATTCAAAGAAAGCCTCAAGTAGAAAGAAAAAGAATCTTGCTGACCCACAGTACTCACTGACCTAAAACCTTGCCTGAAAATTTTGTTGAAGTTTGCTGATAAAGTGTTCACCAGAAATGACACATACTGAGTTGTGTGAGGTGAGCTGGTAGATATTCTTGAAACTGTAAAAATCACTTCTGCTCGTTTTTACACGATGTACCTGTTATACTCTTGAGCTACTCGAGAGCTGTTGGGTAGAGATGTTATTACTGGCAAAGTGGTCACACTGCACAGCTCCCGTGGGCACCATTACACTCTGTGAGTGGCATTTCCAGGGCTGGTGCTGTGCACACCTGGGATGTCTTACCCACAGGTGGTGTGGTATCTGCACAATGTCTGCATGATGGTTCTCTTTTCATTTAGATGGTTGGCAGGGTTCTGTTAGTACACAGTCTCTCAACTTGTGATTTTTCAATATTGCTCACTCACATGTTTTTGAGTCCCTTCGGGGGTTTGGGTACATTTGTGGCCCTGAGGGCTTGCCCACTTTTCTAGAGACAAGGATAGACCTAACTTTGCCTCCTGGAACTTCCTCTGAGTTAGAAACCTCTTAGAGTTATTGTACATCCTTGAAATTTTGTATTTAATGGTGGATCTTTAAGCAGAACAATCTTATAAACATAGTGCAGCAGACATAGACTTATTTTTATTCTATTTTTATTAAAGAGGAGGGAGTAAAGTATTATTGGTCAGTGTACATGGTGCTTAATGTGGAATCTGGAGGTGGAGATGGTGTTTTCTTATATATAGTTTATGATTTCCAATTATCGCCAAGAGGTAAACACTAGAATTAGGTCTAGGCTGTGGTTCTAGCTGGTATGCCTCTGTTTTAAATTTCATCTCACATCTGTTTAGCATCAAGAATTTCCAGCTTTCCAAGGCTGGCCACAAGCTTAAAGCATGCGTCTAAACCAATTGTTAGAGGAAAAGATACAGCAGTGGTAATGAAGATGCTAAATCAGTCATCTGTGTGATATCTTTCACCTCATCATCTAATTGAAATATCTTTGTTTTCTTGTTTACTGCAATGAAAATAATTCTGACTTACCGAAACTATGCATTTGCATTCCTTCCACATATGAGACAATCAATTTCTGAATCATTGGGCTTCTAAAATTCTGTGGGTAGGGGCTAGTGTAGTGATGCTGGGGGTTAAGCCACCACCTGCAATGCCAGCATCCCATACATGTTTTCTTTCTGTAATCCAGAGGTTGAAAACCAACCACCACTCTGAAGGCATGAGTCATATGAAAGCAATTTCACTTTATTTAACACTCTCAGGAGAAAAAGCAGATGAGTATATACGGTACCTAAAGAGAAAAACTCTGTCAAATTTTAAATGGAATGGTGGAATAAATTCCATTACAAAAGTGAAACAAACAGTCGACCTGTGGCCCCACCACACTGGAGCCTGGCCTTGCTTCCTACTTGGGACAGAAAGTAAGAGCTCAGGAGAAGCCTGGAGCCATACCCCCTGTGCAGGCCTGCATAGGCTTGGTCTTTGTTTTCTGATTGGACAATCAGAACTGATGCATGCCATTGAATTCTGAGTTTATAAAATGGGTGCTCAGTGCTGCTGTTTCCCTTTTCTCTTCTTGGTGTCCAGCGACGTGGAATTCTTCATTGGAACGTGTGCTAAGCCCTGGCACTAAGAATAAGGAAGGGAGCAGCCAGAGCGACACCGCAGGAAGGGCCGGGCTGCTGGTCAGGGGAGTGGCAGTGGATTCCACAGGACCCTCAGGTTTGACCATCCTCGCCTGGTGAGTCTTCTTGAAATGTTTGTGCTTATCATAAGCCGGCCTGGACAGAGGCAGGGGACACTTGGGCCTTCAGGAGTCAGGGGGAAGGAAGAAAAATTATGTATTATATTATACGTTAGAAATTGAATGCTATATTTTACATTATAAATTTTTATTATGTAAGTTTCATATCATATGTTCTAAATAGATTTTAAATTGTGTATTGTAAAACGTGCATGTGCTCGGAGATATCACCTACAGTTCCAGGAGGTGTGAACCAATCTGGCTGAATTCTGATGCCAGGATGGGTGAACCAGCAGGTGAGTCATCTTCTTTTGGGTGGGCAATTAAGATGCCCAGTGACTGTGTTAATTTCCAGGTCTCTTGCTTTATTTTCTGGGTTTATAGTTCTACTTAGTGTATAGGAGCTGAGAAAATGGATCTGGTCCTCCAGAAAGGAAGTTTCTGCTCTCAGGATTTGCTTCCTGTTTTTCCTAATTTGCTAAGATAGCTTATCTCAGTTGGCATTGAAGGTTCTGCCACACAGCAGTGATAGCATTGAGTGGTAAACCCAAAAAGATGGTTGTATATTGTTGTTATTGCCCCACTGAAATCTGATTCTGCCTCTGTGCTATCCAGTGTTTCCCTAATTTTATGAAAAAGTTCCTGAGGAATACATTGTTATATTGTGTTAATGAATGTGGTTATGTGGGGAGACATATCATGTAAAATTTACATGCCCCAGTCATATTATTGCATTAACTAGGAATATGGGGACTCTGTTTATCATCAGAAGCACCTAGATCAGAGGATGGCACCGAAATTTGTAGAAGTCAGCATTACTTCCTAAGTATATTTGTTTCAGTTATAAAACTATAAGGTTCTGAATAACTCTATACAGGTTCTTTTTACTTCTGAATTAGATTTTGAAATATGAAATATTGAAATCATTTGGATTATGATATGTTTAGAGCATTTTTAGGTCTGAGAAGGCAGGGGCATTGTTTCTGCATAGTATCTACAATGGTTGCCATATAATTGGTTTTAAAACTTTGGTTGATGAAATGAAATCCTTATTTGTTCTTGTGTTTTAAACAACACAGAATTTCAAAATCTTTAGGTATTGTGTTTTGTGGTTTGGTTCTTACAGTATGTGGTGAATTAAGTTTCCCCTCCTTCTGGCTAGCAGTTACTCGTGTTGACACCCAAGGATCATTCCTTGAACCTCATCTAATGAGATGCTGACCAGTAACTACTCAGAAACCACCCTTTGGGGCAAGCCCTCATGGCTGTTCCAGTTTCCTCATTATCCACTCTTGCTGTTCCTGTTAGTGCTGATTGTTCAGATCCAGAAGTTGAAATGACCCCATGTTAAGTCTAAGCGTTTGTTCTCACTGGTCTTCCCATCCTAGACAGCCTTATCTCTGTACCATGTTTCAGGAAGGTCTTGGCTTTTTCTCCCATCATTAGCTAGACCTGTTTATATTGCCCGTGGTTTTCTCCTTTTGGCTATTTTCAAACTGGATTCCTTGATTCCATAATTCTTTTCCCTCACACACAACACACCAAGAAAAATCTGTTCTTTTGTTTTCTCATGCTCCCCATCCACAGATGTCCTCTGATAACAATCACCAGGCATCTCAAAGGCTGGCTGGTCCCTGCACCCTTCTCAAAGCCACTCGAATATGTGATTCTTTGCTTTTCGCTTTTATGTCTCAATTCTGTCACCTTTTCCACACCTCTGCTCATGTGACCACCATTAAACTTTAGCATCTCCCACAAAAATCCTAGGCTAGCATCTACTAGTGCAGTACAAATAAGAAGTTAAAATATAGATGCTTTCTGGGGAAATTCCAAAATTAGAGTGGTTTATGCCAAGCATCTTAAGATGCTTTTTCTGTTTAACTAAAGTCACATCTAAGGGGGAAAACTAGATGCAGAGTTTGCTACAAACGATGCCTTTGTTTCACCTTTATACAATTTTGTGAGTTATGTAGGCCTCAATAATTATGAATGGGAAAACTAAAACTGACTTGCAGTTCAATATTGGAAATATTTTGAAGCTTTTCTACTGAAGTGCTGTAGTGAGAGAACAGGCATGGAGTCCAGGAAATCCTTCAATGAATTGGTATATGTGTAGTTTTCAGAGTGCAGCTTTCAAAGACATTTAAACTTTGTAAACATTTTCTTACATATGATGTTAAATTTAAAATTGCTGCTCTAACACTGAGCTCTATGTGATTGGTAACCCCCCTACCCTATTGAATCACCTTGGTTGATTTTCCCACCTGATTACTGTGGAAGATGACATGTGAGTGTCAAATAGGAAAAGAATGATTTTTTAAGATTTATTTATCTATTTGAAAGGTAGAGCTACACACAACACAGGTAGGGGCAGAGAGAGAGAAAGAGATAGATCTTCGATCTGCTGGTTCACTCCCCATAGGGCCGCAGTGGCCAGAGCTGAGCTGATATGTAGCCAGGAGCCCGGAGCTTCTTCTGGGTCTCTCACGTGGGTGCAGGGGCCCAAGCACTTGGGTCATCTTCCACTTTCTTAGGCCATATCACAGAGCTGTATCAGAAGTGGAGCAGTGGGGACTCAAACCAGTGCTCTTATGAGACGCCAGCACTGCAGGCAGAAGCTTTTCCTGCTCTGCCACAGTGCCGTCCCCAAGAAATATTCTTGTGGTAGACAATTGTTCATGGTGTATAGCCCTCTGCTCTGTGCAGGTAGAATTTGAGTAATTCTTGGCAGACCCCTACATTTTGAGGTACATAGAGATAACATGATAAATGTAATGGGATCCACAGTTTTCCAGTAAAATATCTCATGATATCTGCTGGGGTCCTGCTATTCATGAAAATGGGCTGTAAAGCAACCCGAGCAGTGAAGACATTGCCACCTATTGCTCCAGTGAAGCAAGTCCAGAGTGAGCACCTCTAACCCTGGCAGAGGCTACACCCCTGGTGACTAAGATGCTGTAGATCTGTACCGCTACTCATTCCACGAAGAAAGCCCTGCCATACTGCTGTGAGCATCCTGGTTTAATATTTTGGTATTGTCATGTTTTGGTTTGTTCTTCAACTTAAATACACGGAATCTCCATTTGGTTTGTATATTTCATCTTGCAGTTTTCACAGCTAAATTTCTTTTTTAAATAATTTTTATTTATATAAAGGTGAACAGATATCATGTATTTCATATACAGAGGCTGAGGAGTGTGGTGATACTTCCCACCTTCCTCTCCTCCCCCCAGCATCCTGCCCTCCTTCCTCCTTCCTTTCTTGTGATTATAAAATGAACTGAAAGAATGTCATTGTGAAAATTAAAAGAAAGTGTAAATTCTAAACCTTGACAGAACTAACTCCATAATGTGTAGCTCCTAGTAGGAACTGAAAATGCAGATTGTGTTGTTTAAAAATTGTCATGCATTTAAATATGGAAACCCTAGGAATTTAGATTGAGTTTAGGTGATACACTACCATGGTGCCTCCCCAAACGTGTGTTCTGTAAACATAATGTGCCCACAACCAAGTATTGCTTTGAACCAAGGGCCATAGTGGTCACCCGTGATGGGAAATGGAAGGCTTTTTAGGGCAGTGAACCTGAGGACTGTGACCAAGACCTGTCCCAGTGAGTCAGTGAGAGCTCAGACTGTGCACTGGCCCCATCTTCCTATCAGACTTCATTTACGAAGCACAAATTCAAGTTAAATTCAGTAAGAATTTCGACAGCAGGGAGTATACTCTTGAGAGTTTGGTACAGTTGCAGTGTCACTTGCCACATCCTGATGAAGCAGGCCCTGCATTTTCAGTTCCATGGTTTAGTTGGGCTAATTCTCAACCTGCCTGTAATATGTAACTGTGTTACATGGACATAGGAATGTACACACATCGGTGGGAAAATAGCATATAGTAATTTATAATTCTCATTTCATTTTTCACTTTCCTGGTTTCCTTCAGATACACTTCCTTTCCTTTTCTATTTCTGAGTTTTCAGTTTGAGGGAGGTGAGATGACAGTGTAATATGTTACTTGGATATTGTCTTAAATATTCTCTTGATAGAATTCTCAAATCTGTATTTTCAAGATATAAACTGCCTGAAATTTAGTCAAGCTCATGAATTTTTTTAAGATTTATTTATCTGAAAGTCAGAGTTACACACAGAGAGAAGGAGAAGCGGAGAGAGAGAGGTCTTTCATCTGCTGGATCACTCCCCAGTTGGCCGCAATGGCCAGAACTGTGCTGCTCTGAAGCCTGCAGCCAGGAGCTTCCTCCAGGTCTCCCACGTGGGTACAAGGGCCCAAGGACTTGGGCCATCCTTTACTGCTTTCCCAAGCCATAGCAGAGAGCTGGATGGGAAGTGGAGCAGCCAGTACTTGAACCGGTGCCCATATGGGATGCCAGTACTGCGTTTGGTGGCCTCACCTGCTACGGCACAGTGGCAGCCCCAATCATGAATGATTTAAAAATCATTGCTGTCCCATGAAGCCTACCAAAACCCCACAGTATTAACCTAAGTTCCTTAATTTTTATTTGCATTTTAATTATAGGGACCTATTTTTGCATGTTTTATTTTCCAGCCTTATTACAGTATAACTGAGAAACAAAAATTCTATATATTCAAGGCACGCAATGTGTGTTTTGATATGAGTCTCATCTTTATAATGCTTTTTCACACAAACCTTTCGACTCTGCTGGTACTTACAGTACACTATGAAAGGATAGTACAATGAAGCTACTTAACAAATTTATCACTCTTACAGTGTTTTTTAATTTTTTTAATTTATTTATGTGTTTTTCCAGAAAGCTTTTATTTAAGGTATACATACTTCATGCAATCATTCAGTACAGCTTTAGCAGCATAGTAATTCTTCCTATGATACCTGCTCACTCATTTATACCCCTGTCCTTTTTGTAGTGATTTTTAAGAACATTGACCTAGGAAATTACAAGTTCAGAATATAGTGTGAACTGGTTACCCGCTCCTCTACCTGTGGTGCCGGAATCTCATATGGGCGCCGGGTTCTAGTGCCGGTTGCTCCTCTTCCAGTCCAGCTTTCTTCTGTGACCTGGGATGGCAGTGGAGATTGGCCCAAGTGCTTGGGCCCCTGCACCTGCATGGGAGACCAGGAGGAAGCATCTGGCTCCTGGCTTCGGATCGGCTCAGCGCCGGCTGTAGGGGCCATTTGGGGAGTGAACCAACAGAAGGGAGACCTTTCTCTCTGTCTCTCTCTCAGTGTCTATAACTCTACCTGTCAAATAAAGAAAAAGAAAGGCAGGAAACAGAGAAAGAGAGTAAGACAGAGACAGAGACAGAGAGAGAGAGAGAGAGAGAGAGAGAGAGAGATGATGAGGGATAAACATCTCATGCATTATTTCACTCCTCAAATGTCCTCAGTGGCAGGGCTGGCCCCAGGTCTCCCACTTTGGCACAGGGGCCCAAGTCATGGGGTCATCTTCTAGTGCTTTCCCATAGCAGGGAGGTAAATGGGAGGTGGAGCAGCTGGGACTCGGTCTGGTGCCCAAAGGAGATGGTGGCTGTCCAGGTGGAGGCTCATGCTTTTACACCCCAGCTCCAGCACCATAACCATATATTTGTATCTTTTGACTAACATCTCTTCATTTTCCTGCTCCCACTTCATCACAAACACCATCCTGATCTCTGACTATGTTAGTTTGACTTTTGTATATTTCACATGTAAGTGTGCTCATGTAGTATTTCTTATTTCTGTGTCTTGCTTCACTCCTTGTAATGTTCTATAGTTCCATGCTTTTGGATCCATGTTGTGACAAGTAGTAGTATTTCCTTTCTTTTTAAGGTTTGGCGAGGATTCCACTGTGTGTGTATCCCATTTTTCCTTATGGGTCCGTCAACAAACATTTGGGTTATTTCCGTATCGTGAAATTGTGAATGATGCTGAAGTGAATGTGGGGGTGCAGACAGTTCTTTGAGATGGTGATTTTCTTTTGGATTTGTGGCTAATAAAAGTTGTTCCTTTTTTAATTTTCTTGGAGGAACTTCCATGTTGCTTTTCCTAATGGATGGTACAATTTATATTCCCCCCAATACTGTATGTTCTGTTTTCTCTACATTGTGCCCAATACTTGTTATCTTTTAACTTTTTAATAGTAGCTGTTTAACAGATATGAGATAATAAACATTGTCATCTTGATTTGCATTTTGCTGATGATAGCAATGTTCAGAACTTTTTCACATACCCAGTGGGTACATCGTCTGTCTTTGTTGGAAAACATTGATTCAGTCCTTTGTACTTTTTTAATTGTATTCTTTGCTTCTTAGTGTATGCATTCCTTGTATTACTCTCTTGATTACACATATGGTTTGCTAATATTTTCTCCTATTCATTGGTTTGCCTTTTCATTTCATTGATCTTTGCTTTACTGCTTTACTAGTTGTAGTTTCATTTCCTTTTATTTACTTTTGCTCTCTGTGTTTAATTGTTAACACATAAGCAACCACTCTTCAGGCTAATGTCCAGGAATTTTCTATTTTATAAATTGTAAGTGTTCAGATCTTCTGTGTGGACTTTCAGTTCATTTTGAGTTGATTTTAATATGTGGTGTAACAATGATCCAGTTTCAGTTTTGGACATGTGGTTATCCAGGTTGCTTCTGCCTCAGATGTGGGCCTTTATGTCCAGTGAGTGCATGTTTGGTAACCCTGGTGGGCCAGGGTTCCCAGTGTCTTCATTTGGATCCATTAAACCAGATGTGCCGCGGACCAACTCTCACAGAGTCAGCAGACCGAGGGAGAACGAGGGCGAAGGCTCTTAGGAGGAAAGAAATCGGCGAGGGGAATGACAGACAGACACACTACTTTGAGTATGCTGCTGCGTTTATTTGCTGCAAGGCATAAGCTTTTGTACCGCTTTTACACGGAACTTGGCAAAGCAAATACAGGCTTCAAGGGAAAGAAATTATGATTACAATCATTAATCAGCAGGACATTCTAACTCACATGTGAGACAATAGTGGTTTCGGTTTTTCAATCTACATGTGCCGTGAGAATCATTTTTGCACTTTTATGAAAGGTCACAGAGAGTTCATTTCTTAACTTAAAGACAATTTTTCTTTTATAAATTTCTTGATCATTTTATCCCAACCTCCTCTCACACGCAGTAATTCACTACCTGAATAATCACTAGAGGGGGTAAATATTTTCCCGCTTGCGGGGCCCACCGAGGACGAGTCCACCACCGCCCACTAATTAGATATTGTTCATATCCTTTTGGCAAAATTCTCTTGGGAATCTTTGCTAATTCTTGCTCTCTTTTGGAATCTTTTTGGGCGTGCACATTTCCTAATAACATCTCCAAGTGGGCTTCTGCCGTGCCATCTCCTTCATCAAAGCTAAGCAGCTCCAGCTGCTCCGTGAGATCAAGCAATGTTCCCAGAGTGTCATTTGAGGTCAATGCCCAGGCTGCATTGTACACAGCCTGGATGAATAGCGGCGCCCACAAGGATATGTTCCCGGAGGTAAAATTTATTGAATCCTGGTGTCTCACCTGTACCCCACTTGACTGCACATAGCACAATGAAAAAGCACTGCTAAAATTAACAAAAGCAACAGCAAGGAAAGTTCTCTGAGCCAAGCTGGCAGTTTTGTGCCTCTCTAGCCGCCAGGGGCCATGACGACCACTGACTGCATGGGAACCGCCTGGGGCTTCACTCCGCGGAGCACTGACCCCAACCCTCCAGCCCGAGGGTCCCAACATGGCAGCATTTTTGCTACGCAGATGGGACAGCTGTGGGTGTAGCGCAGATGCTGTGGTTGGAGTTAAGCAGGAGCTTGGCATGTGTGGTGATTGGGGAGTAGGAGACCATGCAGTAATGGGGTCAAGACAGGGGACTGTGGCCTCCTGCTCTGGAAGCCAGGGCTATATGAAGGTATGTCAAAGTTTTTTGAAGGGTAGACATTTGGCAATAGTGGGAAAGACAATTCTCAGGATACCAGTGGCAGCCAGTGATGGCTTAAGTAGTTGGATTCTTGCTACCACATTGGAGACCATCCCAGCTTCAGCCTGGGTCAGATCAGCCCTGAGTATTTTGGGCATTTGGGTAATGAACTACTAGATGGGTGGTGTCTCTCTCTCTCTCTCTCTCTCTCTCTCTCTCTCTCTCTCTCCCTCCCTCCCTCCCTCCCTCCCTCCCTCCCTCCCTCCCTCTCCCCCTCTCTCCCCCCCTCTCTTTTTTTCCCTCCCCCTTATTGATTCTATGTTTTGCTTTTGAAACCAATTGCAATACTAAAACTAGGTGGAAAAGTGGATACGGATGATTATCACAGTAGCATTAGATTATTGAGTAATTTCCTAGAATCACACAGGTGGATGTGTGTAGCTCACAGTGATCCATTATATCTGTTGTTAGAAAATGAAATAAAGGAGCTTAAGGCTCTGTCCTTAAAATAATGTCAAAAGATTAATGTAGATTTGATCAGTACAAATTTTATATTAGTACTGAAATGTCACACTAGCCCATAAATATGTACAACTCTTGTTGATAAAATGTAAGTAAAAACAGCAACATGTTACTTGGTGTATAAAGTTAAGGGGTTTAAATGATTAATGTCACAACTAATATTATGGTATTTGAAAATGGTTAATTAAGACAAGCAAAACCAGAGCCTGTAAATAACTGAACTGTTCTTTCTTGTCATGCTCAGTCGAAAGGCTACTATGCTGTGTTTTAAGTTGGTGATGGATATTTATTTTAGATTGTTTCCTTTAATCAAGAAAAATGGTTATATGTTTTCATGTGTATGTGAAATTGAATAGCATCAGAGCAATACAATGAATACAAGATAAGCTGTTTTTCATATTTGGGATTTTACTGTTTTTTTTGAGAATCACTACAGAGACATTTCAATTTGCACACTGTTCTTAACAAACCAAAAATTTAAAAAGTGAGGGCTTCCAAATGGTAGAGTTAGAAATGTGCCAGGGGATTCCAATTCAGTCCCATCAAGGTGGCATGTACCAATGCCATCTAACTAGTCCAAGTGATCAATTTCAGTTCACAACTGATCACACTGATAGGTCTAAGATTCGAATGGATCACACAAACAAGACTAGTGTCTGCTAATACTAACTGTTAGAATTAAAAAGGGAGAGAACGATCCAACATGGGAAGCGGGAGACACAGCAGACTCGTAGAATGGCAGATGTCCTAAACAGCACTCTGGCCTCAGAATCAGCCCTTAAGGCATTTGGATCTGGCTGAAGAGCCCATGAGAGTATTTTAGACATGGAAAGCCAAGACATTCTGGCAAAAAAAAAAAAATCTCTGCGAGTGAGATCCCCAGTGGGAAAGAATGGGCCATCAAAGAAGGAGGTACCTTTCTCTGAAGGGAGGAGAGAACTGCCACTTTGACTATGACCTTATCTAAGAAAGATCAGAGTTGGCGAACTCAAAAGGCTTCCATAGACTTGGCAACTCATGGCAAGAGCCTAGGGTGATTACTGAAGCCATAAACAAGGGTGTCAAATTGTTAAGTCAACAATAGGAGTCACTGTGCACTTCCTCCTCATGTAGGATCTCTGTCCTTAATGTGTTGTCCAATGTGAATTAATGCTATAATTAGTACTCAAACAGTATTTTAGACTTTGTGTTTCTGTGTGGCTGCAACCTGTTGAAAGCTTTACTTAATATATATTAAATTGATCTTCTGTATATAAAGATAATTGAAAATCTTGATGCAAATGGAATGGGAGAGGGAGCGGGAGAGGGGAGGGTTGCAGGTGGGAGGGAAGCTATGGAGGTGAAAATCCATTGTAATCCATAAGTTGTACTTTGGAAATTTATATTTATTAAATAAAAGTTTAAAATAAATAAATAAATAGGTAATGAAAATGCAAAAAAATAAAATAAAAAGTGAGGGATTGTCATTCTTTTTAAATCTTTTATTTTTTAAATAGTGTATTTTTTACTTTACCTCATGAGAGCTTTATAGTTCACTCAATAAAGAGTTCCCCTAGTAATGAAGAATATAGGCAAGGGCAATAAAAATAATCAAACAATAAATGTCCTGTCTTTATGATCAGTTATAAACTGAAACTGATCATTTTGACTAGTAAGATGGCATTAAGTATCATAGGGATCACATCAATAAGACCAAGTGTCTGCTGATAATAATAGATAGACTTAAAAAAGGAGAGAATGATCCAACATGGGAAGCAGGCCACGTAGCAGACTCATAGAATGACAAATACCCTAAGCAGCACTCTGGCCTCAGAATCAGCCCTTAAGGCATTCGGATCTGGCTAAAAAGCCCATGAGAGCATTTCAAGCATTGAAAGCCAAGACACTATTGCAAAAAAAATCACCCACATGAAAGATGTCTGAGAGTGAGATCCCAGGGAAAAGAAAGGGCCGCCAAAGAGGTCAGTACCTTTCTCTGAAGGGAGGAGAGAACTTCTTCTTTGATTATGGCCTTGTCTAAATAATGTTGGTATTTGTGGACTCAAGGAGCTTCCATAGCCTTGGCAGCTCAAGACCAAGAGCCTAGGGTGATCACTGATGTCAAATATAAGAATGTCAGTTGTTAAATCAACAACAGGTGTCACCGTGCCCTTGCTTCCCATGTAGGACCTCTGTCCTTAATGTGTTGTGCTATGAGAATTAACGGTAAAACTAGTCTTCAAACAGTACTTTAAACTTTGTGTTTCAGTGTGGGTGTAGTCTGTTGAAATCTTTACTTAGTATAGAATTGATCTTCTGTATATAAAGGTAATTAAAAATGAATCTCAATGAAGAATGGGATGGAAGACGGAGTAGGAGTTGGGATGGTTTGTGGGTGGGAGGGCGGTATGGGGGGAAGAACTGCTATAATCCAAAAGTTGTACTTACAAGATTTTGTTGATGAAATCAAAGGTTTCTATAAAAATATCTACCACACTCATACACAGTAAATTTTAAAACAATCATTCTTAAGAATTTGTTTGAAAAAGATATAAAACAAAGTTTCACAAAACTGTATTTGCAGCAATACTGGTACACACAGGCATTAGTTTCTTTTCTGATTTTCTTTTGTTGTTGTCTGATTTTTTTAAAAGAAAATTTTAGCTCCCATGTATAAAGGGGAACATCTAGTATTTGTCTTTCCATGTCAGGATAGTTTCAATGAGCATGACGTCTTCCAGTTGCAATGATTTTGATACTAATAACAGAATTTCATTTTTTTAGTACTGTAATATTCAATTCTACGTATATGCATCCAATTTTGCCAGCACCACTTACTGAATAGATTATACTTTTTCTCCACTGTATAGTCTGGGCACTTTCATGAAAAATCAATTGGCTCTACCTGTTTGTATTAATTAATTAATTAATTAATTTCCACTGTCATGCTGCTTTGATTGCTATAGCTTTGTAGTAAGCTTTGAAGTCAGGTATTCTTATGCCTCCAAGTTGATTTTTTTTTATTTTGCTCAGGATCATTTTAGCTATTTTTGATATTTTGTGATTTTTTAAGGGAATTTAGGATTATTTTCTCATTCTGTAAAAAATGCCATTGGTGTTTGATAGGAATTTTATTTATTTTGTAGGTTGCTTTAAGTAATATAGGTATTTTAATTATACTAATTTTTCCAATCCATGAGCAAGTGATATTTTTCCATTTTGGGAGTCATTGATGATTTATTTCTTCAGCATTTTAGAATTTTTATTGTAGATATCTTTCACTTAATTGGTTGCATTTATTCCTAAATGTTTTATTTTTGTCCCTATTGCATATGGGATTAATTTTTAGATTTCATTTTTGGCAGGTTGGTTATTAGAATATAAAAAAGATACTGTTTCTGTATGTTGATTTGTAAACTGTAACGTCACTGAATTGGTTTTTCATCTTGACCCATTTTTTGGTGGAGTGTTTAGATTTTTCCGTGCACAGCATCATGTATTCTACAATGTTGTTGAATTCAGTTATTGTTAATAGTTGTGTAGAGGAATATGTAATGTCATAAATATAAGAGCATGTCAAAAAGGCTTAAAGGTTACCTGTGGAAAATTTCTCTGTCGTTTGCCATGTGGGAATTAGAGTAGTACCTGGTAGACTTGTGCACTACCATTGCTAATGGGTGCATGCACCCAGACAGCTTCCAGTGGGCTGCCTCTATGGTCCTCCAGGGCTCATGGTCTGTTAACAGGATCTGGCTGGCCTTCAGTTGTCACCTAACATCCACCTGTGACACTATGTTGAGGACATTGTTTCAACTGATAATCAAGAGGAGGAGGATAAATGGGCCTCGAACATCAGCAACTGACTTCTTGACTGAGTGGGTGTGGACTTTAGTTCCATAGGAGATGAGAGCTTGCAACCTCAATATTTTGGTTTATCACTGCTTTCCGTGTCCCTCCACAGACTCCCAGTGAGACAGTGAGAGTTCTTAAGGGAAGGCCTATACTCAAGGTTGTGTGCAGAGTGTTGCTGGCAGCAGCATATAAGTATCATGGTCTCATGGGATCATTTCAGACATTTGTACCTCCACCTGGGTAATGCAGAGTCTTGTGTGCTGTGGGATGGTGAGTCTAGATGCACCAGACAACTGCTGGCTGCCCCTCATATGCTGCCAAGTACCACCCAGGACATGGTTAAGAAAGTTGATGCCTCATCTGCAACTGGCTCAGATGGTGAAGTGCCGTATCTCAGACACCAACGAAGTCCACACAGATGTACACATCTTGCTGTGGATGGAGACACAAAGCCTGTTCAAAGACTGGGCAGGGACACATTGAGAAGGGCAACCTTGCTGTGTTCCTGACAGGAAGTAGTCTATAAATCACTGGGCAACAGAGTTGGCAGCTGGCAGCTCTCACTGAACTACATCAAGATCCTGTCCAACTTGTCTGGAAAGCACAAACAGATGGTGCCATGTTGGCACAGAGAGTGAACATAAACTGTCCCTTTTTCTACTGCAGTGGGTGTCCAGAGCATGTGAAACACCACACTACAGCAGGAGCCTCTTTGTTTCAATGGACAGTGTACAGTTAAAAATAAAAAAGAGCTACTGAGGCTGTTAGGCATTCTTCAGTGAGTATGTGCAGCCACCAACCCCGAATGGCAAAGCTGCCCCTAGGACAGTCCCAAACAAGCTGCGTTGGACCCAGTGGAATTATTTATTCACTTACTTAAGCATTATTCATTATGTTTCATTGAAAGACAAGAAAACAGATTTCCCATTTGCTGGATCACTCCACTTGAGTGGCAACGGAGCAAGTCTGAGCCATTCTCTGTTTCACAGGGTATGCATGAGCAGGAACCTGGATTTGAATGCACGACAGATATTGATCCTAGATACTCTGTGATAGGATGCTGCCACCAAAAATGATGTCTTTAATTTCTGTGCCAGTACAGTGTATTCAAGCCTTTAATTTCTGATTAATATAATGGTAGTGTGAGATAGAGAAATGTATTTCCATCTGTTGGCCTCACCCCCAAAGCCTGCAAACATTATGGAAGGGCTAGGCCAAAGTCAGAAGCCAAGAACTCCATCCAGCTCTCTCACATTGGTGGAAGAGACCTAAGTAACTGACCCAATGCCTGCTCTCTATCAGAGTGTACATTAGCAGGAAACCTGACAGCAGGAAGATTATACTGAAATCCACGTGCTCAGATATGGAGCGTGGGTAAACCAAATGGCATCTTAACAGCTCTGTCACAGTTCCTTGTCCATTGTTATATTTTAATGATTTTTTTGTTTGGAAAAAAATATTATTGAGGGAGAGACATAGAGATATCATCCAACCCACTACCTCACTCTCCAAATGGCTGCAACAGCTACAGATTAGCCAAGGTGAAGCCAGGAGCAGGAACTCCATCTTCTTCTCCTACATGGGTTGCAGAGTCCTGAGATCTTCCAACATCACCCACTGTCTATCCATGGACCATAGGAGGAATCTAGACTGTAAATACAGTAGCTGGGGCATGACCCAGCCCTACAAAATGAAATGGAAGCATTGTTATCTGAAGCCTTACCTGCTGTGCCATAGCAGAGAGCTGGATGGGAAGTGGGGCAGGCGGATCTTGAACCGGTGCCCATATGGGAGGTTGGCGCTCAGGCCAGGGCGTTAATCCGCTGCACCATAGCACCAGCCCCACCATTTACTTTTTAATTTAAAGGCCAATGATGCACCTTTATGAGACTTCGAGTGGGCTGCTTCTATGGTCCTCCAGGGCTCATGGTCTGTTAACAGGATCTGGCTGGCCTTCAGTTGTCACCTAGCATCCACCTGTGACACTATGTTGAGGACATTGTTTCAACTGATAATCAAGAGGAGGAGGAAAAATGGGCCTCAAACATCAGCAACTGAGTTCTTGACCGAGTGGGTGTGGACTTTAGTTCCATACGAGATGAGAGCTTGCAACCTCAAATTTTTGGTCTACATTTTGAAAAAGGAATTCAGAAAAATCCCCAACAAATCCACATATATCTCCTTTTCCTCAGTGATTTGGTTTCAACCAAGGAAGTCCAGCACATTTTCACCTTCTGATAACACCAATTTCCTCACCTTTAGTGAACGCTAAGACCCACCTATCTCACCAGTCACCCACAAGGATGCACCTTGTTCAGGCATACTTCCAAAGAAAAAGCTGATGGCTACTCTATGGATAGTTTTTGGTTCTGAGGGTCACATGGGTAAAGGACTTTAAATTAGCTTTGAGCTTTTAGTGACACTACTGTTTGATTCACAGAGAGTTTGGACTACCTCCCTCGGCATCATGAGCTGGGTCCTGGCCTCCAGCCACTGAGAATCTCTTGTTAAATGGAAGTGGTATTTTCAGAGCCAAGACAAACCCACACCCTGAGGAGTCTGTGTCCTTAATGAGGATGTCAGCCTCTGACAGTTTGTCTATTTGGAGAGCCACCATCAGTCATCTCACATCAGATACCTCCTTCCAGATACAGGGGTAGTGTCATGTGTTTCAGGGGGCAGAACTTGTGATCATCCTACTTGTTGAGCAGTCCACCCTCACTCAAGGCCTTCTTGAAATTCACATGTCTACCAATTCTTGGGACATCACCAATTGCTAATGGACTTTGTGTGGCCTTGAACTGGACCATCCATACCCTTATGTTGGAGTACCTCCTTTGGTGGGTCACTGTTGATATCTGTGCTACCGGCCTAACCTCACGGACCAACTGAGCTATGTTGATTGCCAAAATTCTACTGCCTTTTAATGTAGCAAAACTGCACTATACATTATCTGCATCCTTGCTTTCATAGTGGAGCCTCCCAGGCTTGTATGATTTGAGACATCATAGGCCTATCAACTTGGATTTGAGCTTGTAGCTTTCCTGTTGTATCCAAGTCAGTTGTGGAAGTCTTCCAGGAATGCCCGCTGTACAGGCAAAACTGTCATTCCTCCTTCCCGCATTGTTGCATTTGTAGTGGTGATTATTCACATGCTACCTGGCAAGTGGATTTTATTGGCCTGTTGTAGCAAATGGCAGGTTCTTACTGTTCTGTAAGCCTACACCAGACTTCTACTGCTTCTTTATTAATGGCTGAAATTGTCACCAGATTCTAAGTACTTCATCCCTGGTGCATTAAACATGGGACCAGAAGTATCTGAAATACTTAATTCCTGTCCATTTGGTGTTTACACAGTCATGGAGTTTCTAGTTCATGTGAAGGGTTTTTTTTTTTAAATTTTGAAATTAATAATAATTGTACATACTCAAAGGCTACTGTGTGACATTTTGGTACCTGTCTGCAATGTGTCCTGATTAAAAATGGGATGATCAATATTTCCCTTTATTTGTCAGTACTTAGGATTGAAGTCTTGGAGTTTCTTCTGTATGTTCATTCAGTACACACTAAGTTATTGTGAGCTATCCTCTCCATTACTCTGTGTAACATTAGAAAGTTACTCCTTGATCTAACGCTGATTTGGTACCCATCATCCAAACTCCTTGCATTTTCCCTCCAACCTCTTACAGCCTTTATTAATTATTATGTATTCATATAGGTGTATTTTAAAGATTTATTTATTTTTATTTGAAAAGCTGAGCTACAGAGAGAGGGAGAGACAGAGAGATGTTTTCCTTCTGCTCATTCATTACCCAAATGGCTGCAACAGCTGCATCAGAGTAAATTCAAAGCCAGGAGCCAGGAGCTTTTTCTGGGTCTCCCAAAGTGGATGTAGGGGCCCAAGCACTAGGGCCATCTCCCATTGCTTTCTCAACCCATAACCAGTGCTCTGGTTCAGAAGAGGAGCAGCAAGGATATGAACTGATGGGTGCCCACATGGGATTCTGGTACCACAGGCAGAACCTTAACCTACCATGCCACAGCACTGGCCCCCGATTGTTTTAGCTTGTGTTTGTGAGGGAGTGGGTACAGTATTTGCCTTTCTGTGTCTGGATTGTTTTCATTTACTTCCAGTTCCATACATCTAGGTTCAAGTGACAGGGTGTCATTCTTTTCAAATGGCTGGATAATATTTTGTTTCATACATATACAACGAACTCTTGACCCCTTCGTCTGATGAACTCTCAACTCATTTTGTTTGCCAAGATACTATTCCCTTTTAGTGAGGCAAAAATGCAGTCTACTTTTTCTGCATTCCTGCCCTCATAGTGGAGACTGTGGTACCAAAATGAGTTTGAACTCCTGGGCATATCTGATTTGGGGACATTTTCCTATTGTGGTACCAGAATGAGTTTCTCGTCCCAGGCATATCTGATTTGGGGACATCTTATGGCTGTCATTTTGGATTTCTGATTGTGGTTTTCCTATTCCATCCAACTCAGTTGGAAAGTCCCCCAGGAATGTCTGCTTTGCAGACAAAACTTACATCATTCCTTTTTCTCCCATGGTGGCATTTGGAGAGGTGATTACTCTCACGTGCCACCTGGCAGGTGGATTTAATTGGTCTGCTGTTGCAAGAGGCAAGTGATTATTATCGTTGATAACCACACCAGACTGCTCCCTGCTCTTTCCTTCATGGCTGAAAATGTGCTTCAAATATGGGACTATAGATACGTGAACTATTTAGTTCCTTTCTGTGGGACATGTACCCAGTGGTGTTGCTGGTTGATGGTATGGTTCTGTTTTCTGAAAATTTTGACATTAACAATAATTTCACCTACCTAAGGGCTACAGTATTATGTCTTGGTGCATGTCTGCAATGTGTCCTGATGAAAAATGAGATAATCAACATTTCCCTTCCTTTGTCAATATTTTATGATGGAAGACTTGGAATTTCTTCTGTATGTTCATATAATACATTCTAGGTTATTGTGAGCTAGTCTCCTCACTGTGCTGTGTAACAATAGGAATTTATTCCTTTGATCTAACTCTGATTTTGTGCCCATCATCAAAACTCCCTTCATCCACCCGAGTGCCTGCCATCCTGTATTAATCATTATGCATTCATGTTTTTAGCTTGCTTATGTGAAGGTTTGCATGTGTTGTCTTTCTGTAGCTGGCTTTTTTCACTTAACATGATATCCTCCAGTTGCATACATTTTGCTGCAAAGGACAGGATTTCATTTTTAAATGGCTGAATAGTGTTCCATTTAGTATATACACAACAAATTCTTATGTCTTCATCTGCTGATGGATCTGTTGGTTGATTCCATATCTTGGCCATTGTTAACAGTGCTGAAGTAATCATGGTGGAGCAGGTATCTCTTAGATACAATGATTTCATGTCTTTTGGACATATACTGAGTATTGAGATTGTTGAGTCATATGGCAGTTCTGTTCTTAGTTTTTAGAAATCTCCACGGTGTTTGCTGCAGTGGTTGTACTCATTTGGATTCCCATGCTCAGTATACGAGAGTTCTCCTTTCTCCATATCCTTGGGAGATTTTTTTTTACTTTTTCTTTATGATAGGCATTTTATCATTATGAGGTAATACTACTCTTTTGGAGTTCTGATTTGCGTTTCGTTTTTTAAAGAGTTTTCTTTTTAACTTTTACTTAATGAATATAAATTTCCAGTGTACAGCTTATGGGTTACAATGGCTTCCCCCCTCATAACTTCCCTCCCACTCGCAACCCTCCCCTCTCCCGCTCCCTTTCCCCTTCCATTCATATCAAGATTCATTTTCAATTCTCTTTATATACAGAAGATCAATTTAGTATATATTAAGTAAAGATTTCAACAGTTTGCACCCACATAGAAACACAAAGTGAAACACACTGTTTGAGCACTAGTTATAGCATTAAATCACAATGTACAGCACATTAAGGACAGAGATCCCACACGAGGAGCAAGTGCACAGTGGCTCCTGTTGTTGACCCAACAAATTGACACTCTAGTTTATGGCGCCAGTAACCACCCTAGGCTCTCGTCATGAGTTGCCAAGTCTGTGGAAGCCTTCCAAGTTTGCCGACTCTGATCATATTTAGACAAGGTCATAAAAGACAGAGTGAGGATAGTAACCAATGATCCTAAGAGTGTCATTGACCAGGTCTGAACAATAAAACAGCATTAAGTGGGGAAGAGGACCATCAGTACACACAGGTTGGGAGTAGAGCCATTGGTGGTAGAGTAGAGGTTATGATTACAAAGGAATGAGGCCCAAGTGCGCTAGACAGGGACTAGAACAAAGGACAGAATCATTATTAGAGGAGCTAAGAAAGGTGCTAAGCTACAAGTAAGTTTTCTGATTGAGAGGCAAATAGAACCTGACAGAAGGGGCCTGGTAATAATCTGGTGGACTTTAGGCCTTGTAAGTTAAGAGGCCCAGGCCTATCTATCTCTTCACATGGGGTACATCCTAAGGGAGGTGTGAACCTCCTGGAGGAAGGCACCCTGTTGATTTTCATTACTTAGCTGGCCTGGGAGGAGAGCTGGCCAGGTAAAGGCAGGTGGCATCTCTAACAAGCAATTTACAGTTCTGCCTGCAATGTTGCTGACCCTACTTGACCATCCCCTCAGCTGCAGTGGTCACTTTGGAAGTTGGGCTGAGTGTGGGACTTTTCAGCTTAGAACCAGTAAGATCTGTGGCTCTGACCTGGGCATCCTTCGACTCCAGGGCAGGTCCATTTCCAGTGATCCAACTCTTGGCAGAGCTGCCAGGGCTCTTCACAAGCTGACTTCTGCTGAAGCCCAGGCTTGCCACACTGAAAGCCACTGCAGTGGACTGGCCTGTTGGGTCTCCTTGAGGGCAGATCACTGTACAGATCAGCCATTAATAGGCCTGCCACCCATTGCTTCTGATGCCTAGCTTTCTTTTCCTCCTGGTTTGTGTTAAAGCAGACCAGAGGAGGAGTCAAGGGAGTGCCCGTATCCCATCTCTAATCTTCGGTGGCCTGAACTACAAGTCTGTAGTCACAGGCATGTTCCGTAGTAGTTTTTCTAAGGTAGGCAATGCCCATGAGGAAAATTATATTCTCACTTTAAAACTTTCTTTCCCTTTGGTCTGAAAGGGAGGTTTTTTCTACTTATCTTTGCTTCGCTGATGGCGAAGTAAATCTAGCTATGAGATTATAATTTAAGCTCTTATTTTGGCTATGCTATTACAGAAAAATGTTAGCCATCTCTTTTATAAGGTCTAAAGATTAAATTGTGCGTCCTACAGATTCCTTCATAGTAGAATTAGTTTCCTACCTTGAAGAGAATAGAGAAATGAAAGAACAAGTTGGGCTTAGAAGAGAGAAATGAGGTAGCAAGTCCTAGATCGCTTGCTGACAATAGCAATTCACATGAATACTTAGCAAACAGTTTCAATCATTAGATAACAACTTAAGAAAACATTTACCAGATTGGCTGGCGCCGCGGCTCACAGGGGTAATCCTCTGCCTTGCAGCGCCGACACACCGGGTTCTAGTCCCGGTCGGGGCACCGGATTCTGTCCCGGTTGCCCCTCTTCCAGGCCAGCTCTCTGCTGTGGCCAGGGAGTGCAGTGGAGGATGGCCCAAGTGCTTGGGCCCTGCACCCCATGGGAGACCAGGAGAAGCACCTGGCTCCTGCCATCGGATCAGCGCGGTGCGCCGGCCGCAGTGGCCATTGGAGGGTGAACCAACGGCAAACAAAGACCTTTCTATCTGTCTCTCTCTCTCACTATCCAATCTGCCTGTCAAAAAAAAAACAATTAAAATGTAACACCACCTCACATCTTGACAGTACTTCTAACATAATCCAAATAGCCTAATTAGTTGGTGTCTCTGTGTCTTTGACAGTTTCCAGGGGCCCATCTGGAAATTGTCAAAGTCTAGATTTTTGAAATTTTGATTTTTTGAATGCCTGTCAAGGATGCCAAGAAGGCTCAAAATCCAAAATATCTCGTTTACATAGGATCCCTTAACATCGTGACATAATATAGACCAAATTTGATGAGTTACAAGGTTATTATTCAAATGTTTTAGAATAAGCATATATTTAATAACCCATAGCTCTTAATAAAAAACTCATCTGTTTTGAAACAATTAGAATTTAACAGAGACATTAAGAGAACATAATAGACTAGTTTAACTGCTTTATCAGAGGTTCAGATTCTATGTCTTAGGAAAATAATAGCTTTTGTGTCCAAAATTTCTTTCTTTCATAACATTCTGTGATTTCCACATACCCTCTTCAACTTACTTGAAATGTTACATCATTTCTATTCCAGTCTAGAGTAAACTAGGCATCAGGATGAAGTAATTCTTTTTTATTTTTTGGATTTTGAACCGCTTTTATTGTTATTCTAAAGAAAATTTTCTACAAAATTCACAGACATAAGGATAAAGCTGATAAAATTATGAGGAAAAAGAATTATTAATGGTGACTCAATATTCTGAGTCACAAAAGGTACAAAATTGCATAACTTTAACAGGTATTTGTAATATGCTGATTCCCACTGTCCCAGCACCATTTATCTGTTGCTCTCCATTGGATTTATCTGTTGCTTTCTCATTGGATTATCATGTTACCGTAGCTACTGTAGGTGACTAGCTAGTGTTCCTAGTGTCCCAGTACACTAGGTACAAGAGATATCCTGACAATGAAAGGCGTCAGATCCTCCCGCACTGAGAAGGAGGTGTTCCGTGGATATGAGATCCTCGGGATCATTGGCAAGGGCAGCTTTGGCCAGGTGAAGCTGGCCCTCCATCTGGAGAGCAGAACCAAGGGGGCTGTGGAGATCATTGCCAGACATGACGGGGATTCTTCCAAGTTCCTGCAAGCTTGGGTAGAAGCATAAATTATGCATTCTCTGCATCACCCTAACATTATAAAGCTGATACAGGTAGACTACACAGCAGATAGAGCCTGTCTTTTCATTGGGTATTTTAGCAGGGTGGGGGTGGACCTTGAAAAGTATGCCGAGGTGTGCAGCCACCTTCATGAAGGAAAAGCATGTTGGTACTTCATTCAGACATTAGCAGCAGTGCAGTACTGCCGCACGCAACACATTGTTCACAGAGACTTAAAATTGGAAAATCTCCTTCTGGGCTGATCCGTTAAGCTAATTGACTTGGGCTTTAGCCAAAAACTGACTGAAGGCCAACAACTAAAGTCATTGTGTGGGACACTTGAATATTATGCCCCAGAAGTATTCCTAGATAAGGAGTTTGATGGGTATAAAGCTGACGTGTGGAGCCTGGGCTTGGTCCTGTGCACCATAGCAACAGGTGGCTGCCCTTTGAAGGGGAGAGCTTTGGGCACCTGAAGCTGGCTCGTAACCTAATCCCCTCCTATGTAAGTGAGGAACTGGAGAGATGCCGGATTGGTTAATGACTTTTGACCCTGCTGAGAGGCCCACACAGTGGCAGATGCTATGGGGCACAAGTGGCTCAGCATGGAGCAGAAAAAGGACCCAAAGCAAGTGACATCACACTTTGCAGTCTCTGAGTTCTCCCGAGAACCAGGAAATCGATGAAGCTATGGAGAACCTGGTGTCTCTGGAGGGCCTAAAGAACAGGACTGCCCCATTCCCCTCCCCCACAATGCTGGGGAAAATACCAGCCAAAGGCTTACAGCAGAGATGTAGAAAATCAAACTGACATGGCGATCCTGAAAGTCAGAAATACCTGCCAGGCCTTGTCTTCCAGCTGGGCTGTGAGGAGGAGGATGGCTGCTTGTCCCCTGCTCTGAGCTGTGGGAAATCCCAGCCAAAGACTTACAGCACACAAGGAGAAAACGAAATTTACATGGGGTTCCTAGGTCCTTCCAAAATTGCTGAAGGTCAGCAGTACCTGCCAGTCCTTGTCTTCCAGCTGGGCCGTGAGGAGGAGGATGGCTGCTGGTCCCCTGTGCTGGGCTGTGGGAAATCCCAAGAGAGCTTCAGTGGAGCAGCAAGAACTGAGTTCACTCAAGGGGAGCTTCTAGGATCTGCTCAGTACGCTGAGGCTCAAAACTACCTGTGGAGCTGGGCTTCCAGCTGATCCATAAAGCAGTCTCCCTGACGCCCAGTCTTCAGGCCAGTGCTGTGTCCCCAGTGCTGCCTGATGGTGACCAGTCATCAGGGCTAAATGCCTGCCCTGGAGCCCACAGGATGGACAGTTCCCCACCTGGTCTGATGAGGAGCCACACTTCCTGGCCAGTCCTCAGGTACAAGAGCCCCGTTAGCTCTGTGTCCAGTCTCAACACCAGCAGCAGTGAAGCCCGCAGTTCAGATAGTCCTCAACCTGCATAAGGAGGAGGACCTACACTCCCAGGCCTCAGGCACAACAGCCCCGTGTCCTCCATACCCACTCTCAGCACCAGCAGCAGTGAGGCTGACAGGACAGATGGTCCCCAACCTGCTGTGAGGAGGAAGACCTACATTCCCTGGCCAGTCCTCAGGTACAACAGCCCTGTGTCCTCCAAGCTGGAAATATTGCTGACTTAAAAGGCAGATTTGAAACTGAGGACTGTTGGTGAACAACAATTGTTTGTGCTGCCACCCAGGATACTGATTGAACCTTCTGCTTGTCGACAGCAGGACACGAAGGCTCAGTATCTGCAGAAGCAGTGTCCCCATCTCTTATTGGGGCACTTCTTCATCTGAGGATGTCAGAAGAGAACCTCAAAAAGCTGACAAAGAGCCGGCGCCGCGGCTTACTAGGCTAATCCTCCGCCTTGCGGCGCGGCACACTGGGTTCTAGTCCCGGTCGGGGCACCGGATTCTGTCCCGGTTGCCCCTCTTCCAGGCCAGCTCTCTGCTGTGGCCAGGGAGTGCAGTGGAGGATGGCCCAAGTGCTTGGGCCCTGCACCCCATGGGAGACCAGAAGAAGCACCTGGCTCCTGCCATCGGATCAGCGCGGTGCGCCGGCCGCAGTGGCCATTGGAGGGTGAACCAACGGCAAACAAAGACCTTTCTATCTGTCTCTCTCTCTCACTATCCAATCTGCCTGTCAAAAAAAAAACAATTAAAATGTAACACCACCTCACATCTTGACAGTACTTCTAACATAATCCAAATAGCCTAATTAGTTGGTGTCTCTGTGTCTTTGACAGTTTCCAGGGGCCCATCTGGAAATTGTCAAAGTCTAGATTTTTGAAATTTTGATTTTTTGAATGCCTGTCAAGGATGCCAAGAAGGCTCAAAATCCAAAATATCTCGTTTACATAGGATCCCTTAACATCGTGACATAATATAGACCAAATTTGATGAGTTACAAGGTTATTATTCAAATGTTTTAGAATAAGCATATATTTAATAACCCATAGCTCTTAATAAAAAACTCATCTGCTTTGAAACAATTAGAATTTAACAGAGACATTAAGAGAACATAATAGACTAGTTTAACTGCTTTATCAGAGGTTCAGATTCTATGTCTTAGGAAAATAATAGCTTTTGTGTCCAAAATTTCTTTCTTTCATAACATTCTGTGATTTCCACATACCCTCTTCAACTTACTTGAAATGTTACATCATTTCTATTCCAGTCTAGAGTAAACTAGGCATCAGGATGAAGTAATTCTTTTTTATTTTTTGGATTTTGAACCGCTTTTATTGTTATTCTAAAGAAAATTTTCTACAAAATTCACAGACATAAGGATAAAGCTGATAAAATTATGAGGAAAAAGAATTATTAATGGTGACTCAATATTCTGAGTCACAAAAGGTACAAAATTGCATAACTTTAACAGGTATTTGTAATATGCTGATTCCCACTGTCCCAGCACCATTTATCTGTTGCTCTCCATTGGATTTATCTGTTGCTTTCTCATTGGATTATCATGTTACCGTAGCTACTGTAGGTGACTAGCTAGTGTTCCTAGTGTCCCAGTACACTAGGTACAAGAGATATCCTGACAATGAAAGGCGTCAGATCCTCCCGCACTGAGAAGGAGGTGTTCCGTGGATATGAGATCCTCGGGATCATTGGCAAGGGCAGCTTTGGCCAGGTGAAGCTGGCCCTCCATCTGGAGAGCAGAACCAAGGGGGCTGTGGAGATCATTGCCAGACATGACGGGGATTCTTCCAAGTTCCTGCAAGCTTGGGTAGAAGCATAAATTATGCATTCTCTGCATCACCCTAACATTATAAAGCTGATACAGGTAGACTACACAGCAGATAGAGCCTGTCTTTTCATTGGGTATTTTAGCAGGGTGGGGGTGGACCTTGAAAAGTATGCCGAGGTGTGCAGCCACCTTCATGAAGGAAAAGCATGTTGGTACTTCATTCAGACATTAGCAGCAGTGCAGTACTGCCGCACGCAACACATTGTTCACAGAGACTTAAAATTGGAAAATCTCCTTCTGGGCTGATCCGTTAAGCTAATTGACTTGGGCTTTAGCCAAAAACTGACTGAAGGCCAACAACTAAAGTCATTGTGTGGGACACTTGAATATTATGCCCCAGAAGTATTCCTAGATAAGGAGTTTGATGGGTATAAAGCTGACGTGTGGAGCCTGGGCTTGGTCCTGTGCACCATAGCAACAGGTGGCTGCCCTTTGAAGGGGAGAGCTTTGGGCACCTGAAGCTGGCTCGTAACCTAATCCCCTCCTATGTAAGTGAGGAACTGGAGAGATGCCGGATTGGTTAATGACTTTTGACCCTGCTGAGAGGCCCACACAGTGGCAGATGCTATGGGGCACAAGTGGCTCAGCATGGAGCAGAAAAAGGACCCAAAGCAAGTGACATCACACTTTGCAGTCTCTGAGTTCTCCCGAGAACCAGGAAATCGATGAAGCTATGGAGAACCTGGTGTCTCTGGAGGGCCTAAAGAACAGGACTGCCCCATTCCCCTCCCCCACAATGCTGGGGAAAATACCAGCCAAAGGCTTACAGCAGAGATGTAGAAAATCAAACTGACATGGCGATCCTGAAAGTCAGAAATACCTGCCAGGCCTTGTCTTCCAGCTGGGCTGTGAGGAGGAGGATGGCTGCTTGTCCCCTGCTCTGAGCTGTGGGAAATCCCAGCCAAAGACTTACAGCACACAAGGAGAAAACGAAATTTACATGGGGTTCCTAGGTCCTTCCAAAATTGCTGAAGGTCAGCAGTACCTGCCAGTCCTTGTCTTCCAGCTGGGCCGTGAGGAGGAGGATGGCTGCTGGTCCCCTGTGCTGGGCTGTGGGAAATCCCAAGAGAGCTTCAGTGGAGCAGCAAGAACTGAGTTCACTCAAGGGGAGCTTCTAGGATCTGCTCAGTACGCTGAGGCTCAAAACTACCTGTGGAGCTGGGCTTCCAGCTGATCCATAAAGCAGTCTCCCTGACGCCCAGTCTTCAGGCCAGTGCTGTGTCCCCAGTGCTGCCTGATGGTGACCAGTCATCAGGGCTAAATGCCTGCCCTGGAGCCCACAGGATGGACAGTTCCCCACCTGGTCTGATGAGGAGCCACACTTCCTGGCCAGTCCTCAGGTACAAGAGCCCCGTTAGCTCTGTGTCCAGTCTCAACACCAGCAGCAGTGAAGCCCGCAGTTCAGATAGTCCTCAACCTGCATAAGGAGGAGGACCTACACTCCCAGGCCTCAGGCACAACAGCCCCGTGTCCTCCATACCCACTCTCAGCACCAGCAGCAGTGAGGCTGACAGGACAGATGGTCCCCAACCTGCTGTGAGGAGGAAGACCTACATTCCCTGGCCAGTCCTCAGGTACAACAGCCCTGTGTCCTCCAAGCTGGAAATATTGCTGACTTAAAAGGCAGATTTGAAACTGAGGACTGTTGGTGAACAACAATTGTTTGTGCTGCCACCCAGGATACTGATTGAACCTTCTGCTTGTCGACAGCAGGACACGAAGGCTCAGTATCTGCAGAAGCAGTGTCCCCATCTCTTATTGGGGCACTTCTTCATCTGAGGATGTCAGAAGAGAACCTCAAAAAGCTGACAAAGAGCCGGCGCCGCGGCTTACTAGGCTAATCCTCCGCCTTGCGGCGCGGCACACTGGGTTCTAGTCCCGGTCGGGGCACCGGATTCTGTCCCGGTTGCCCCTCTTCCAGGCCAGCTCTCTGCTGTGGCCAGGGAGTGCAGTGGAGGATGGCCCAAGTGCTTGGGCCCTGCACCCCATGGGAGACCAGAAGAAGCACCTGGCTCCTGCCATCGGATCAGCGCGGTGCGCCGGCCGCAGTGGCCATTGGAGGGTGAACCAACGGCAAACAAAGACCTTTCTATCTGTCTCTCTCTCTCACTATCCAATCTGCCTGTCAAAAAAAAAAACAATTAAAATGTAACACCACCTCACATCTTGACAGTACTTCTAACATAATCCAAATAGCCTAATTAGTTGGTGTCTCTGTGTCTTTGACAGTTTCCAGGGGCCCATCTGGAAATTGTCAAAGTCTAGATTTTTGAAATTTTGATTTTTTGAATGCCTGTCAAGGATGCCAAGAAGGCTCAAAATCCAAAATATCTCGTTTACATAGGATCCCTTAACATCGTGACATAATATAGACCAAATTTGATGAGTTACAAGGTTATTATTCAAATGTTTTAGAATAAGCATATATTTAATAACCCATAGCTCTTAATAAAAAACTCATCTGTTTTGAAACAATTAGAATTTAACAGAGACATTAAGAGAACATAATAGACTAGTTTAACTGCTTTATCAGAGGTTCAGATTCTATGTCTTAGGAAAATAATAGCTTTTGTGTCCAAAATTTCTTTCTTTCATAACATTCTGTGATTTCCACATACCCTCTTCAACTTACTTGAAATGTTACATCATTTCTATTCCAGTCTAGAGTAAACTAGGCATCAGGATGAAGTAATTCTTTTTTATTTTTTGGATTTTGAACCGCTTTTATTGTTATTCTAAAGAAAATTTTCTACAAAATTCACAGACATAAGGATAAAGCTGATAAAATTATGAGGAAAAAGAATTATTAATGGTGACTCAATATTCTGAGTCACAAAAGGTACAAAATTGCATAACTTTAACAGGTATTTGTAATATGCTGATTCCCACTGTCCCAGCACCATTTATCTGTTGCTCTCCATTGGATTTATCTGTTGCTTTCTCATTGGATTATCATGTTACCGTAGCTACTGTAGGTGACTAGCTAGTGTTCCTAGTGTCCCAGTACACTAGGTACAAGAGATATCCTGACAATGAAAGGCGTCAGATCCTCCCGCACTGAGAAGGAGGTGTTCCGTGGATATGAGATCCTCGGGATCATTGGCAAGGGCAGCTTTGGCCAGGTGAAGCTGGCCCTCCATCTGGAGAGCAGAACCAAGGGGGCTGTGGAGATCATTGCCAGACATGACGGGGATTCTTCCAAGTTCCTGCAAGCTTGGGTAGAAGCATAAATTATGCATTCTCTGCATCACCCTAACATTATAAAGCTGATACAGGTAGACTACACAGCAGATAGAGCCTGTCTTTTCATTGGGTATTTTAGCAGGGTGGGGGTGGACCTTGAAAAGTATGCCGAGGTGTGCAGCCACCTTCATGAAGGAAAAGCATGTTGGTACTTCATTCAGACATTAGCAGCAGTGCAGTACTGCCGCACGCAACACATTGTTCACAGAGACTTAAAATTGGAAAATCTCCTTCTGGGCTGATCCGTTAAGCTAATTGACTTGGGCTTTAGCCAAAAACTGACTGAAGGCCAACAACTAAAGTCATTGTGTGGGACACTTGAATATTATGCCCCAGAAGTATTCCTAGATAAGGAGTTTGATGGGTATAAAGCTGACGTGTGGAGCCTGGGCTTGGTCCTGTGCACCATAGCAACAGGTGGCTGCCCTTTGAAGGGGAGAGCTTTGGGCACCTGAAGCTGGCTCGTAACCTAATCCCCTCCTATGTAAGTGAGGAACTGGAGAGATGCCGGATTGGTTAATGACTTTTGACCCTGCTGAGAGGCCCACACAGTGGCAGATGCTATGGGGCACAAGTGGCTCAGCATGGAGCAGAAAAAGGACCCAAAGCAAGTGACATCACACTTTGCAGTCTCTGAGTTCTCCCGAGAACCAGGAAATCGATGAAGCTATGGAGAACCTGGTGTCTCTGGAGGGCCTAAAGAACAGGACTGCCCCATTCCCCTCCCCCACAATGCTGGGGAAAATACCAGCCAAAGGCTTACAGCAGAGATGTAGAAAATCAAACTGACATGGCGATCCTGAAAGTCAGAAATACCTGCCAGGCCTTGTCTTCCAGCTGGGCTGTGAGGAGGAGGATGGCTGCTTGTCCCCTGCTCTGAGCTGTGGGAAATCCCAGCCAAAGACTTACAGCACACAAGGAGAAAACGAAATTTACATGGGGTTCCTAGGTCCTTCCAAAATTGCTGAAGGTCAGCAGTACCTGCCAGTCCTTGTCTTCCAGCTGGGCCGTGAGGAGGAGGATGGCTGCTGGTCCCCTGTGCTGGGCTGTGGGAAATCCCAAGAGAGCTTCAGTGGAGCAGCAAGAACTGAGTTCACTCAAGGGGAGCTTCTAGGATCTGCTCAGTACGCTGAGGCTCAAAACTACCTGTGGAGCTGGGCTTCCAGCTGATCCATAAAGCAGTCTCCCTGACGCCCAGTCTTCAGGCCAGTGCTGTGTCCCCAGTGCTGCCTGATGGTGACCAGTCATCAGGGCTAAATGCCTGCCCTGGAGCCCACAGGATGGACAGTTCCCCACCTGGTCTGATGAGGAGCCACACTTCCTGGCCAGTCCTCAGGTACAAGAGCCCCGTTAGCTCTGTGTCCAGTCTCAACACCAGCAGCAGTGAAGCCCGCAGTTCAGATAGTCCTCAACCTGCATAAGGAGGAGGACCTACACTCCCAGGCCTCAGGCACAACAGCCCCGTGTCCTCCATACCCACTCTCAGCACCAGCAGCAGTGAGGCTGACAGGACAGATGGTCCCCAACCTGCTGTGAGGAGGAAGACCTACATTCCCTGGCCAGTCCTCAGGTACAACAGCCCTGTGTCCTCCAAGCTGGAAATATTGCTGACTTAAAAGGCAGATTTGAAACTGAGGACTGTTGGTGAACAACAATTGTTTGTGCTGCCACCCAGGATACTGATTGAACCTTCTGCTTGTCGACAGCAGGACACGAAGGCTCAGTATCTGCAGAAGCAGTGTCCCCATCTCTTATTGGGGCACTTCTTCATCTGAGGATGTCAGAAGAGAACCTCAAAAAGCTGACAAAGAGCCGGCGCCGCGGCTTACTAGGCTAATCCTCCGCCTTGCGGCGCGGCACACTGGGTTCTAGTCCCGGTCGGGGCACCGGATTCTGTCCCGGTTGCCCCTCTTCCAGGCCAGCTCTCTGCTGTGGCCAGGGAGTGCAGTGGAGGATGGCCCAAGTGCTTGGGCCCTGCACCCCATGGGAGACCAGAAGAAGCACCTGGCTCCTGCCATCGGATCAGCGCGGTGCGCCGGCCGCAGTGGCCATTGGAGGGTGAACCAACGGCAAACAAAGACCTTTCTATCTGTCTCTCTCTCTCACTATCCAATCTGCCTGTCAAAAAAAAAAACAATTAAAATGTAACACCACCTCACATCTTGACAGTACTTCTAACATAATCCAAATAGCCTAATTAGTTGGTGTCTCTGTGTCTTTGACAGTTTCCAGGGGCCCATCTGGAAATTGTCAAAGTCTAGATTTTTGAAATTTTGATTTTTTGAATGCCTGTCAAGGATGCCAAGAAGGCTCAAAATCCAAAATATCTCGTTTACATAGGATCCCTTAACATCGTGACATAATATAGACCAAATTTGATGAGTTACAAGGTTATTATTCAAATGTTTTAGAATAAGCATATATTTAATAACCCATAGCTCTTAATAAAAAACTCATCTGTTTTGAAACAATTAGAATTTAACAGAGACATTAAGAGAACATAATAGACTAGTTTAACTGCTTTATCAGAGGTTCAGATTCTATGTCTTAGGAAAATAATAGCTTTTGTGTCCAAAATTTCTTTCTTTCATAACATTCTGTGATTTCCACATACCCTCTTCAACTTACTTGAAATGTTACATCATTTCTATTCCAGTCTAGAGTAAACTAGGCATCAGGATGAAGTAATTCTTTTTTATTTTTTGGATTTTGAACCGCTTTTATTGTTATTCTAAAGAAAATTTTCTACAAAATTCACAGACATAAGGATAAAGCTGATAAAATTATGAGGAAAAAGAATTATTAATGGTGACTCAATATTCTGAGTCACAAAAGGTACAAAATTGCATAACTTTAACAGGTATTTGTAATATGCTGATTCCCACTGTCCCAGCACCATTTATCTGTTGCTCTCCATTGGATTTATCTGTTGCTTTCTCATTGGATTATCATGTTACCGTAGCTACTGTAGGTGACTAGCTAGTGTTCCTAGTGTCCCAGTACACTAGGTACAAGAGATATCCTGACAATGAAAGGCGTCAGATCCTCCCGCACTGAGAAGGAGGTGTTCCGTGGATATGAGATCCTCGGGATCATTGGCAAGGGCAGCTTTGGCCAGGTGAAGCTGGCCCTCCATCTGGAGAGCAGAACCAAGGGGGCTGTGGAGATCATTGCCAGACATGACGGGGATTCTTCCAAGTTCCTGCAAGCTTGGGTAGAAGCATAAATTATGCATTCTCTGCATCACCCTAACATTATAAAGCTGATACAGGTAGACTACACAGCAGATAGAGCCTGTCTTTTCATTGGGTATTTTAGCAGGGTGGGGGTGGACCTTGAAAAGTATGCCGAGGTGTGCAGCCACCTTCATGAAGGAAAAGCATGTTGGTACTTCATTCAGACATTAGCAGCAGTGCAGTACTGCCGCACGCAACACATTGTTCACAGAGACTTAAAATTGGAAAATCTCCTTCTGGGCTGATCCGTTAAGCTAATTGACTTGGGCTTTAGCCAAAAACTGACTGAAGGCCAACAACTAAAGTCATTGTGTGGGACACTTGAATATTATGCCCCAGAAGTATTCCTAGATAAGGAGTTTGATGGGTATAAAGCTGACGTGTGGAGCCTGGGCTTGGTCCTGTGCACCATAGCAACAGGTGGCTGCCCTTTGAAGGGGAGAGCTTTGGGCACCTGAAGCTGGCTCGTAACCTAATCCCCTCCTATGTAAGTGAGGAACTGGAGAGATGCCGGATTGGTTAATGACTTTTGACCCTGCTGAGAGGCCCACACAGTGGCAGATGCTATGGGGCACAAGTGGCTCAGCATGGAGCAGAAAAAGGACCCAAAGCAAGTGACATCACACTTTGCAGTCTCTGAGTTCTCCCGAGAACCAGGAAATCGATGAAGCTATGGAGAACCTGGTGTCTCTGGAGGGCCTAAAGAACAGGACTGCCCCATTCCCCTCCCCCACAATGCTGGGGAAAATACCAGCCAAAGGCTTACAGCAGAGATGTAGAAAATCAAACTGACATGGCGATCCTGAAAGTCAGAAATACCTGCCAGGCCTTGTCTTCCAGCTGGGCTGTGAGGAGGAGGATGGCTGCTTGTCCCCTGCTCTGAGCTGTGGGAAATCCCAGCCAAAGACTTACAGCACACAAGGAGAAAACGAAATTTACATGGGGTTCCTAGGTCCTTCCAAAATTGCTGAAGGTCAGCAGTACCTGCCAGTCCTTGTCTTCCAGCTGGGCCGTGAGGAGGAGGATGGCTGCTGGTCCCCTGTGCTGGGCTGTGGGAAATCCCAAGAGAGCTTCAGTGGAGCAGCAAGAACTGAGTTCACTCAAGGGGAGCTTCTAGGATCTGCTCAGTACGCTGAGGCTCAAAACTACCTGTGGAGCTGGGCTTCCAGCTGATCCATAAAGCAGTCTCCCTGACGCCCAGTCTTCAGGCCAGTGCTGTGTCCCCAGTGCTGCCTGATGGTGACCAGTCATCAGGGCTAAATGCCTGCCCTGGAGCCCACAGGATGGACAGTTCCCCACCTGGTCTGATGAGGAGCCACACTTCCTGGCCAGTCCTCAGGTACAAGAGCCCCGTTAGCTCTGTGTCCAGTCTCAACACCAGCAGCAGTGAAGCCCGCAGTTCAGATAGTCCTCAACCTGCATAAGGAGGAGGACCTACACTCCCAGGCCTCAGGCACAACAGCCCCGTGTCCTCCATACCCACTCTCAGCACCAGCAGCAGTGAGGCTGACAGGACAGATGGTCCCCAACCTGCTGTGAGGAGGAAGACCTACATTCCCTGGCCAGTCCTCAGGTACAACAGCCCTGTGTCCTCCAAGCTGGAAATATTGCTGACTTAAAAGGCAGATTTGAAACTGAGGACTGTTGGTGAACAACAATTGTTTGTGCTGCCACCCAGGATACTGATTGAACCTTCTGCTTGTCGACAGCAGGACACGAAGGCTCAGTATCTGCAGAAGCAGTGTCCCCATCTCTTATTGGGGCACTTCTTCATCTGAGGATGTCAGAAGAGAACCTCAAAAAGCTGACAAAGAGCCGGCGCCGCGGCTTACTAGGCTAATCCTCCGCCTTGCGGCGCGGCACACTGGGTTCTAGTCCCGGTCGGGGCACCGGATTCTGTCCCGGTTGCCCCTCTTCCAGGCCAGCTCTCTGCTGTGGCCAGGGAGTGCAGTGGAGGATGGCCCAAGTGCTTGGGCCCTGCACCCCATGGGAGACCAGAAGAAGCACCTGGCTCCTGCCATCGGATCAGCGCGGTGCGCCGGCCGCAGTGGCCATTGGAGGGTGAACCAACGGCAAACAAAGACCTTTCTATCTGTCTCTCTCTCTCACTATCCAATCTGCCTGTCAAAAAAAAAACAATTAAAATGTAACACCACCTCACATCTTGACAGTACTTCTAACATAATCCAAATAGCCTAATTAGTTGGTGTCTCTGTGTCTTTGACAGTTTCCAGGGGCCCATCTGGAAATTGTCAAAGTCTAGATTTTTGAAATTTTGATTTTTTGAATGCCTGTCAAGGATGCCAAGAAGGCTCAAAATCCAAAATATCTCGTTTACATAGGATCCCTTAACATCGTGACATAATATAGACCAAATTTGATGAGTTACAAGGTTATTATTCAAATGTTTTAGAATAAGCATATATTTAATAACCCATAGCTCTTAATAAAAAACTCATCTGTTTTGAAACAATTAGAATTTAACAGAGACATTAAGAGAACATAATAGACTAGTTTAACTGCTTTATCAGAGGTTCAGATTCTATGTCTTAGGAAAATAATAGCTTTTGTGTCCAAAATTTCTTTCTTTCATAACATTCTGTGATTTCCACATACCCTCTTCAACTTACTTGAAATGTTACATCATTTCTATTCCAGTCTAGAGTAAACTAGGCATCAGGATGAAGTAATTCTTTTTTATTTTTTGGATTTTGAACCGCTTTTATTGTTATTCTAAAGAAAATTTTCTACAAAATTCACAGACATAAGGATAAAGCTGATAAAATTATGAGGAAAAAGAATTATTAATGGTGACTCAATATTCTGAGTCACAAAAGGTACAAAATTGCATAACTTTAACAGGTATTTGTAATATGCTGATTCCCACTGTCCCAGCACCATTTATCTGTTGCTCTCCATTGGATTTATCTGTTGCTTTCTCATTGGATTATCATGTTACCGTAGCTACTGTAGGTGACTAGCTAGTGTTCCTAGTGTCCCAGTACACTAGGTACAAGAGATATCCTGACAATGAAAGGCGTCAGATCCTCCCGCACTGAGAAGGAGGTGTTCCGTGGATATGAGATCCTCGGGATCATTGGCAAGGGCAGCTTTGGCCAGGTGAAGCTGGCCCTCCATCTGGAGAGCAGAACCAAGGGGGCTGTGGAGATCATTGCCAGACATGACGGGGATTCTTCCAAGTTCCTGCAAGCTTGGGTAGAAGCATAAATTATGCATTCTCTGCATCACCCTAACATTATAAAGCTGATACAGGTAGACTACACAGCAGATAGAGCCTGTCTTTTCATTGGGTATTTTAGCAGGGTGGGGGTGGACCTTGAAAAGTATGCCGAGGTGTGCAGCCACCTTCATGAAGGAAAAGCATGTTGGTACTTCATTCAGACATTAGCAGCAGTGCAGTACTGCCGCACGCAACACATTGTTCACAGAGACTTAAAATTGGAAAATCTCCTTCTGGGCTGATCCGTTAAGCTAATTGACTTGGGCTTTAGCCAAAAACTGACTGAAGGCCAACAACTAAAGTCATTGTGTGGGACACTTGAATATTATGCCCCAGAAGTATTCCTAGATAAGGAGTTTGATGGGTATAAAGCTGACGTGTGGAGCCTGGGCTTGGTCCTGTGCACCATAGCAACAGGTGGCTGCCCTTTGAAGGGGAGAGCTTTGGGCACCTGAAGCTGGCTCGTAACCTAATCCCCTCCTATGTAAGTGAGGAACTGGAGAGATGCCGGATTGGTTAATGACTTTTGACCCTGCTGAGAGGCCCACACAGTGGCAGATGCTATGGGGCACAAGTGGCTCAGCATGGAGCAGAAAAAGGACCCAAAGCAAGTGACATCACACTTTGCAGTCTCTGAGTTCTCCCGAGAACCAGGAAATCGATGAAGCTATGGAGAACCTGGTGTCTCTGGAGGGCCTAAAGAACAGGACTGCCCCATTCCCCTCCCCCACAATGCTGGGGAAAATACCAGCCAAAGGCTTACAGCAGAGATGTAGAAAATCAAACTGACATGGCGATCCTGAAAGTCAGAAATACCTGCCAGGCCTTGTCTTCCAGCTGGGCTGTGAGGAGGAGGATGGCTGCTTGTCCCCTGCTCTGAGCTGTGGGAAATCCCAGCCAAAGACTTACAGCACACAAGGAGAAAACGAAATTTACATGGGGTTCCTAGGTCCTTCCAAAATTGCTGAAGGTCAGCAGTACCTGCCAGTCCTTGTCTTCCAGCTGGGCCGTGAGGAGGAGGATGGCTGCTGGTCCCCTGTGCTGGGCTGTGGGAAATCCCAAGAGAGCTTCAGTGGAGCAGCAAGAACTGAGTTCACTCAAGGGGAGCTTCTAGGATCTGCTCAGTACGCTGAGGCTCAAAACTACCTGTGGAGCTGGGCTTCCAGCTGATCCATAAAGCAGTCTCCCTGACGCCCAGTCTTCAGGCCAGTGCTGTGTCCCCAGTGCTGCCTGATGGTGACCAGTCATCAGGGCTAAATGCCTGCCCTGGAGCCCACAGGATGGACAGTTCCCCACCTGGTCTGATGAGGAGCCACACTTCCTGGCCAGTCCTCAGGTACAAGAGCCCCGTTAGCTCTGTGTCCAGTCACAACACCAGCAGCAGTGAAGCCCGCAGTTCAGATAGTCCTCAACCTGCATAAGGAGGAGGACCTACACTCCCAGACCTCAGGCACAACAGCCCCGTGTCCTCCATACCCACTCTCAGCACCAGCAGCAGTGAGGCTGACAGGACAGATGGTCCCCAACCTGCTGTGAGGAGGAAGACCTACATTCCCTGGCCAGTCCTCAGGTACAACAGCCCTGTGTCCTCCAAGCTGGAAATATTGCTGACTTAAAAGGCAGATTTGAAACTGAGGACTGTTGGTGAACAACAATTGTTTGTGCTGCCACCCAGGATACTGATTGAACCTTCTGCTTGTCGACAGCAGGACACGAAGGCTCAGTATCTGTAGAAGCAGTGTCCCCATCTCTTATTGGGGCACTTCTTCATCTGAGGATGTCAGAAGAGAACCTCAAAAAGCTGACAAAGAGCCGGCGCCGCGGCTTACTAGGCTAATCCTCCGCCTTGCGGCGCGGCACACTGGGTTCTAGTCCCGGTCGGGGCACCGGATTCTGTCCCGGTTGCCCCTCTTCCAGGCCAGCTCTCTGCTGTGGCCAGGGAGTGCAGTGGAGGATGGCCCAAGTGCTTGGGCCCTGCACCCCATGGGAGACCAGAAGAAGCACCTGGCTCCTGCCATCGGATCAGCGCGGTGCGCCGGCCGCAGTGGCCATTGGAGGGTGAACCAACGGCAAACAAAGACCTTTCTATCTGTCTCTCTCTCTCACTATCCAATCTGCCTGTCAAAAAAAAAACAATTAAAATGTAACACCACCTCACATCTTGACAGTACTTCTAACATAATCCAAATAGCCTAATTAGTTGGTGTCTCTGTGTCTTTGACAGTTTCCAGGGGCCCATCTGGAAATTGTCAAAGTCTAGATTTTTGAAATTTTGATTTTTTGAATGCCTGTCAAGGATGCCAAGAAGGCTCAAAATCCAAAATATCTCGTTTACATAGGATCCCTTAACATCGTGACATAATATAGACCAAATTTGATGAGTTACAAGGTTATTATTCAAATGTTTTAGAATAAGCATATATTTAATAACCCATAGCTCTTAATAAAAAACTCATCTGTTTTGAAACAATTAGAATTTAACAGAGACATTAAGAGAACATAATAGACTAGTTTAACTGCTTTATCAGAGGTTCAGATTCTATGTCTTAGGAAAATAATAGCTTTTGTGTCCAAAATTTCTTTCTTTCATAACATTCTGTGATTTCCACATACCCTCTTCAACTTACTTGAAATGTTACATCATTTCTATTCCAGTCTAGAGTAAACTAGGCATCAGGATGAAGTAATTCTTTTTTATTTTTTGGATTTTGAACCGCTTTTATTGTTATTCTAAAGAAAATTTTCTACAAAATTCACAGACATAAGGATAAAGCTGATAAAATTATGAGGAAAAAGAATTATTAATGGTGACTCAATATTCTGAGTCACAAAAGGTACAAAATTGCATAACTTTAACAGGTATTTGTAATATGCTGATTCCCACTGTCCCAGCACCATTTATCTGTTGCTCTCCATTGGATTTATCTGTTGCTTTCTCATTGGATTATCATGTTACCGTAGCTACTGTAGGTGACTAGCTAGTGTTCCTAGTGTCCCAGTACACTAGGTACAAGAGATATCCTGACAATGAAAGGCGTCAGATCCTCCCGCACTGAGAAGGAGGTGTTCCGTGGATATGAGATCCTCGGGATCATTGGCAAGGGCAGCTTTGGCCAGGTGAAGCTGGCCCTCCATCTGGAGAGCAGAACCAAGGGGGCTGTGGAGATCATTGCCAGACATGACGGGGATTCTTCCAAGTTCCTGCAAGCTTGGGTAGAAGCATAAATTATGCATTCTCTGCATCACCCTAACATTATAAAGCTGATACAGGTAGACTACACAGCAGATAGAGCCTGTCTTTTCATTGGGTATTTTAGCAGGGTGGGGGTGGACCTTGAAAAGTATGCCGAGGTGTGCAGCCACCTTCATGAAGGAAAAGCATGTTGGTACTTCATTCAGACATTAGCAGCAGTGCAGTACTGCCGCACGCAACACATTGTTCACAGAGACTTAAAATTGGAAAATCTCCTTCTGGGCTGATCCGTTAAGCTAATTGACTTGGGCTTTAGCCAAAAACTGACTGAAGGCCAACAACTAAAGTCATTGTGTGGGACACTTGAATATTATGCCCCAGAAGTATTCCTAGATAAGGAGTTTGATGGGTATAAAGCTGACGTGTGGAGCCTGGGCTTGGTCCTGTGCACCATAGCAACAGGTGGCTGCCCTTTGAAGGGGAGAGCTTTGGGCACCTGAAGCTGGCTCGTAACCTAATCCCCTCCTATGTAAGTGAGGAACTGGAGAGATGCCGGATTGGTTAATGACTTTTGACCCTGCTGAGAGGCCCACACAGTGGCAGATGCTATGGGGCACAAGTGGCTCAGCATGGAGCAGAAAAAGGACCCAAAGCAAGTGACATCACACTTTGCAGTCTCTGAGTTCTCCCGAGAACCAGGAAATCGATGAAGCTATGGAGAACCTGGTGTCTCTGGAGGGCCTAAAGAACAGGACTGCCCCATTCCCCTCCCCCACAATGCTGGGGAAAATACCAGCCAAAGGCTTACAGCAGAGATGTAGAAAATCAAACTGACATGGCGATCCTGAAAGTCAGAAATACCTGCCAGGCCTTGTCTTCCAGCTGGGCTGTGAGGAGGAGGATGGCTGCTTGTCCCCTGCTCTGAGCTGTGGGAAATCCCAGCCAAAGACTTACAGCACACAAGGAGAAAACGAAATTTACATGGGGTTCCTAGGTCCTTCCAAAATTGCTGAAGGTCAGCAGTACCTGCCAGTCCTTGTCTTCCAGCTGGGCCGTGAGGAGGAGGATGGCTGCTGGTCCCCTGTGCTGGGCTGTGGGAAATCCCAAGAGAGCTTCAGTGGAGCAGCAAGAACTGAGTTCACTCAAGGGGAGCTTCTAGGATCTGCTCAGTACGCTGAGGCTCAAAACTACCTGTGGAGCTGGGCTTCCAGCTGATCCATAAAGCAGTCTCCCTGACGCCCAGTCTTCAGGCCAGTGCTGTGTCCCCAGTGCTGCCTGATGGTGACCAGTCATCAGGGCTAAATGCCTGCCCTGGAGCCCACAGGATGGACAGTTCCCCACCTGGTCTGATGAGGAGCCACACTTCCTGGCCAGTCCTCAGGTACAAGAGCCCCGTTAGCTCTGTGTCCAGTCACAACACCAGCAGCAGTGAAGCCCGCAGTTCAGATAGTCCTCAACCTGCATAAGGAGGAGGACCTACACTCCCAGACCTCAGGCACAACAGCCCCGTGTCCTCCATACCCACTCTCAGCACCAGCAGCAGTGAGGCTGACAGGACAGATGGTCCCCAACCTGCTGTGAGGAGGAAGACCTACATTCCCTGGCCAGTCCTCAGGTACAACAGCCCTGTGTCCTCCAAGCTGGAAATATTGCTGACTTAAAAGGCAGATTTGAAACTGAGGACTGTTGGTGAACAACAATTGTTTGTGCTGCCACCCAGGATACTGATTGAACCTTCTGCTTGTCGACAGCAGGACACGAAGGCTCAGTATCTGTAGAAGCAGTGTCCCCATCTCTTATTGGGGCACTTCTTCATCTGAGGATGTCAGAAGAGAACCTCAAAAAGCTGACAAAGAGCCGGCGCCGCGGCTTACTAGGCTAATCCTCCGCCTTGCGGCGCGGCACACTGGGTTCTAGTCCCGGTCGGGGCACCGGATTCTGTCCCGGTTGCCCCTCTTCCAGGCCAGCTCTCTGCTGTGGCCAGGGAGTGCAGTGGAGGATGGCCCAAGTGCTTGGGCCCTGCACCCCATGGGAGACCAGAAGAAGCACCTGGCTCCTGCCATCGGATCAGTGCGGTGCGCCGGCCGCAGCGCACCTACCGCAGTGGCCATTGGAGGGTGAACCAACAGCAAAAAAAAGGAAGACCTTTCTCTCTGTCTCTCTCTCACTGTCCACACTCTGCCTGTCCCAAAAAAAAAAAAAAAAAAAAAAAGCTGACGAAGGACATGCGGGTGCAGAGGGCCTGACGTTGCTAACTACAAGTCAGAAAATGACTCCTGAATCAGAGGTTTTAGGAAATAAAGTTTCCTCAGAACAGTTAAAAGCCTCTCATCAGAATTGTGAATATCATTTTCAAGAGACTTCAGAAAGGTATAACTGAGATACTTATGTAATGAGTTTTCTGCTTGTTCATATTCAGAACTGGACTTGTGAATAACGACAGTGGACGATGGCTCTCAAAAAAAAAAAAAAGACTCAGCTCTGGCCTAATGCTGACCAGGGTGAGCACTGTGATGGCAGCTGGGGACAAGTTCTCAAACAGGTAAACACCTGTGAGAATCTGAAAATGACCCCACTCCTGGGACAAAATGAGGACAGAAGATTCGTTGCAGGATCCACAGCCTCCCCAGGGCCAGGCAGCGGCTCACTCCTTCTCTTCCCCAGGCCCCTGCATGGTGACTCTGCAACCAAGGAGGGGTGTGCTGGTGAGAGGCCATGGACACTCAGGGACTCCTTGAAGCTGAAAGGCAAAAGTCCCATCACGACACAACCCCAAAGAACCACAGGGAACTGCTCCCCACAGTTCCTGTCCATCAGATCAGAGGGATCAGCCCCACAGGCAATGCCTGATGCCAAGGTCCCTGAATGGTGAACAGTGCGGAGGATAGGGACAATGAATAGCCCACCCCACTTCCCTAGGAAGGTCACTCTTCATCCTCCTTGGCCATCCAGCTGTCCTCCCATAACCATCACTGCACCTGTGCAGAAGGCTCCCTGGGAACCACATGCCTGGTGGGTTCACAGATGGGCTCACCCGACACCTGAATTCAGTGCTCACCATATTGCCTGCCCAGACATCCGTGTCCTGACACAGGTTCACACCCAGGGCACAGAGGCACCCACGCTCCAGGTTCACTCTGAGGAAGCAACGGCATGACTATATCCATGGTCAGCACACAATGGGCACCACTGAAGACTCAGCCAGCATCACCCTCAGCAGCAGCCCAGAGAGGCCTGGGCCACCCACCTGGAAGCAAATGTCCCCAAGTCAGCAGGACACGCAGAGCTGGATCCACCCAGCTCTGCCAAACATGCTTCCTGTCTAGAAAATGATCCCCAGGTCAGGCAGTTACTGGACACAGTGGTCCTCTAACTGCCACAGAACACGGAAAGAGGGGGTTCTGGGTAATGGAAGCATTGTGGAGTTCTAGCAGCCCTGTCCCAGTGGTGCCCTCCCAGGTCAGGAGGGCCGAGTGTCAGCCTCCTCAACCTCAGAATAAACAAAATCCCCTACAGGGGGCTGCTGTGGTCTTTCCAAGGCTCAGAAAGAGGGAAGAACTGTGGCAACTGTGCCACGACCTAGCTCTGCCACCACCCTCTGTCACCTGCTTGATAAATTCCAACCTTCTTCAGAGCTCTACCTGTATGTAACCTGTCCTCTTCCTCCAATATACCTCTATTTTGTAACAATGTATTATTATTATTATTATTATTATTATTTGTTTTATTTGTAAATCAGAGCAAGAGAGAAAAAGAGGGAGAGAGATTTTTCTAATCTCTGGTTTACTCCTCAAATGGCTGCGACAGCTAGGTCTTAGCCAGGCATGCTGTACTCTTACATGGGTGGCAGGGACTCAAGAACATGGAATGTCCTCTGCTACCTTCCTAGTCACATTAGCTGGGAGCTGAATTGGAAGAGGAGCAGCCAGGATTCAAACCAGCCCTCCAGTATGGGATGCCCGTTTCCCAAGCAGTAGTTTAATCTGCTATGCCATTGCTACCCCTTGTAACAACTTTCAAAGCCTTGGCATTTTGAATTTCAGTTAGTGCAATGAGTCCCCCCCCCACTCCTCACCCAGCTCCCTGAGTTCAGTCTGTGCGCACCCCTGTAGTAAGCAGAACTGCCATAGCAACAAACTTCTGACAGAGGACAAGTCTCAGCCCTGCTGATCCATTCTGTGTCCTCCCACTCTGCTCCTGTCCTGTTCTCTGTGGTGCTGTCAGCATTGGTCACCAGAGAGTTTTCCCAGGATGACAGAGAAGGGAGCAGATGGCTGAGCATGGACTTCTTTGTGTCCTGTGTCAGCCCCACCTAGTCTGTCTGTGGGAGGAACTGGGCCTCTACCCTGGGTGCAGATGAGAGGTTAAGAGACGAAACACTAGAGGAGAGAGCGGCAAGATGGCGGAATAGGCAGGGAGCACACTATTAGTCCCGGGGGAGAGAAAGTTTAATATAAGTGGAGATACTGCAGGGTCAAGGAAGAGTAGGGGATGAAACAGCAGAGGAAACTCTTCCGGAACTAGTGATTCACAGTGTACCTGCGTGGAGAGCGTGGGAGCCCAAGTTCGGGACACCAGCGGCAGACTCAACACACCAGCGCTGGAACGCGAGGTGAGCCGAACCTCAATAGCCTGAGACACCAGCGGGCAAGCGGAAGGAGGAGAATAGAGGGAACAAGGCTTGAAACTCCATGGGGAAAAGTTCACCAGGCTAACTAGAAGAGATATAGGAAAAAAATAAAAAAAAGTGACCGATACAGACACAAGTTTCTCTCTCTCCGCTCACCTCTCAAAGGCAAGCAAGACAGAGCAGGCGCCATTTTGGACATACGTCATAAGCAGGGCGACCTCAGGTCTGCACCAGCCCTGAGCCTAGCAGAAAAACCTGACTCTGGGGGGAGGGGTGAAATAACAGGAGATTAGCATCTAACTTGGCAACCCAGTGGGAGACTGCAGGAGAATTGGAGCCCACACTGAGGGCAGCAGAGATTCCCTGTGTGGTCCTTGGGAAAGAGCTTCCGATCTCTGGCTCCTGTGGGTATATCATTTGCCTGCTAACTACCTCCAATTACGTTCAGCTGTGCGGAATTACTTCCCTTTTAAATCAAAAAAAGAAAGATTTACCACACCTAACCTGGGAGTGTCATCTTTGACACACCCTCAACCCTGAGGAACCAAACACAGCTCTCAGTCCACACTCATCTCAAGCCTCTAAAGCTCCACTGAAAGCAGACAGTCCACTTAATATAGAGCCATAGTGTAACAAGAAAAAACACCACAGTGAAGAAACCAAATATCTCCAACATGCCAAACAACAAACGCAAAAACCAAGCTAACAAGAACAAGGAAGACACTATGACGCCCCCAAATGAAAGAGACACCACCCCAATTCAAGATTATGAAGATGATGAGATCGAAGAAATGCAAGAAGCGGATCTCAAAAAATTGATAAGCACATTAAGAAGTTCTCAAAAACAAATTCTTGAACTACAGAAATCCTTAATGGACAAGATAGAAAATCTCTCTCGTGAAAGTGAAATATTAAGGAGGAATCAAAATGAAATGAAACAACTAGTGGAACAAGAAACTCTGATAGTGACTAGAAATCATAATGAAATGAAGAATTCAATAGATCAAATGACAAACACATTAGAGAGCCTTAAAAACAGAATGGGTGAAGCAGAAGAGAGAGTATCAGACTTAGAAGACAGAGAACAGGAAAGGAAACAGGCAAACCAAAGAAAAGAAGAAGAAATTAGAAATCTAAAAAATATTGTCGGGAATCTACAGGATACTATTAAAAAACCCAACATTCGGGTTCTAGGAGTTCCTGAAGGCATGGAGAGGGAGAAAGGATTAGAAGGCATTTTCAGTGAGATACTAGCAGAAAATTTCCCAGGTTTGGAGAAGGACAGAGGCATCTTAGTACAGGAAGCTTATAGAACCCCTAATAAACATGACCAAAAGAGATCCTCACCACGACATGTTGTAATCAAACTCACCACAGTGAAACATAAAGAAAAGATCCTAAAATGTGCAAGAGAGAAACGTCAGATTACTCTTAGAGGATCTCCAATTAGACTCACAGCAGACTTCTCATCAGAAACCCTACAAGCTAGAAGGGAATGGCGAGACATAGCCCAGGTACTAAGAGAGAAAAACTGCCAGCCCAGAATATTATATCCTGCAAAGCTCTCATTTGTGAATGAAGCTGAAATTAAGACTTTTCATAGCAAACAGAAACTGAAAGAATTTGTTGCCACTCATCCTGCCCTGCAAAAGATACTTAAAGATGTGTTACACACAGAAACACAGAAACATGGTCACCAACATGAAAAGGTAAAGGAAGGAAACCTCACAGCAAAAGATCACAGGAAGCTCAATTTCTCTTTCACATAGAATTAAACTCTGATGCTCTGTTAAAGCAATGTGTTAAAGTAATCTATTATGTTCTCTTGATGTCTGTTAAATTCTAATTGTTCAAAAACAGCTGAATTTTTATGAAGAGCTATGGGTTATTTAAATATGTGCTTTTTTCAAAAATTTGAATAATCACCTTGTAACAATGATCAAATTTGGTTTATGTTATGTCATGATTTTAAGAAATCTTATTTCAACCAGATATTTTGGATTTTGAGCCTTCTTGGCATTCTTGACAGGCATTCAAAAAATCAAAGTTTCAAACAATCTGGTCTCTAAAATTTCCAGTAAATCCTGGACTTTGGTTTTTCCAGTTTGGGCCCAATTGAAAAAATCGAAGGACCTATGTCTCTCATCTTATAGAGACACCGACTAATCAGTCTATTTGGATTATATTAGAAGGACTGTCAAGATGTGATGTGGTACCAGACTTTAGGTTTCTATAATGGAAAATGCTATTAATACAAATGTTTGAGAATTAAAAAGTCTAATGATCTTGTATTACTAGACATGATAGTTATCTTAATGAGAAAGCCCCAGAGGCCTAAAGGGTTAAATACTTGTAAAATCCTACAGGTGCTTTCAAAAATACTGTGAAGTAAGCAAGTGCCTCTTGTTGGTTGATGAGTTTATAATTTTGAACATGGCGACTTAAAGTCTTTTGTCATCCACAGTTATATATGATGTGCTGCTCATAAAACTAAAGCATTGTTGGTTCTGTGTTTAGCTGTCCTCCTATAGGTTCCTATGGACTTTTTCCAGCCACTTTTATTGTATTCAGTACTTTGGGATGGCTCTGTAAACAGATGAAGCCAATAATGTATTAACAGTACCAACTGAGAGAAAGTATGGTTAACTGAGGTTACTAAAAAGAAAAAGCAATTCAAATCAATTGGCAATCTACAAAAAGAGTTAAAGATTTTAAAAGCTATTATTAAAATTGCTAGATTGGTCTATTATGCTATATTATATGTGTGTACATATTGTATGTCCACATGGGGAAATTTTATTAAGAGTTTTATTTTAAATGGCTTATAGATAAGATTGTCCATAAATTTAAGCTGCTAAAATCAATCAAAGATACATTTTAATTTGTGGGACCTGAATCTGTGTATCATATGTTTTAGACTTGTTGGTAGAAAGAAACTAAAAACATTTTAGATGGTTGTGCTTAAGTTTACTGGCTAAACAAACTACACCATGTTAGATATTTAAGAGGTGTTTTCAAATACATGATTCTTAAAATTTATAGAAGGCATTGGACCTTCTGGTAAATGTTTTCTTAAGTTGTTATCTAATGGTTGAAACGGTTTGCTAAGTATTCATGTGATATTGCTATTGTCAGCAAGCGATCTAGGACTTGCTCCCTCATTTCTCTCTTCTAAGCCCAACTTGTTCTTTCATTTCTCTATTCTCTTCAAGGTAGGAAACTAATTCTATTATGAAGGAATCTGTAGGATGCACAATTTAATCTTTAGACCTTATAAAAGAGATGGCTAACATTTTTCTGTAATAGCATAGCCAAAATAAGAACTTAAATAATAATCTCATAGCTAGATTCACTTCGCCATCAACGAAGTATACAGTAAGTAGAAAAAACCTCCCTTTCAGACCAAAGGGAAAGAAAGTTTTAAAGTGAGAATATAATTTTCCTCATGGGCATTGCCTACCTTAGAAAAACTACTACAGAACATGCCTGTGACTATAGACTTGTAGTTCAGGCCACCGAAGATTAGAGATGGGACTCGGGCATTCCCTTGACTTGCATCCTCTAGTCTGCTTTAACACAAACCAGGAGGAAAAGAAAGCTCGGCATCAGAAGCAATGGGTGGCAGGCCTATTAATGGCTGATCTGTACAGTGATCTGCCCTCAAGGAGACCCAACAGGCCAGTCCACTGCAGTGGCTTTCAATGTGGTAAGCCTGGGCTTCAGCAGAAGTCAGCTTGTGAAGAGCCCTGGCAGCTCTGCCAAGAGTTGGATCACTGGAAATGGACCTTCCCTGGAGTCGAAGGATGCCCAGGTCAGAGCCACAGATCTTATTGGCTCTAAGCTGAAAAGCCCTTCACTCAGCCCAACTTCCAAAGTGACCACTGCAGCTGAGGGGATGGTCAAGTAGGGTCAGCAACATTGCAGGCAGAACTGTAAATTGCTTGTTAGAGATGCCACCTGCCTTTACCTGGCCAGCTCTCCTCCCAGGCCAGCCAAGTCATGAAAGTCAACAGAGTGCCTTCCCCTAGGAGGTTCACACCTCCCTTAGGATATACCCCATGTGAAGAGATAGATAGGTCTGGGCCTCTGAATTTACAAGGCCCAAAGCCCACCAGATTATTATCAAGCCCCTTCTATCAGGTTCTATTTGCCTCTCAATCAGAAAACTTACTTGTAGCTTAGACAGCACCTTTCTTAGCTCCTCTAATAATGACTCTGTCCTTTGTTCTAGGCCCTGTCTAGTGCACTTGGGCCTCATTCCTTTGTAATCATAACCTCTACTCTACCACCAATGCCTCTACTCCCAACCTGTGTGTACTGATGGTCCTCTTCCCCACTTAATGCTGTATAATTGTTCAAACCTGGTAAATGCCACTCTTAGGATCATTGGTTACTATCCTCACTCTGTCTTTTATGACCTTGTTTAAATATGATCAGAGTCGGCAAACTTGGAAGGCTTCCATAGCCTTGGCAACTCATGATGACAGCCTAGGATGGTTACTGGCGCCATAAACTAGAGTGTCAATTTGTTGGGTCAACAACAGGAGCCACTGTGCACTTGCTCCTCGTGTGGGATCTCTGTCCTTAATGTGCTGTACATTTTGATTTAATGCTATAACTAGTACTCAAACAGTATGTTTCACTTTGTGTTTCTATGTGGGTGCAAACTGTTGAAATCTTTATACTAAATTGATCTCTGTATATAAAGAGAATTGAAAATGAATCTTGATGCAAATGGAAGGGGAGAGGGAGCGGGAGAGGGGAGGGTTGCGGGTGGGAGGGAAGTTATGGGAGGGGGAAGCCATTGTAATCCATAAGCTGTACACTGAAAATTTATATTCATTAAATAAAAGTTAAAAAAAAAAAGAGACGAAACACTGTGATTTCAGCACAGGTACTTGATACACATGCAGGTAACAATGAAGCCAATGCTGATAATGGCATGGCAAGTGTGGGGGAGGGGTCAGGAGCACCTGGAAGAGCTGGGTGCTGGGGATACCACCAGGGAATGCTAGGGATCCCTGTCCCCAGGAGCAGCTCAGACTCCCCTAATGCCGTGTTCCTCCAGATCACCTCTGGCCCCTGCAGCAGTGTGGAGAACCTGCTGGGTTTGGTCCAGCTTTGTGGGCTTGCTCCTGCTGCATTCCAGCGGCTTCTGCTCTTCCCAGTGCAGTGGAGCCTGAACTGCACTCCCTTGTGGAGTGAGCATGTGTGAATCTGTGTGTGTGTGTGTGTGTGTAAGCATATATGTATGACCTAGCTCTGTGGTTTCTGCTCCAGCTGGGCCTGGCTGCTCCACACATGAGCATACAAGTCCTTGTCACTATCACCAGTGGCATGAGTCTGGCATCAGAGTTGCTGTGGATGCTCCCCAATTCCCCACCACACTTCCCTGGGACATTCTAGGGGTACAGATGGAGGCTGGCAGAGTTCTCAGCTCCATGATGAAGTTCAACCTCAGATGGGGGTGGGGCAGGTAGTGTGTGAGGTGTTAGGTCTACCCAGCATGGCAGGAAGCCACACACATTTAAGAATTCAAGTCCCCCTCAGAGCAGCCCTTATGGACAATGCTGAGGTGAGGTACCCCAAGCTGGTTGGGGACCAGGGAATGAAAGCTCTGTCTATTCTCACCTAAGGTCATGGGCCAGCTGCCTGACTTGGTCCTGCTGATGTAACCTAGGGTTAAGGCTGTTTAGGAGGAAGGTGGTCGGACTCACCTGAGGAAGGTTACTTCTGTTCTTTGGGATGTCAGCTTGTGCATGTGGGGGGTCCCAATCTGTGTTTCTCCACCACTGCCATCTTTCTGAGCCCTGCAGAAGAAATGGAAGTGAGTCAGGTAATGTTTCACTCCAGCCTTTGGCACCATAACCCCAGGCCACCCTTACCTGCTCTTCAAACCTGGCCCTGTCATTGATAACCCCAGACCCGTTTGTGTACTGGAATCAGGCACACGGTCCCTCAGGGATGTGAGGTAGCACCTGATTCTCACTAGAAGGCCTGCTCCTTTGACTGACAGTTGTTCAGGCATCACCAAGGATGCTCTTAGATCTGGATCTCTCAAGTCTCCATTCCAACACCCTCCTGCCTGTCATCTCCTCTTGGCACAGCATCTTTTTGCTCACCTGCTGTAACCACTAACCTTTCCCTGACACAGGGACCACAGTGTCCAGAGACCCTACGGAATGAATGTTCTCCGTGCCACATTTTGTTTAGGATGCACCATCAGCTTCCTCATTCCACAGACACCCACCTGTGTCCATGAGCCTACCCATGTGCCCCATTTACTCCCTTCTCTGCCCCATCCTGAGTTCCCAAACAGCACTTTCTGCCCCTTCTAGAAAGTTCTCTTCAGGAGAGTGTGTGGTGAAGCATCCTGGGAACCCAGGGAAACTGCAGATCCATCATATCCACCTGCTTCGGGTTCTTTTTGACACTTAATGTGTTCAGCTACCACTCATTGTGTTTATCTCCTTACTTCTCTAAAGTCAAGGGTAATGTCTTTCGGGTTTGCATCTTAGTGCCTGATGCATGGCCGAAGCCTAATAAGTAAAACAGATTGAAACATGTACGATTCACAAACACGCTGGTGTCAAGTGGCATTTTAGGCAATAAAGATTCCTAGGTTTGAAGTGCAAGCATTTCTCACAGCTCTTGCTCCAAAGCTGTCAGCAGCTGGGTCCAAGTGTGAGAAGAGTTGCTGAACTGTGCCTTCCACACCCAGACCACTTGCTCAATGTCAGTGTGTTTACTGTTAAAATGTTCATGCTACCCAAAGTGATTTACAGATGCAGTATAATCCCTGTTAGTATATCAAGAGCATTTTCCAAAAGGTAGAAAAACACCCTACTTGAATATGCAGAGGTGAAGTAATCTTGAGTGAAAAGTGGTAGGGACTATCTGGCTTTAAAATACTCTACAAAGCTCTGGTTATAAAAACAGCAGGGTATTGTCATAAAAGCACATACAACAAAAGAGCAGGGGTCAACACTGTGTTGCAGTGGGTTAAGCTGCTGCCTGCAAAGCCAGCATCCCATATGGCTGCCAGTTCAAATCCCAGATGTTCCACTTCTGTTTCAGGTCCCTGCTAATGTTCCTAATCCGTGGGCTCCTGCACGCACCTAGGAGACCCAGATGGAGTCTCGTGGCTTTGGCCTGGCTCAGTCCTGGATGTTGTGGCCATTTGGGGAGTGAACCAGTGGATTAAAGATCCCTCCTCCGTTTTCCTCTCTCCCCCCTCCCCCCTCCTTCTAAGTAAATCTTAAAAAAATCTAAAGGAACAGAGAGCCTAGAAATAAACCCACATGTTTATAGCCATGTGACCTTTGCCAGGGTGCTTAGAATGTACTTTGGCAAAACAATAGTCTCTTCAGTGAAAATCATTTGGGAAAACTGGGTATCACATGCATCAGAAGAAACTAGATGCTATCTCTCAACATGTACATAAATAAACTACCATGGATCAAAGATCTAAATTTAAGACCTGAAGCTAATGAGCTAGTAAAAACAAACACAGAGGAAATTCTTCACTACATTGGAATGGGCACCCATTATTTTCATCAGACCCCAAAAGCATAGGAAAGGAAGCAAACATAGTTGAATGGGATTTCATCAAATTAAAAAACTTCTGTATTCCAAAGGAAGCAAAGACTAGGGCGAAGAGACAGCTTACAGAGTGGAGGAAATATTTGCAAGGTATACTTTGAGAATGGATTAGGAATGCTATGTAAGAAACAAATAAATAGCAAAAATAACATGATTCTATTATAATAGAATGCACAGATTAAGCAGAAGTTATTTCAAGGAAGACAGAAGTGACCATCAGGGATATGAAAAAGTGTTCAACATCACATCATCAGGGTGATAGAGATCAAATCCACAGTAGGCTATCAATCACCGACACTCCGGTTATCTCGGCTGTCATCAAAAAGACAAAAGATAAGGGTTCCATGTTATAGCTCTACACAGGAGATAGAAGTGATGTTCTGTTTCACAGTAGGGTGACTACAGATAATGATAATGTACTGTCCATTAAAAATATTAGAAGATAGGATTGTGAATATTTTCAGCATACAAAATGAAACCTGTTTGAGGAGATAGATTTGTTTAACCTGATTTGAACCTGTGTAAAAACACTATTTACGTATCTCAAAATACAACATAGTACTCTATAAATATGTATAATTTTTGCCTGTTGGTTAAAATTTTAAAAGTATACAAATAATAAAAAGCCAAAGAAAAAGAGAAAAATTATCCCAAAGGAAGTAAGTTCAAATAACAATGATCATAGTGGACACCATACAGTAGAATAATTAACAATTTGCAAAGTTACTTGAAATAAATCAACAAAATATTAACACTAGCAGTGGAAAAGCTACTATTTTATTTATTCATCATATATTAGAATTTAAGAAAAATTCAGTGTATTAAGGTAGGCCTCAGGATGGTATTTCTATGAGAAAGAAAGAAATGAAAATGAAATAAAATAATTTACAAAAGAATTAAAAATCATAAAATACTTGAGAATTTAAAAAAAAAGATTTATTTATTTATCTGAAAGGCAGAGTTACAGAGAGGCAGAGGAAGAAGCTCCACTGATCTGAAGCCAGGAGCCAAGAACTTCTTCCAGGTCTCCTATGCAGGTGCTAGGGCCCAAGGACTTGGGCCATCTTCTACTGCTTTTCCAGGCCATAGCAGAGAACTGGATGGGAAGTGGAGCAGCTAGGACTTGAAACGGCACCCAAATGGGATGCTTTACCTGCTATGCCACAGTGTCGGCCCTGGGAAAAAATAAAAGACATGTAATACCCCTATGCTAAGAACAAAATAGTACCGTGAGAATTTAAAGAAGATCCAGTTGAATTGGAGAGACATATGTTTATGATTTTTTTTTTTTTACTTTTTGACAGGCAGAGTGGACAGTGAGAGAGAGACAGAGAGAAAGGTCCTCCTTTTGCCGTTAGTTCACCCTCCGGTAGCCGCTGCGGCAGGCGCGCAGCGGCCGGCGCACCGCGCTGATCCGATGGCAGGAGCCAGGTGCTTCTCCTGGTCTCCCATGGGGTGCAGGGCCCAAGGATTTAGGCCATCCCCCACTGCACTCCCTGGCCACAGCAGAGAGCTGGCCTGGAAGAGGGGCAACCGGGACAGGATCGGTGCCCCGACCGGGACTAGAACCCGGTGTGCCGGTGCCGCAAGGCGGAGGATTAGCCTAGTGAGCCACGGCGCCGGCCATATGTTTATGATTTTTAAAAAACTGGTTTTGTGGTATACATTCTCCAAAATTGATTTTAAAATACATAAAAATGCCATCAAATCCTTACAACTGTGTGTGTGCGCGTTCATGCGAAAATCCATCTGCTAATTGAAAATGTATTTGAAAATGCATAATGCATGAAATAAGCAGATTTTGAAAAAGAAAAAATATGGTGATGTTAAACTGCTGGTATCAAAACTTACAATAGAGCTGCACTAATACAAATCTATGAGCAAAGGAAGAGATGAAGGAGTCAAGAAAGAGACACAAGCATGCAGGGCGTGAGATTTCTGGTCATATGCTTAGGGGAACCTAGGCCTGGTTCCTGGGTACCTGCTGGGCCCAGGTTCTAATGGGTTTCCATGTCCACAGGGCCAGAGTCTCTGAGAGCAGCTCTTTGTGACAACCTCAGAGCAGCTGGAAGAACCTTCTGGGAAATTCTTAGCTGTGAGGAGACAAAAATGCATTCTGTTATTTATTTGTTTACCGGACTGAGCCACAGTATTTCTTCATTTCTTTGAAAAAAATTTTTTTTCTCAGAACTAGACAGTTGGGGAATTAAAATGTGGTAACCATGGAAACTAGAGTCCTTGGCATCTCAAAATTACTTTAGGTTGTAGTTCATTTCTATAGTGAGCTTATCAAAATATTTTTTAAAGTCTTTAACTCCTGTGACGTGTGGTTGCTGAACTTTTTGTAGCATTATCTATGGTCATAGTGTTACTGATATTTTCTTAAACAGCAAACTGTTACAAACACTCCTTTAAACACGGACAGTTCTGGTGGATGTTATGGTCACATTATGATAAAGAGTTTTCCCAGAGTTGATTCTGATCACGGTTTCTAACTTACTGGTTGCTCCAATGAAATGACATGTCCATGGATCTTCCTAGATCAATATTCTATGTGGGATCTTCAGTTCATTTTATGAACTTAAGGGAAGATAATTCTTTACTTATGGCCTGTGAAATAGAAAAGTTTTACTCACGAAAATTTAGGAAGTTTGTTACAGATTACATACGATTTTGATATTAAAAGTAATGTGTAATGGAACCCAACAGGAAATTTTTTTTTTGACAGGCAAAGTGGACAGTGAGAGAGAGACAGAGAGAAAGGTCTTCCTTTTGCCGTTGGTTCACCCTCCAATGGCTGCCGCGGTAGGCGCGCTGCGGCCGGCGCACCGCGCTGATCCGATGGCAGGAGCCAGGTGCTTCTCCTGGTCTCCCATGGGGTGCAGGGCCCAAGTACTTGGGCCATCCTCCACTGCACTCCCTGGCCACAGCAGAGAGCTGGCCTGGAAGAGGGGCAACCGGGACAGGATCGGTGCCCCGACCGGGACTAGAACCCGGTGTGCCGGCGCCGCAAGGCGGAGGATTAGCCTAGTGAGCCGCGGCGCCAGCTCCCAACAGGAAATTTTAATCAGGAGTATATAAATTGATAGAACTTATGAATTTTAAGCATATTAAATCTGCAATATGGAAAATGGAATACAGACGGTTAAGGGTATAATATGTCAGGTTCTAATAAGAGATACATTAATGCAAGACTATTAAATGAATCAGGAGCGTTGAATTTATTATTTTCCTGTGTTCCAGAAGAGAGATTGTTGTGTATCAACTGCAGAAAGTTGATATGGAGAAGTGGATGGAATTGAAATCAGGTTTGGATGTAAAGTCAATAAAACTATTAACTAATCGAGCACCTAGGTTTATTCAAATGTGATGGATGGATAAGTTGTGTGTGTGTGTGGAGAGAGAGAGAGAGAGAGCGAGAGAGAGCGAGCGCGCTGAGAGGGAGAGGAAGGGTGTATATAGAGAGAGACACAGGCACCAAGAGCTGGAACAGGTAAGTTTGGTGCTTCCTATTAGACATACTTGAGCATGTCGTATAGGGAAGTGAATTTAGAAGACAAACTGAATATAAGTGATTTCAGCTTAGGGAGAGATGGATATCCAGATTTTATCAGCCTCCCGATTGTCTCTAAAGTTGGGAGACTGAGGGATATCCCCCAGGATGCAAGTGTTGATCAAGGAGACTTGTTTTGCCCTTTCCTGCAACAGATCCAAGACACAAAAATCAGTTACTTCTTATATCTTCCAGCACACGTGTCACTCCTGAGGGTAAGTCTTCCCTGATTTTCCTGATTTTTGCCCAATCAGTGTTAACGTGTCCGTCTCTAAGTCCCCTGTAGACCACAATACATTTCTTTGTCACTGCACTCATAGTACTGATTGATTCATACAGAGATGTTTCCATAGCAGTCTTCCCCACACCTCTGTGGGCTTCCCATGGGTGCTCATGCACTGCTAGTTCCAGGAATTCTGGTGTTTTCTGAGTGCTAAGGCTCAGCTCAGTGTTGTATTTAGGGGGAAGAGAGACCTGATCCATCCCTGTGAGTTACTGCCCAATCCTGGAGACTCTCTATAGAGAGACTGGGAGATGATTACCATGAGATCAAGAAGAGAATCGTGTAGGACCTTGCCATGTTGATTGACCCGTATCCTTGACATATTCCCATGCCTTTTGCTCACAACGTGCAGTGGATTCTTTAACAGCACAATCTGTTTTGGCAGAAATAGCCTTGGCCTGGGGACCTTGGGTGTCCATTAGTGACAGGCATGGATCAGAAGAACCCAGACCTCCTGACCTCCAGTCTAACGTCCACACAACGAAGATGCCAAAATTGACATAGGTAAGTGAGTTCTTGGCTGAAGGACTCATTTCTAAATACTCATTCATGGGCTTAGGAATTGAGTAAGCTGAGAAGATCCCTTCTTCCCTTTCTTCATGGAGATGATGGATGAAGAAGATGTGAGCAGAAATGACAGAATTACAAAGCATGGCACTATAAATCCCAACAGTTGAGGTTAATACAGAGTTCAGGGTGTGTTGGGCACTGTCTGAGGAGTATTTTCATGTAGAAGTATTTTACTCTCATAAGTTTTGGCAGTGAGTCCCTAAACTCCAGGGTAAAGTCGGTAACTCCTCTGACCTGGTGTTCTAAGTGTAAGCTGAGTTCCCCACATCACTGTACTTGTTTGAGTACTGGCTTAGGGACATTTGGATACTTTGCATGGGAACAGTATAGAGTTGACACCATTAGAAAAATGTCCTGCTGCCCTAGCACTCTGGAGACTTGGCCACTGCCTCCTGAACCACAAAGCACGCCCTGCATGGCAACCTGTAGCCACGACCCCTGTGCAAGGCTGCGCAGGCTTGCTCTTTGCTTTCTGATTGGTTGGCACCTGTGGACAGTTATCCAGTCAGAGTTGATGTACTCTGTTGGCTACCGAGTTTATATAAAGGCTGCTCAGGGGCGCTATTGCCCTTTTGCCTGGGTGGAGTCCTATGTTGCATGTTACTTTCTTCAGGTGGGTGCCGAGTGCTGCTGTGGATCCTTGGAAAAAGGAGGTGAACCGTGAAGAAGCACAACTGCAGGAAGAGCGGTCTCGCTGGTGGAGGAGGCATGGCAGTAGGTTCTCCAGAGTCCACAGGGTCATCCATTCTGGCCGGGTAAGTCCTGTGGAAATCTGTGCATGTTCCCTATGTGGGCCCTGGCCACAGGCCCGAGAACTTGTGCCTTCAGGAGGGGGAGGCAGGGAGAATAAATTGGGTATTAGATTGTATGCTATAAATGGTAGGTTTTATTGTATATTAGGAATTGTATATTCTATTGTATACGATAAAGTATAGATTACATTGGTGGGATCCTGTACAGTTGCAGGAGGGATTTAGCCTACCTGTTTGCCTTCTGATGCCAGGTTGGGGAACTGCCAGGTGGGTAGTCTTCTGTTGAGTGGGGGATTAAGATGCCCTGACACTGTTAATTTCTACCACTTTTCATAGTTTTTGAGTTATTGATGCCATCCTTCCCTCCCACTGAACTCTGATTCTGCCGCTGTGATGTGCAGTGTTTCCCTAATTATGTGAAAAATTCCTGAGGAACATATCCAGCTATAATTGCCTGCTTTCTATCACTTTACGAACATGGTAATATGAAGAGAAACATCATCTAAAAGTCTATATCTTCTTGCATATTTTTACATTTACAGGGAATATGGGAACTCTGTTTATCATCAGAGGCAATTCTATTAGAGAACTCCTCCATAATTTTAGGAAGTAATGGCTGCTGGCTGAGTACTCATTTTAGGAAATTTTAGGGTAATGGTTACTTGCTGAGTATGTTTGTTGCAGAAAGTTGTAAAATTGTAGGCTCTGAGTAACTCAAAATGGATTTTTTTTCTTGTAATCTAGAATTTGGAATATTGAAATAGTATCAATTATGGTATTTTTAGACCTGAGAGAAAAAGAGGGCAACCTTAGTGGGCCGGTCCCCCTCATACCATGTACTGGTTCCATTACTGCAGATGCTGTGACTGGAACTGAGTAGGAATCTGGTAGAAACTGGCAGAGGCCAGTTTGGCCTTTACCTGCCTGCTCGTGCTCTGTGTTTGTTGCCTCAAGCCTGTCCTTTTGTGCTTTGCTGACCTGCTCTGTCTGGGTTACAGGGTCCAGCAGGTGGCAATGAGCGGCATGGCATGCTGGGGTTGTCAGTACCCACATCTCAGGCGGAGACAGGCTTGGTATCCACATACCAAAAGTTGATGCTGTATTGTTATGTTATCCCATATACAGAAGTGGAGGTGATAGGCTGATGGGGGATAAGAGATCATATCATAGTTACGTATGGAGGAGTGCGGAGTGAAGGTGGAGCAAGAGACTACACAGTGATGGAGTGGACCCAGAGGACTTTGGCCTCATTCCCTTGGAAGCTGCAGATATTTCAGAACATTTCCAAAAGTTTGTGGAATGACGTTTGGCATAGTGAGAAAGGCATTTGGCATAGTGAGAAAGACTGCTTGAGATTCCAGAGGAGGTAGGCAATGGCTTAAGTAGTTTCATTCACACTACCCAGAGTGGAGACTGGTATTGAATTCCCAGCTCCAAGTTTCAGTCTGGCCCAGATCAGCTCTGCTTATTGTGGTCATGGAAGTGCTGTCTCCCTCTCTTTCCTACTCTCTCCCTCTCTCTCACACACATGCACACATATTCTCTCTCTGTTCTCTGTCTCTTTGCCTTTCAAACAAATTCAATTTTTAAAACAATATGGGAAAACATTTTGGATATTTGGTGCCAGTCAGAGTTACATCAAAGGAGTAAGTTCCTAGTGTCATACAGTATAATTGGGTGACTAGCTCACAGTAATCTATTACATGTTGTATGAGAAAATAGGAGAAAGGAGCTCAAGGACTTCAACCATAGAATAATGTCAAAGAGGAATAAATGCTGATTTGATCACCATACAGTATATAAGGATATTGAAATGTCATACTGTAGCCTGTAAATGTGTACAACTGTTGTTAAAAAAAATTAAGCTAAAAATACCAACATCTTATTTGGTGCATAGGGTTAAGGGGTTATAAAATGTTTAATATTATGCTAATATTAAAGTATTTGGAAATATTTTAATTAAAATTGACAGTGATAATAAAGAAATAAGTGAATTGATTTTTATCGTCATGCGTGGTGGAAAGACTGGAAGTGAATATTTATTTTTGATTGCTTCATTAACAGAAGAAAAATGGTAGAGTGTTTTTATGTGTATTTGGAACTGAATTGCCTTAGAGCAATATTAAAATGAAATATGGAATTAAAAGATAGTCTTATTTTTTGTTTAAAATTTAGATTTTACTGGTGTTGAGAATCATTACACAGACATTTCAATTTGTTCATAATTCTTTTTTTAAAAAAAGGTTTGTTTATTTATTTGAAAGGCAGAGTTATAGGTGGGGGGGGGAGAGAGAGAGAGAGAGAGGTCTTCTATTTGCTGGTTTACTCCCCAAATGACCACAATGGCTAGCACTGGGCCAGGATGAAACCAGGAGCCAGGAGTTTCTTCTGGGTCTCTCATATGAGTGCATGGCCCAACCACTTGGGCCATCTTCCACTGCTTTACCAGGTGCATGAGCAGGGAGCTAGTGGAGCCACTGGAACTGGAACAGGTGCCCAAAGACATGTCCCTGGCTAGAGAAACATCCTCCAACACTGCAAAGCCTATGGGGTTGATGCAGGCCCAGGAGGAAGGCACCACTTCTTACAACCCGTGGCCAGGTCCAGGGAGGCCCCTCGCTTGGATATCCATTCCTTTTGTCTCAGTTTTGCATTAGAGAGTTCCCTGCCCCCCATGCTGTGATTGACTCTCTATGACATAAGACCTCCTGACTGGAATATAGCCTGGGAATCTCATTTGGAACCCTTAGAGTGCCATAGGCAGAATACACCAACATCACAGGAAATGGGATTTGCCTCCTGGGAAAGAGAAAAGAGGGTTTTCCCAGTTTGCTGCTGAGGTCTAACAAGCTCTGAGAGCAACACTGAAGTCCTATTGTGACCATCTGCCAATAAACAGTGAGGCCTTCAGGGAACATAGATGTTTGTTGAACTTGGGGAAAAATCTACACATAATGCAATGAAACTCAGATGTACAGTTGGGTGAATTTGTGTCTACTTGAGCAGTGTGTGGGAAGTACAGATGCAAGGGTTTGCACCCACATGGGTGTCTCCTAACCAGCAATGGTTTGAAGCCACGTGAGAGTGTCTCCTAAACACCAGTGGATTGAACCCTCATGGGAGTGTCTGCTAACCACCAGTCCAACAACTGAAGTAGCAGCTCCTTTGCCTGTAAGATCTCTGTGTGGCCCTTTGCAGTCAAACTCTTTGAACTCCACTGGCCTTGAACAACCATTCCTTTGTGTGTTCTCCATCTCTGTTTGGCCTTTCCCCAGAATGTCCTATGAGTTGAATCATACCATGTAGCCTTTAGGGTATGGCTTCTCTCTCTTAGAAAAATGCACCTGAAATTCACCCGCTCATCACGTGACTCTACGTCTTGTTCCTCTTTCTCACTGAATCCTGTCCTCATTATGGATCTGGTACTGGTTGCATATTCATCCCTCATGAAGATCATCCAGTTGACAGTTTTTAGTGATTGTGAATAAGACAGTGAACATGTCAAGGGGTTTCTATGTGCACTTGTTTTCCAAGTCAATTGTGTACATAGAGATACACATTTGGAGTCTGATGCTGTATGTGTACTTTTGTAAGAGACTCAAATTATCTTACAGGTTCCTGTTCTGTTTTGAATTCCTCTCTTCAGTAAATGCATGTTCCTCTTACTCCACATTTCTGTCAACATTTCCTACTAGCAGTTCTGTTGATTTTACTCAAATAGACTTGCAGTGGTATTTCTTCATGCTGTTAACACTCAGTATACTGTTTTTGTGTGCTTATTGGAGGTAGTGTCCTTTTATATACTGTGCCAGTTGTGGGGTGGAGGGTCACCTTTTTCCTCATTAAAATTTTTTTAGGTTTTATTTATTTATTTGAGAGGTAGAGTTACAGACAGAGAAGCGGAGAGGCAGTGATAAAGATCTTCCATCCACTGGTTCACTCTGCAAATGGCTGCAATGGCCAGAGCTAAGTCGATCCGAAACCAGGAGCCAGGAGCTTCTTCCGAGTCTCCCACGTGGGTGTTGGGGCCTAAAATCTCGGGCCATCTTCTGTTGCTTTCCCAGGCCATAGCAGAGAGCTAGATTGAAAGAGGAGCTGCCAGGACACCAACTAGTGCCATCTGGGGATGCTGGTGCTACAGGTAGAGGCTTTGCCTACTGAGCTACAGCACCAGACCTTCCACATTACATTTTGACTGTTCAGTGTATAATCTGGATACAAGTCCTTCATTAGCTGTATGCCTTGTGAGTATTTTTTCCAAGGCTGGCACTGTGGAGTAGTGAGTAAAGCTGCTGCCTGAAGCGCGGGCATCCCATATGGGCCCCGGTTTGAGTCCAGGCTGCTTCTTTCCCAATCCAGCTCTCTGCTACAGCTTGGGAGAGCAGTAAAAGATGGCCCAAAGCCTTGGGCCCCTGCACCCATGTGGGGGACCTGGAGGAAGCTCCTGACTCTTGTCTAATTCTTCCTGTCAAAAAAAAAATTTGAATTTTCCATGATATCAAATCTATCTCTATTTCCTTTTATATTTTTCTACTTTGCTTTTAATATAGATCAAATAAATATTCCTCTGTGTTTTCCTTTGCTTCTCTTTCACTTCATTGTTTTGCTTTAATACCTTTGTTATTTATTTGAATGTGTTATTTGATATAGAGAATTGAACCATATTCTTTCAAATTCACCAATGGTCCAATGAGAATGCCAGCATATGTGAATGGCAGATTGATATATACAAGGGTGCTTCAAAAAGTTGGTGGAAATGGAATTAAAGAGAAGCTTATTGTGGTGCAAAAAAATTTGAAATCCATATATATGAGGATGTTCAACAACATCATTGAAAATGTGTATTATGGGAAATTTTTCAAATCCATTCTCTCAGTGATTCTCAGCCAAATGATTTTTCAATGTCAACACCCCATACATTCCGAATCAGGATGTGTAGGATCGGAATGCCCCAATTTTTTAAAAATCCCTCAGTGGACAGGTGGATAAATTGGCATATATATAGAGAGATATAAGTATAAATATATGTATAGGTAGATAGGTGTAAATATAGAATTTGTAAATTTGGATATTGACATAGATACAGGTATAGATACATACAAGCAGAAATACAGGATGGATGTATGGGTGGGTGGGTGGATGGACAGATAGATAGCCATAAGTATAGATACAGATGTGTAAGTATAGATATAGGACCCACAGGTAAAAAGAATGTATGCACAATGTTCATAGAAAATGCATAGTATGAGAAAAAAAAACTAAACATAGGCTTTAATTTTTTTGAACTAAAACAAATTTAACTTTTAACTCCATTTTTGACAAGCTCATTGCGGTACCTTCATATATTTAGGGGCTGTAGATAAAGATATGGGTATTGATATAGGCATACAAGACCTATATAAATAGAGAAGAGAGAGCGAGAAAGAGAGAGTGAGAGATCCAAGTACAGGGTACCTCTAAAGGGTTACAGAAAATGGAAGGAAAAGATGAGTTTATTTTGGTGCAAAAAAGTTTGAAATCCATGCATACAACTTGTCTTCAAAAAGTTCTTAAAAATAAGTATTATGAAAGTATTCCCAGGTTTTTTGATACCAAACGAAGCTTATCTTTTAGTTCCATTGTCCACGAATCTTTGGAAGGCCCCACAAAGGAGACATATAGGGATAGAGGGCAGTAGACTCAGGTTCTCTCATTCCTCCTTTGGAGAAGCTCTGCTGTGGGACAGGCTGCTGCTGGGGGCACTGTCCCTGTCCCTGAGCTGTGCTGGGCTTTAAACAAAGCTTGAGGACCACGACCCACCAGTCTCCATTTCATCTTTCATGTTCTGGTTCTGCTCAGGAATGTTGTGTCACAGCAGCTCACCTGACAGTTTAGCTACTCTATTGTCTTCTCATGTTGCTAACAGTTTTCCTGTCTGCACTGGCTTGACGTGTCTTCTCTCATTTTCTCCCAGACCTTTTCTGTTAGGAGGCTTATTTGTTTTACTCGTCTGACGTCGGTCACCTCATTTTGGTCTGTGTCTTCCTTGCCCTTGTTTGGAGTTTGCTTTCTCACAGCCTCATTCATGCGTGACCCGTCTCTAAATTTCCAAGTTTTCCTTGCTGTCTTTGGACTTTGTTTTGTTAATATTGCTAGCAATTACTGCTAAGTTATGGACTTCTTCCCCGAGAACAAGTTTTGACATTTCCAGCTCATGTGTTCCCTCATTAATAAGAGCTGTTTCACATGAACCATTCTTCCTGAATTTTTTTATCCCTGCTAGTTCTTGAATTTCCTCCTGTCCCCTCTTCTCTTTCAGTAGTGTTGATGGCTGCAGTGCTCTCTGTCATCTTGCATGTATGGGATGTGTTCCTTGTGCTGTATCACGTAAATGACAGCTTGACTGCCCACCAGGTGATGGGCCACACACTCCCTTGGTCAATGCCCCAGCGAAGGTTCCATTTTACTCCACTATTCAGTATTAAAATTGGGGTACAAGCTGATGCACTGACCTTGCATGGGAGCTGTGCTTCTTTGTGCATGAGACTTTCCTGTATTTTCTTCCTTTTCAGTCTTGAGACACACGCTTGGGTGTGTTATGATGGAGGGAGGCTCCCTTGCACTAACTGGATCTGGTACTTGGCACACTCCTTCATCTGAATCTCAAGACTTAGCAGAGGAAGCTCCTCTCTCAAGTTGTTTTAGGGGAGTGAACCAGCAGATGGGAGCTCTCTTCCTTCCTTCCTTCCTCCCGTCCTCCCTCTCTCCCTCTCTCCTTCTCTCCCTCCTTCCCTCCCTCCCTCCTTCCCTCCCTCATTCCTTCTCTCTCTCTCTTGCCCCCCTTTCTCCCTCCTCCTTCTCCTCCTTCCTCCCTCCCTCACTCTCTTCTCTTTTTCTCAAATAAGTATACCTTTTACTTAAAAAAAGTAAGTTCGGGCATTTGGCACAGAAATTAAGACACCACTTGAGACACCCATGTCTAAGTGCCTGGTTTGAGTCCTGGCTCCTTGCTTCCAGTCCAGTTTCCTGCTTAATGCACACCATGGGAGCCAACAAAATATGACTCAAGTTCTTGAGTCCCTTCACCCATGTAGAACAGATGACGTCCCGGGTTCCTGGCTTTGCCCTGGTGAGCCTGGCTGCTGTGAGCATTTGGAGAATGAACCAGCAAATGGAAGATCTTTCTCCATCATTCATTCTCTCTCTCCCTTCCTCTCTCTCTCTCTCTCTCTCTCTCTCTCTCTCTCTGTGTGTGTGTGTGTGTGTCCACTTTTCAAATAAAGTGAAAATAAATAGATATTTTAAATATATAAACAAAAATAAAACACCAAGTTTGGTAGCAGAGGCCTTTGCTGTGGAGAGGCTGTGAAGGCCCTGGCACCCCAGTCCCACCTTGACCCTATGTGCTTAGGAAACCCAGGCAAGGACCCCAGGGACAAGCAAAAGGCAGAGTGGTCCTTTGGTTATCCTCTTCCCAGACTCACGTACTCCCCCCCACCAGAGCCCTGGCAGGGTTGGTAATGCCAGATCTCCGGGCTGGGTTTTCCCTTGCTGTTTTTATGGTGCTGTCCCCAGCACTGAGAACAGTACCTGACACATAACAAACTTGAGATCGATGTGTTGAACCAATGAATGATCTACACTGAGGCCATGACCCTAGCCCTGCAGGGAAGTTCATGGTCTAGGTTGGCCCAGGTCTGCCTGGTCCCATTCCCTAAGAGCAGACAGCAGGGGGGTGGCCTTTGCTGAGCTCTGTGTGTCCTGACCTCTGCTGTGCTGGTGATTGACAAGCACAAAACCCTGTGAGGTAGGTACAGTCCCAATGTCCAGCCAAGGAACCCAGAGCTGCACAAGCCTCACGGATTCATCCTAAGCCACAGAGCTGGGGAGGTCAGAAAGGGGATGCTGTGGCAGTCACACTTTTCCAGAACCAGCACTGTGAGGTGTGGCTCTCCAGGTCTCGAGCTGCAGGGATTTGAGAGCTGAGCCTGGCCCTACAACCAGTTCTGCCTTCAGACCACAGTGGGGACCGAGTGCTTCATGGACTGTTTTTCATCTTCCTGTGTTGTGTTGTGTTGTGTTGTGGTGTGGTGTGGTGTGGTGTGGTGTGGTGTGGTGTTTTGGCTTGTCTAAATGACTCACACCTTCCCCTGTAGCAGAGGACCTGGCAGCGAGAAGACAGGAGATGGGGAGAGGAGAAATGGGCAGGGGCAGGCATGAAAGACCACGTCCCCCTGGCAGAACCCAATTCCCTGTGCCCTGTCTTGTGTTCAGCCCTTAAGGCAGCCTGCCTCGGGCCCCTCTGCCCAGCTTCATCCTGGTCCAGATGAGCACCACACTAGGCGGCTCCATCCATTTCCGTTGCAACGCTGGCTACTGCGTGGTGGGACACAGCATGGCCATTTGCACCTGGCACCCCCCAGCGCTACCACCTGTGGAGTGAAGCCATTCCTCTCTGCCAAGGTGAGGAGCAGGCAGGAAGTAGGGTGTCCACACCATGGCTCAGATCCAACTCACATCTTAGGCTTGTTCCAGGACAAGTCATTGCCAAATGTGGGTTTCTCTGTGGGTCATTTCTGAGGCTCCATCATATCTCCAGCCCTGGGGATGGCATATGCACGGTAGTCTCTGTATTCAGGGCAGGGGGAGATGGGTATGTGAGCGCAGAAATGCCAGGTGACAGAGTGCGGAAGCTCTGTTTCAAGAGGTATAAGCTGGGTGTTGGGAGGCCCAAGGTAAGCAGGACCCAGCCTCCTGCTGGACAACCCAAGAGGGCTCCCAGAGACGGGGTGTTTGGGTGTGGGCTCCCAAAGCAAGTGCACTGATCAAACACTGGAAATGCACCAGGCAGTTTGCATGCATTGCTTTTTATAATTTATTACACATTCTGGGAAAAAATTATATAATGAAAAAAGTGAAAAGTTGACCTATAATCCTATTACTTGATTGTAACACTATTAACATTTGCACATTTTCTTTGTTCTTGAATATATTGATCACAAAAATAGGATCCTGAATGTACAAAATTCTTAATATCTCATTAACTCCTTGTATATCACTAAATGCACTTCCTTATCTGTGTATTCCAGTGGTGCATAGCATTGTGGGAAAACTCATTTATTCAAGTCTCATCCCTTTCTTGGTCATTTAGATTTCTGTAAACCTGTCTTTATGAGCATCCATACTTATTTCCTTAAAATAAATCCCCACCAGTGACCTTGCTGAATCATAACTGATGCTACATTTTCCACTTGATTGTTATTGCCCTGAAGAAAGTTTTCATTTAAATGTCCACCAGCGGCAGGTAAAAGCTGTCATTTTTCTCACAGTCCCCACATTCAGTACCGCATTAAAAAAAGGAGAAAACAACTTTGCCCACTGCATGGACAATGACAGGACATTGCTTTGCTGTTTGGTGTGACTTCCTTTGCTGCCCAGCATGGTGAAGGGCTGTTAACAGCACCTGCCAGCTCTGATCCTCACAATCTTCTCATCTGTGCCTGCATTTTCTCAGTCGAGGAAAACTGTTATTCATATTCTAGTCTAAGCCCTAAGTAAAGGTCCCAGAGAACTGACCATCTGTCCACACAGGGCAGCTGTCATTGGCTCCCGGGTGTGCATCTCTTAACTGCATCTGTGCTTTCCAGAGCTCCGGTTGGAACTACCAAGCCTCTAGTCTGTTATCATACATCATCACCCAAATGCAGCCCACCTGGGCTCCTGCCCACTCGCCCCAGTACTGCTCTGTGTCTTCTGCCAATCCCACTCTGCACCTCCTCCAACGCCTTCTGCATTCTCTGGAATGCTAGTTCCATGGCCAACCGCGCACACCCTCGCTTGTAATCCAGGAGGCTCCATGGAGACTGCAGCCCTGTCAAGTGCAGTATGTGAACCTCCCCCTACCCCAACCATTTCCCATGTTAACTCAGGGCCAGGAAAAGCCTGGCCTTCTCCCAGTTCTCTGTGACTTTTCCAAATGATGGCTTCCTTCTCTCCATTAGAGATTCTGTGCTTCCTCTCTTCTCTCCTTCCCCCAGCCCCATTCTCTCAGCATAGTATCTGTCTGTCTTTCTCTCAGACCACAGGTTTCAAATGCTTTGGGCTTGTGTCCTCTCTTCCCACCCCCCAGGATGTGCCCCTCCTAGTCTCAGACTGGGAAGTTATCTCTGTCTGCTCAGTTATGCACAAGGGCAGGGCCAGGCCAAGCCAGGAGAAGCACCTGCTTCACCTGCTTTGACTCCCCATGCTACACATCAGGGAGGATCTAAATATCTCCTCGTGAGGGTTCTGGAAGCAGGGCAGCTAGGTGAGGTGATGTGACGGTTGGATGATCTAGTATTGCTGAGGAAGCTCAAGGTCTTGGCGGGTGGGCCTTAGGGGATTCCCAGGTACAGGTGCTCCCCTATTCCCTTATTGTTCTGTGTCCTGTCTTTCGGTGTCAGGTGCGGCCTTTGAATCTGTACTTCGTCTTGATGTCCCAGCTCCTGCTCTATCGTGTAGCATAATGGGACCCCAGCCTGATGCCTCTTCTTGGTTCTGGAAATTCTAGTTGATTCAAGCACCGTTGTTTGTCCTTATCAGTGGGACTTTCCTCTGTTTGAGCTCATTCTGGCTGTGAGTGAAGGAAGTCTGAGATTTTAACCAGTTGGCATGGCGAGTGGGGATATGGGGTAGTAGGGGGGCACTTGGAAGATGTAGCTTCTAAACCATCCAAAGGCAATGGTTGGGGACTGTTTCTTTCTTTCTTTCTTTTTTTTTTTTTTGACAGGCAGAGTGGACAGTGAGAGAGAGAGACAAAGAGAAAGGTCTTCCTTTGCCGTTGTTTCACCTTCCAGTGGCCAGAGCTGCCAGCGCACTGTGGCCGGTGCAGTGCACTGATCCGAAGCCAGGAGCCAGGTGTTTCTCCTGGTCTCCCATGGGGTGCAGGGCCCAAGCACTTGGGCCTGCCACCGTCACCGTCAGAGAATTAGGCAGGCTGCCCGCAGCTTCCCTTGGCTGAGGAGGGGAAGTGCGTCACCCACCACTCAGCCTTCCCCAACCCCCAGGACGGTGTGTGTGTGGATGGTACAGTTCAGAAGTGGGAAAGAGGTGGGGTGATGTGATGCAAATGGGCCTTAGCCACTCCTATTATACCACCTTAAAGATCATTAAGCAGAAACATCCTGGGGCTGGGGTGTTTGCCACCAGGGATTTGAAACTTAAAGACAGCTTTTCAAATTCAAGGGAGGATCAGGAAGTTTCCTCTAGGCCTCTGTACAGGGCCAGAGGATTCAGCCTCCTGTACAGGGCCATGCTGCACCGCACTCCCGGGCCACAGCAGAGAGCTGTCCTGGAAGAGGGGCAAGTGGGACTAGAACCCAGTGTGCCGGCGCCACAGGCGGAGGATTAGCCTAGTGAGCCACGGCGCCAGCCACTGTTTATTTCTTTCAAGGACCCATAAGATCTACTCTGCAGATCTCTCTCCAGAGCTGTCACCTTGAGATTTCATTATACTCCTAATTTAGTACTATTATTTAATATCCAATATATTGCCCTTTCTTAGATTCATCCTTTTCCCCTCCCAGAAACCTTTTATTTAAGGGTTACAAACTTCATGCTTTTCATTCTTTTTTTAAAGATTTATTTATTCATTTGAAAGAGTTACACAGAGAGAGGAGAGGGGGAGGGAGGGAGGGAGGGAGAGAGAGAGAGAGAGAGAGAGAGAATTGTCCATCCACTGGGTCACTCCCCAATTGGGCTGCAGTGGCTGGAACTGTGCTGATCTGAAGCCAAGAGCCAGGAGCTTCCTCCAGGTTTCCCACACAGGTGCAGGGGTGTCCATATGGGATGCCAAAACTGCAGGCCAGGGCTGTTTAACCTGCTGTGCCAAAGTGCCAGCCGGCCCCCCATGCATTTCATAAGTACAACTTAGTAACATAGTAATTATTCCTACCCACACTCCCACCCTCTTCCTCCTCCCTCTCCTATTCCCATTCTTATTTTTTTTACTAAGATCTATTTTCAATTAACTGTATATACAATGATTAACTCTATACTAAATAGAGTTCAACAAATAGTGTGAAAACAACAACAAAAACTGTTCCTCAAGAGTCCAGACAAGGGCTGTTCAAAGTCATTGCATCTCAAAGTCTCAGTTCCTCCTTCTTTGATGAAACACACACACACACACACACACACGAGTTCCTCAGAGAGGGTTGATGACAAGTACATCTTCTGAGTTTCTCTCTGTCTGAAAATATCTTTATTTTAGTCTTCACACTTGCTTGTGAATAGGAAAAATTCTAGACTAAAAACCATTTCCTTCAGGAGTTTAAAGGCTCTGTTCCGTTACCGTTGAAGGTCCGGTGTTGCTGCTGAGAAGTCTGATGCCATTCTGATTTGAAGGACTTCTGAAAATTTACCTGCTAAAAAACTAGGAAGTTTCAAGAAAGGTCAGTTAGTTTCTGGGTGAACAACCCTGACAATGGTCACGCCATTTTAACTACCCCAGCACCATCTTAGGGAACTCTAGTAAAACATTTCCTGGAAATTGGGCCGAGGCCATGAGTCAAGGGCAGGCAGCTGCGGTTTGAGATAATGGCACCAGATAAAGGCATGGGAAGCACCCAACCGCCCCTTATCTGTGGGTCCTGGCAGATGGCAAAAGTATGCAAGGTATTTTCTGCATGCCCCCACCCCATTGTCTTATTGAAACCCTGTAACCACGCCTTTTTCTGCTTCTGTATCCCGCGCTTCTGCTATCTCCCAGGTATATAAGTGCCCCCCAGACACTACTACGCACGCCTCTCTCCTGCCTCCTGTTGAGTTGGGTCTGGAGACGGCATCCACGAGCGCTCGTGAAATAAAGCCGCCTCTTGCATTTGCATCATCTGGTCTGAGGATTTTTGAGTCTGGGGTCGCGATCTAAAGGACCCAGCGGGGATTAGGGTCCTTCAGATTCTCATTCCTTCATGGTTATGTCATATTCATTCTCTCTCTGTCTCTCTATCTCTCTCTCCCTCTCTCCCTCCCTTCTTCCCTCTCTCAGAACCTGTGAGTTTGTTTGGGATTGTTTGCACCTGTCTTTGGACTTCTGAAATTCCATGACAATGTATCCAAGAATGGTTCCCTTTACATCCCTTTTGCTCCCTTTCAGTCTGAAGATCTATGTGTCTGTCTCCCAGCTCTGGGAGAGGTTTTTTTTTTCTCTTTTTTAAAGATTTATTTATTTTTTAGTTTAGAGTCAGAGTTACACAGAGAGAAGAAAGGCAGAGAGAAAGAGAGGTCTTCCATCTGAAGGTTCCCTCCCCAGTTGGCTGTAATGGCTGGAGCTGTGCCGATCTGAAGCCAGGAGCCAGGAGCTTCTTCTGGGTCTCCCATGTGGGTGCAGGGGCCCAAGGCCTTAGGCCATCTTCTACTGATTTCCCAGGCCATAGCAGAGAGCTGGATTGGAAGTGGAGCAGCTGGAACTGGAACCAGTATCCATTTGGGATGCCTGCACTTCAGGCCTGGGCGTTAACCCGCTGCGCCACAGGTCTGAAAGGGACTCTAGCATCACAGACAACTATGGGAAAAGACCTGACATCTGCACAGTGCTTGTAACTGTGGCCACCAGGGCCAGCAAGGAAGACCGCCTCTGAACTGGGAAGTGTGTGCCTGCAGGCTCACGTGACGATGCCACCCCGAACTTTAAAATAAGTTATAAGATCATTTCATCTGTCAAACTGCAAGCACGTGAGTTAGAAAGTACCCTGGCTGATGTGCCTTTCCATGAAAAACCTTTCCTATCTTTTGCTCTCTTGCATAGAGAGAGCCCAATAAGCACTTGGCAGAAAAAGGACATTCAGGCAAATGCCCTTGATGAAATTCCTCCCGATGCTATGCTAAATCCTAATTCTCTAGAAAAGCATACTGTCCCTTCCAAACCACAAGTATACAGCACAATCCAGAACCAGTAAGTCTTCCCCCTACAGCACACAACTTGAACAGAATGGCTGTTTAACAAAGTCATGTTCAAGTTTAAGAGAGCACTGGGAGACTTCTCGAGGTTATAAGGCAGAGCTGTTTCCTAGATAGCGAACATCCCACCCAACTTGTACACACATCACTGACAAAATAAGCCACTGCTCACCATGACTTCAGTTCAAAAACCCAAAGGATAAAGTAAACCATACCAAATTACTAGCGTTTATGGCATTAGGTACCATGTTAGTATCTGCAAGAAGCCCTGCTAGGTTGGAAGCCTTGAGGGCTAAAGCAAAAAACAAACAAAAAAACCCAAAACCAGAAAACAAACAGAACCGCATATGTGCTCCCAGACCTCTAGATTGCTAACTTTATTGGGCATAGAATTACAGACATGCTGAGTTTTAGTGTCAGTTGCCCCTATAAAGTTTATGATTAAGAACATAATTTCCATTTATAGAGTTTCCCATCCCCTGGGAAGCACATCGCTCATTTAAAAGAAATTTCACAAAGCCCTAGTGTGGGCAGTTATCCAAACTACCCTTACCAAAACATGCTTCGGATGAGCAAAGACTTCAGTGGGACACCAACAACTGTACCAAGAGCAGACCTTCTGGCTGGTGCCGTGGCTCAATAGGTTAATCTTCCGCCTGCGGTGCCGGCACACAGGGCTATAGTCCAGGTCAGGGTGCCAGATTCTGTCCTGGTCGCTCCTCTTCCTGTCCAGCTCTCTGCTGTGGCCCAGGAGTGCAGTGGAGGATGGCCCAAGTGCTTGGGCCCTGCACCTGCATGGGAGACCAGGAGAAGCACCTGGCTCCTGGCTTCAGATCAGTGTGGTGTGCTGGCCTTTGGGGGCTGAACCAACGGAAAAGGAAGACCTTTCTCTGTTTTTCTCTGTCTCACTGTCCACCCTCCAACAGCCACTCCAAGAAACCAATCTGCCCAGGAGACACTGGCATTCTGAAGCCATCTGAGAGTCCTAACAGCACTTTGGAAAGCCTTGGAACAAAACCCAGCAGACTCCATCCACTGCCACTCACTCACCCCTACCAGGAAAAAAAAAAAAAAACTCACGGATTTTTCCTACTTCTAATCCTTCTCCTTCCCTCCAAAGGTGAGAAGGAGCCTAAGGACTAACTTCGCTTTAAATTTCTATTTTACCAGACTTTGAAGACGGAGGAAAAAACAAGTTTTTAAACACCTTACATCCTGAAGGTGCTCAAGAAGTCTAGAAATTCCAAATGGCACGAGAAACACACATCACCCAAGACTCATGTCCTCACCTTAAAATTAATAAATCCTGACATTTTTGGAGGGAAGGCCAAGGGGGAGGGGTGCCATGGGAAACTGGGATTCCTGGAAGTGGGTACATCTACATCATAACAGCCAGTCTAAGAGGACCTGGAAGCCCCTTGTTTACACCCTTAAAACAATAACATGAATATTTAAAGCTGGGTTTAACCCTTTCTGTCCTGGGCATTTCTCCCTCCTCCTAAGCCAGTGCACTCCGGGGCGGGGGCCAAGCAGAACCATGGGCAGCCCCATACCTACCTCCCAAGTCCTGAGCCCCGGAAGTGCGCAGCAGGGTGGGCTCAGGGGCTGGGCCTGCTCCTGGAAGCCTGTGTCGCCTGGGGTAGGGGGGAGGTGGGGGCAGCGTAGTGTACCAGTGCAATGCTGGCTTCTACCTCATTGGCATGTCGGTGCATCTGCCAGCAGGATCACCACTGGTCTGGCAAGACCCCTTTCTGTGTGCGTAAGTAAGTATGTTGCCTGCTCTCCCTCACCGTGGGGCTGGGTTCAGCACGTGCTCCCCCCTTATCTTGTGATCCAGTTACCGAGGGGCTTTTATAGATTTATTCATTTTTTTCCCAAATACGTAATCATTCCGTGCATCATTTTCAGCTCTCTGCATCAGTAATTGCAGCTTTTACTTTACTTCCTCCTTGTGAATTCTTTCAGATGACTTTTAAGTTCATTTTCTAGTTTTTGAGTTAAGAATTTAAGTGGTTCTCATTCTTTAAAGATTGTATTGGTTTTATCAATAAAGGTGTTAAGACAATCACATTTTTTCTGATCGCTGCTTTAACTGTATCCCATGGCTCCTAATAATGGATATTTATTAGAAATTCTGTAATTTTACTACTACAGTCCCTTTTCACCCAGAAGATCTTTAATAGATAATTTCTTTTTTAATTGCTAGGTTGAAAGTCCTTTTTGTTTTTATTTTGTTTTTAATTTCTAAATTTTCTGCTTGTATATTTCTAGCTCTTGGAATTTACTGATGCTTTCTTTGTGACTCTGGTCAATGATTATGAATGCTCTATATCCACTTGAGAAGAAAGGGATTACACTAACACTCTATGAACATCCATAAGTTAGACCTGATGGGTTACATTGTTTGAGTCCTCTGCATTTTTACTTATTTTTCATCCACTTGACCTGTTTCATTCTGAGACATTGTTTATTAGTGTTTCTTTTTTCCTGCATTTCCTGTTGTTTCTGCTACTTTAGAATCGTTGCTGTTTCGTAGATATTCACATCCATTATATCTCCATTATAAGTTGTGATTTTGTTGTCGGATTCACTTTGCTGTTAAATGGTCTCAGTGGGGAGGACTGAAAAAGTTATGGACTGACTGGCAGTATATAAACAATATTGTGTCATTATTAAAACCACAAAACTTTGAAGTTCAAAAATTCTGAGGAAAAATGATCATTATATAATGTTAAGTGAAAAGTTATATGAGATACAAATTTTATCAAAATCCATTTATGTGAAACAGGATGAGCCAAGAAAAGACGATGGAGGAAACATGTCAAGCAATTGCAAGAGTCGTTGTCTCCCTGGGGTATGATTACAGATATTTTTTACATTTGTGTGTCTCTCTGCATTTCTTACGTTCTACCCAGTGTGCATGCTCCCTTTATAAGGAGGCTTCACACTAACTAGGATACTCTTTAAAGTCACCCAGAGCTGCCACATGTCTCTGCTCCAGCTCCTGCTCCATCGCAGCCGGGCCGCTGTGCTGATCCCTGCTGAAGGGCAGGGGTCCCTCACCCTCCCCTGTGCTGCTCTCTGTCCTTGCACTGCCAGCTTTGCTGTGCTCCTCCCTGGCACTGCAGAGGTCAAAACCAACCATGTCCTCCTCACCCTTCCAGGGTGCAGATTCTGACCTTGGTCAAGCCTCCTTGCTCATCTTCCTGTCTTCTTCCCTGTCCCTGTTCTTGTCCCTCTGTGTACATATTTCAGTCTTTTTCGTACTGACTTCTCCCCAACAAGTAAGCTCAGGTCTTCTTCACCCCAGATCAGCAGCCCGTGACTGTGTGGCCCCACTGAGTTGCACAGTTGGCTCCTTGTTTCTTATCAGATAAACTCTTGCTTGGAGTCCCTTACCTCTTGTAATCTCCTGACCTCTTAGCGACCCAGCTTCCGCTTTGTTTGCTCCACCACTTGGTGGTGGTGAGAGTCCACCTCATCTCACCATGGCCTCAAAGTTTGTGTCCAGTTGAGGACATGGGAGGAAGAGAATGTGAATTGTTTGACCTTTGAAACTAAGGACCCTCCCACACTGCAGCAGAAAAAGAAAGAACAACACTACAGCTGGTATTAATGGAGCCCAGATGATCTTATCATACTCACCTGTGAGCTGCTCTTTGCTGTTGTGTAACTGAACTTTTTGAGATTGTTATAGATTCCCTGGCAAGAGTTTTCCCCATAGCTTACATTTGCATAACTGATGTATAGCATCACATCCAGGATACTGGCATACATACAATTCACTAATCTGATTAAGATTTCTGCTAGGTGGGTGCCATGGCTTAACAGGCTAATCCTCCGCCTTGCGACGCCGGCACACAGGGTTCTAGTCCTGGTTGGGGCGCCGGATTCTATCCCGGTTGCCCCTTTTCCAGGCTAGCTCTCTGCTATGGCCCGGGAAGGCAGTGGAGGATGGCCCAGGTCCTTGGGCCCTGCACCCGCCTGGGAGACCAGGAGAAGCACCTGGCTCCTGGCTTCGGATCAGCATGATGCGCTGGCCGCAGCGGCCATTGGAGGGTGAACCAACGGCAAAAAAAGGAAGACCTTTCTCTCTGTCTCTCTCTCTCTCACTATCCACTCTGCCTGTCAAAAAAAAAAAAAAAAAAAGATTTCTCCTAGTCTTATTTATTCTTATGTGTGTGTATGTGTATTTAGTTCTGGGCAATATGTCAACACCACAAACATTCTTCAGATTACTTTTTTGTAGTCACTCACCTTCCTCCATTCTTCCATTCTAATCTGTATCCCCTTTATTTTTCTTGCCTTATTTGCAGTGTCTGGAATTTTTAGTACAGATGACCCCCAACATACAATTGTTCAATGTACAGGTTTTCAACTTGGGATGGTGCAAAAGTGATGGATAATTGGTAGAAATCACACTGTGAGTTTTGATCTTGGATGATTTCCTCAGCTGAAGGGATGCAGTCTGCTTCTCTCCATGGCCCTTCATCCCCACAGTCATAAGGGGAAACAACACTCCATGGTGTGCTATGTCACTGAGCTGGGAAGCTTGCTAGGGGTTATTAAGTGTGTTTCTGATTTAGGATATCTTCAATTTAAAATGGGTTCATCATGACATAGCCACATTGTGAGTTCAGGAGTGCCTGTACTGTGGAATAAGAATGGGGACAGCAAATATTCTTGCTTGGTCTCCATCTTGGAGGGAAAACATTCGATCTTTCACTCTGATGAATGATTTTTTTTCTTTGCTAGATGTTCTTTATCAAGTTGAGGTCATTCCCACTATTACTACTTTGTTGAGAGTTTCACCATGAACAGATTTTGGGGTTTTTTTTCTACATGCTTCCACTTTAACTATTGATACAAACTTTTTTTTTTTTTTTTGCTTCTTGGGTTATTGAAATGTTGGATTACTATGATTGATTTTCAAATGTTAACAGCCTTGTCTACTTGGAATACATTTCACTTTATCATGGTATTTAATTATTTATATATGTCGTTGGGTTCACTTAGCTTATATTTTGTGGTGGATTTTTTTATTCTAATTTGAGGTGTTCCTTAATTTCTACTGTAAGCATTCAGTGGCTATGAATTTCCATCTCAGTGCTGCTTTGGCTGCATCCGCAAATCCTGGTAAGCTGCTCTTTCATTTTCATTCAGTTCTATGTATTTTGTTTCTTGTAAAACTCCCTCTTTGACTCTTGTATTATTTATAAGTATGCTGTTTGATTTCCATGTCTTTGAAGACTATTCAGTTGATTCTTGGCATTGATTTTAATTTGATTCCATGATGGACATAGAACATAGATGGCATGATTTCAGTTCTTTTAAATTTGCTATGGTTTGTGTAATGGTATAGGATATGTTCTATGTTTGTGAATATCTAATGAATGCTCTAAAAAAGTTTGTATCTATGTGTGTATGTGTATATATATATATGTAATATATATATATATTAAATATATAAATGGTTGCTTTTCAGTCATAAATCTTATTACCCTCACATCAGGAAAAGCCAAAAGTTATGCCATGTTCTTGGAATTTTCTGACTGAATCACGATTTTGATGGGCTTGGAGCCTGTTCTTCCTGTTTAGAAGGATAGAGCATCCATGTCAATGTGAAATGTCACTCTGAAAGCTTGACGGAAGGCTGAAGTCATCTGAGGTCTGAGGCTCTTGCTTGTATTTCTTCTGTTTTTATATTTGAGTGAGGGAAAGCCTTTAAAAGAAAAGTCTGGGTGCTGGGGAAATGGCCTCTGTCCTTCTCTCACCAGGGGTGCTGCAGTTACTTCCACCCAGCAGGCCTGCTTTTCCAGGGCTCCAGTGAGATAAGAAGTCGTCAAGAAGAGGGGGCAGTAAAGAGAAACAGAAGACAAATTTTAAGCCCAGACGTTGCCAGCTGGTTCCAGCAGGGCTAAAGGGTCACATGCTAGGGCAGGAATCCAGGAAGCAGAAGCACTGAGAATGTGAAAGGAGCAAAACGCTTTGTTTGCTCCTCCATTCGAGAAAGAACAAGTCAGTTCAGAAATCTGTGACTGTCTTTCTGGAAGCTCACAGTCGGGGGAGGACGAGACAGCCTTGACAGCCTTTCCATTCCACTGTCTTCACGCTCAAAAAGTGAAATTTGTCAGCGTGTGAGCCTTTTCCTGAAAAGTCTTCTGAAAACTTTAGCAGACGAATATGTTTTCTGAAGCTGTTACTATTTTTGAAAAATTATGAGTTGTGTTAGAAGGCTTTGTCCAAGTCCCAGGATGGTGCTAAGGTATTGAATTCTACAAATTTGCTGTCTGCACAAGCAAGGCCAGCAGGGGTCAGAATAGCCCAGCTATTCCGCCTGGGGATCCTGCAAACACTGCCACCCTGGGGACCACCACCACACCCTTAGCTTCCTGCTCTCCTGGTTTCAGCCTAAAACAGGGTCGCTTTTTTTTTTTTTTTTAGCATTGGAAAAGTGTTAGTGGCCTCGTGAGAGGTCTGTGAGGAGGGAGGTGGGTATTTATTGTTCCACCCTGGCCAGGGCAGGCACCTAACTGATGTGCGCAGAGACAGTGAGTCCCTGTCTCTTCCGCAGGTGCCCTCCCACCTTTCAGTGTTTCCGATTCTGCCTTCCAGCCACGCTTTCTTTCTCCCTGACTTGTGATTTGTGTCTTGTATTTATGCTGAATTGGGTACCCCGGAGTAGGCTTTAGGTGGAGCTGTGATGGTGAGAGGGAAAGCAGTGCCAGTCGAGCTGAGCAGCTGGATTTTCTGGTTAGTGGATGGGCCCGGGGATGCCTGCCAGTAGTTGCACACCGCCTGGCCTTGTGAGTGTGCAGCCACCTCTCCTTTCCCCTTCACACCAGCCCTGTCTGACCCTAAGACCTCAGCCTTCCCATGAACATTTCCTCTTTGAGCTGCTCCCCTGACCCCATGCATCTGTACAGGGCTGTGTAGGTGTCAAGGCAGGCTGCAGAGCAACCAGCATCTGTGGGAATGCAGCCCTCATCATATTCTCCCCAGTGCCACCTTATCGCTTCTGGCCAGCACACGGGGCAGACCAGCCACAACAGACCATGGCAGGGGCAGTGCAGAACCCTGAGCAAGGTGAGCTGGAGGATGAGGTTCTCTCCAGCTGTAGGGGACTCATTCCCTGTCTTGCTGTCCCTGTGTTGAGACAGGAAAGCCTCACACTGCAGGTTGTTGCACTGAATTGAGCTTGGGGTCAGGGCTTGGACCTGGGTGTCTTTACCCTCCAGAGGCAATTTCTAGTCTGAGGACAGGCTTCTGCTTGGTAATGTGAGGACAGGCTTCTGCTTGGTAATGTGAGCAGCTCATGTTTGGTGAATGTCAGACCCTCGCCAGCAAGGGTCCAATGCAATCATGACACGGTCACTGTTTCTCGGTTCTCAAGGAACTTTTACTTGTGGGGGCAGAAGGAAAGAGTGGGGGTGGGGGAGAGAAGAAAAGAGAAGGAGGAGCTCCAAACCCCATTCCCAATGTCCCTTTATACCCCAAGTCCTGTGGAGCAAACGCTGCACAGCCAATAGCGGCTCTCTTCACGTGCAGTTCACGCTGGTATCGTCCAATCAGATGAAAGGGCGCGTATAGTCTCAGGCCGAAAGTTCATCTGTTTCACCGGGTTCCTCCTAGTTGTTTATGCAGAGTCCGTCCTGCCTCAACTTCATCTGTTTCACCGGGTTCCTCCTAGTTGTTTATGCAGAGTCCATTCTGTTTCATCTGTTTCACCTGGCTGTTTTCGTGGGCCTTGTGGTCGACCGATTGCTGCAAGCTATGCAGATGAGGAGGTTCTCACAGGTGGCCAGCCTGCGGTTCCCCACAGGTGAACATTTTCATAACACCAGGGCAGGCTGATTTGCATTTTATTGAATTTTATCCTCACAATTACCTTGCAGAGTTATTTTTATGTTTCCCATTTCACAGGTGAGGAAACTGAGGCTTGGGGCGTTTCATTGGAGAGCTGATCTCAGAGCAGGCAGCTCTTGAGCCCAGCCTTGACTCCGGTGTTAACTTCCACTGCTGCAGCCTCCCAGGCCAGCAGGGGGCTGTGCTGCAAAGAAGCTCCTGGAAACTCCAGGCAAAGGAAGCCCCTGTTGCTGGAACTTGAGAATGTTCTTTCTCAAGCCCTGTCCCAGAATCCCTTGGGAGGGAGAGGGGTGGTGATAGGTGGTATCTCATAGGTAGCTCCCCTACCCTGGCTTTTCTCAGAGCCCCTCCCAGGCCAGACCCAGGGCTGCAGACAGCTGTCCAGAGGGGCTCTGTGGAGCAGTTGCCTTCAGGATCCAGCTGGCCTGACTGCTCCACTTACATTAGATCAAGGACAAAGAAGGAACTGTGTATGAATCTCCGGCTTCCGCTTCAGCTTCAGCGGCTTCAGCTCTCTGTGTGGCTGGGATGCAGCCAGGCAAAATCATTTATGTGATGACAGCTGGGACGCCTTGAATTTTCTCATCCCTCCTGCATTTCTTCTGATGTTCCCTGCACATTTCAACTGGCCCTGGCTCTCCACTCCTGTCCGTAGTTAGACCCTTCCATGCAAATCAGATCAAAAGAGAGTTGGGCTAGCGTGTTAACAGATGCTTTTATTTTTAATTGGTAGAATCAGGGACAGTGGGTCATCTGAGCTTCACAGAGATCCTGGACATATCTCAAGGTCAGCTGGCAGGACCCCCTGGAGAAAAAATGGCATCATTACAGGTGAGTACTCCTGTTCTTTGAAAAAGAAAAAAGAAAAAAAGTTTATTCTGACAAATACTGATTGCAAGGAAACTGCTCCCAGTGGGCCTTCTTGAGGGTAACCGGAAAGTCTTCCTGGCCATGTGGCGGGAAGCCAGAGAGCCAGAGAGCCAGCCCGGATTATGGGCATCTTGCCCCGTGGGCACCAACCTCTGTGTTTGGAGGTTAACTCTCCTTGTGCTGTCTTCCCAAGCCTTGGAAGTCTCTGACCAGTGGTAGTCAGTCATTTACTGATGTGCTCACTCACATAAATTTACTTCACTCAACTCCCAGAGCAGCGTGCTAAGTAAGTCTAGGTGCTGTGACCCTCGTACAGATGAGGACAGGAGGCCTTTCCCTCACTCCGCAGATGTGCACTGGAAGCCTACTGTCTGAGTGTGCAGCAAAGGCAGGGCAAAGAGAGGGCTCCTGACTGTCCCCACCAAGCCTCCCCATAGGACCCTCAGGACAAGAGACAGTGAGCAGCCTGGGTGGAGGTGCGGAGCTGAGCATGGGGAGGGTGGGCACCAGCTGCCCTTTCACAGCAACCTCACCTCTCCTGATTCCAGAACCCCTGGGGGAAACAGCCCACCGCTCACGGGGTTTCCAGTGATTTCATTTTATGACAAAGGTTTCTGGAAAAGCTTTCAGGTTAAAGCTCAATTTCAGTCCTAGTGTTGTGGGCCAGGCTGGGCCTGAATTCCTATGCCAGGTCTTGCCCCTTACTTAGAGAAACATTCTAAGTACAGGCACACACACAGTGTACCAGGTGATCAGGTTTATTCAGAAGGTGAGGAAAACACACACACCTTTGGGCGTTACTCAGGAAGAGTGGGCCAGGAAGGGAAAAGAGGGAGAATTCCATTCCCTACTTGCTCTGGGTCCACATGGAGGGAGGGAGGGAGGGAGGGAGGGAGAGAGAGAGAGAGAATGAGAGAACTCTTCCTTTTACTGAGCTTACAAGCTTAGAAAGGGGAGTGGTTACATGGTACTATCCCCAGGTCCCAGGCAGGGGGAAGCACATCCTAGGGAAAGGGTCATCTGATTGACAGGTGGTGGATAGGATAACATGGGGCAGGGAAGGTATGGCCTCTAGCTCTGACCCTAATCTAGCTACCTGCCTTATCCCATATCATTAGTTGAAGATAAAAACTCGTGGTTTGATAAAACCAGCAGAGTTCTGAGCCTTGGGTGAAGTTGGGGAGGTCCTTCTTCCTCTGGGTCAGGTGGGAGCATTAACTTATCTCTCAGGCCTCCAACTCAGTCGTGGGTGTCATAACACCCTCCTGGGACAGTCAGGATGATGGGCTGAGGCAGACTGTGCTAGGTGGCCTGCCACTGCCTGGCCAGGAGCAGCACAGCCACCGACAGCATCCCTCTCCTTTCAGTAACCATTACTCAGCATTCTGACCATGTGGCCCCCACGCACGGGGTGCTTATCTGTGCTCCCTAGGTACTCACATGTGGTGCAGCACAGCTGACCTCTGGCTCCTGTCTGTTTGCTTCAGAGCTGGGCTCAGGTCCTGGGCTGTTCTGTCTTCTGAGTGAGTTGCTGCTCTTCATGCCAGTGAGTCTGTTTTGAGTTCGAGTTACCTGGCTGCACAGCAGCAGCAAACAAATGCAGGGAAGAAGTGCAAAGTGTTCCTGCTTGGACCCCTTGGGAACCAGTCCTGGGACTGAATTAGAGGCGTTCTGAGCATGAATTTCAGAAGCAGGCTGTGTGAGCAAGAGAAGCAGATAATCCATCTCGCCGCAGTTGCCTCTTCTGGCTCAGCCTGCCATGGTTTAGAAATCTGGGAGACAGGCAGGTTGGCAGAGGTCTTCCATGCTCACAGACACACACAGCTGGGCCCTGCCGCCCTTTCTGAGCACACCACATGCTTCATCCTTGTTTAAAAGCTCAGAGAAAGCTGCAGGCATAATCTTTTGAGTGGTGCCAATGTTTTCTGGGTAAGTGGTGGTTGCCAATTCTTCCAATTTATGATAACCTTTTTGTACTCACCAATAAGGCTTAATGAACTCATTCCACTGTATTTAAACGAATACCTGCAGTCACAAACAACAGTCTATTGTCTACTGTGGAACTTGACCTTAGAAGCTTTGGCTTTTCAGGTAGGTTCAGTCACCAGTGTCTCCCTCCCCACTGAGGCCAGGGTTGGAGGTGACGGTGCCTCCATGGGCAGCAGAAGTCTGGGCCAGCTCTTCAGATGAATGCTCTGTTCCCAAGGTGGCCGCATTGACCCATCTCACCTTGGCTGGCCTGTGCTTTTCTGTCCCTGCCAACACCCTAAGGTGTGCCTTGTGTATCCAAGAGCTTGATAGATACCTGTGCCCCTGTCTCTGGGAGGGGAAGGCCCCACCAGAGCTGAAACAGGACAATTGTCATTTCAGTAGCCAGACACCACACAGTCACCTCTGACCCCTGACCTGGGTACAACCCCACTGGCACCTGATGCACTGCCTCTCTTCCCTGCCACCCCCCAGCCCCAACACACTGTATCCAGGGAGCTTGCTGGCAGCACCACAGAGGTCTGTCTGGTGCAGAAAGCAGAAAGTAGCTCGTCATGTACAGCCAAAGAAAAGCCATGCATGTGGACAAACAGGACATCCAAAAGCCAGTTTCAGGCACCCAGTAATGCCCTTTGCTGCTGTTGCAGGCAGGTGCTGGGAGCACATAAGCACCCAAGAGGGTAGTCCTCTGCTCTGGACCCCTCAGCAGCTGGGCATCCTGTTGGAAGGGAAGGTTTATCAGCCAGGGTTCTCAGCAAACAGCCCCCTTGCCTTGGTTTTGATTTAGGGCCCGAAGCAAGAGGGTGGTACTGAGCGGGAGGCTGCCTCACACCCACTGGGGAAATTGCCCATTGTGCTCCCACTGTAAATTTAAGTATCTTCCAATGTCTTTCCATAAACTCTGACATATGAGGGCCAGGATACAGACAGATAGTTTGTGATGTACTGCTCTCTTGGGGAGAATTTACTTCAGATCAACAGAAAATTATTTCTGAAGCCCCTCTGGTTGTTAGTTTCAGTTAGGCAGCCACTCGGAGAAAGTGAGACACCAAGCTGGAGGTACCCCTGGGCCCTGGCTCCAGGCTCCCAACCCTCTCCTCTCATTCGCTGGAGCCAGGTGAAACACTCTCTGGCCAGGGCCTCTGGAGCTCACCAGGCCCAGTCCACAAAAGCGGTGTGTAAATTGGAGGGCATCTTTCCTGGCCACAAATCACCACTCTGCCATCTGTGGCTCATGCGCAGCCCATGCCATCTGTTACCCAGGCCGTGCCAGTGCTCACTTTCTGTTGCTGTTTTTCTCGTTCCTCCTGAGCAGCTTGGGCTCTCGAGTTGTCCTTTTGGTTTTTGTTTGTATCCATAAAAACTTGAGCAGTGTGTGTTATCAGTGTTGATGCTCGTAAATCCTAGCAATGCTGCACCTATGAAGACCCTGGAATCGCTGTGTTTCTGCTCCAAGTTGACATGGTGAACAAGATGCTGCCTTTGAGTAAATGTTGATGAAGAGCAGCTTTTAAACAAACAACATTTTCTGGAAGGCAAGATGGAAGTGCTTAACAGAGCTGCTTCCTCCTGTGCATTCTGAGGTCATGCCAAGTACCAAATGGCTGGGAGATTTTCCAGCAAATCCTTCCAGTGTCGGTGGTTTTCAGTTTCCTGCAGACCCCAGGGAAGGGAGAGGGGGCGCTGTGGGAGGCAGGAGGAGGAACCTGGCTGTGAAGCAGGGCTGTTGGTTTCTAGCCTTGGGTTCTTCCTTTGTAGAATGGGGATAACAGTGGGCCCAAGCCCCAAGGTGTGTGGTGAATTTCAAATGAGCTAATATCTGTGAAGTGCTTAGAACACAGCCAGGGGTGTTAGTGCTCATTGCCCGAAGGTTTTGCTTTTGTTTCCTATTATGCAGTTGTCCCCCCTCCCCTTCTGATGCAGCCAGAAAGACAGGGTTGCCAGAAAGCACTGTGGTTTCAGGACTGACCCCTTGAGAGGGAGCAGCTCAGTGTTGGCTGGGCAGGAGAGGGGAACAAGGTGCTGAGATCCAGCACTGGGGCAAGTGGGAGGAGGTGGCCATGAGTGGTTGGCCCAGCTAGCTTGCCTGCTCCAACACTGTGAGGAGGCAAAGGACTAGGCCCAAGAGGAGGTTGGTCCAGTGGTCCCCTTGGGCTGGGGTAAATGCTCAGATGTCAGCAGAGCTGCAGGCAGCTCTTGGCTCCGAGGCACTCAGCAGTGGGCTGTGGGCCAGCCCCTGGCCGCTTTGTCCTTTGCTGTTCTCATCTGCACCATCACAGCCTGCAGACACTGCTGCCTGTGCTGGAAGTTGCCGGGCTCCATGAAGGCTGTGGGGACAGCAAGTGGGCAGTGGGTCTTTTTTTTTTTATATTACAGTCCCCAAATGCTGTCCTATACATTCTTGTTTTCCTGCAAGTGCACCTTTCCAGTATATTTATTGCTTTCATCAGAATGAGAAGGAAGCTTAAGACACGTGCTCGTGCCTCAGTGTTGCCGAGTTTATTGCCTGAAAAGAAGGCAAAGCAAGTGTGCTTAGCGATTTTCCTCTGCTGTGAGTCTGTAAGCGTTTTCCATCACGAGCCCCTTCCATTTCAAGCCCCTTTTAAGCACTCCCTAATCACATACTCTCCTCCGAGGGGCTTGATTCTGGAGCTAGTTGGATCTTTCTTCCCTAAGCTCTGAATCACTATGGAATGCAAGGTGGAATAAACTGTGATCAGGAGGCCCCAGTGAACGGACTAAATAGGAAATTAAATTTTGCAAGGAAAACAAGGCATTCAAAAATGGGAGAAGCAGAGCTGGAAGCAAATCTCGTGCACTCGGGTGAAACAAAACTTTCGCAGGCACAGTGCTTGGCAGAATGGACAGGTGCAGTCATTGCACAGGGCCAGCATCAGAGCATTTCTACAGGTTAGATGCAAGCCAAGGGCAAGCACTGGTGGGGGGCTCTGTTTACTGACAGCATCAGCTTGTGAAAACGGAGATTCTAAACACCTCCATAATGTGACAGGAGAATGTTAAGTAGAACTCAGCCGGCTGGCGACCATTCTTCCATCTGTGCAGCAGGTACTGAGGATACCAAAATATAAGCCAGGCCCCTATCCCCTTGAAGCTTGCTGCCTGGGGGGCAGACAGGCCATTTGGTCTGAGAAGGGGTGTGGTTTCAATATCTGTGGGAGGCAGAGGGAGGGGCCTTGACCAGGGCTCTTGTTTTGGAGGGGCGGTGGTTCTGTCGCATCTCCAGTAGACCTCTCTGAGCTCCCTGTCATTCCAAACCTGCAGAGACATGGACTTGGTGTTGGGCTTCAGCCCTGGCCTTCAGGAGGCCCCGGCTCCACTCTCGCCTTTTCTTTACCACGCTACCAGGTTTTCTGGGAGGTGTGTGGGAAGAACGCCTCACGTCTCATGCACACTCTGAACAGCAGCACACATGAATACAAGATCCAAGGACGGTTGTCTCCGACAACCTACACTATCGACCTAGCGGCTGTCACCGCTGTGGGGGCCAGCCTGACCACCTCATCCACCGTTTCCTCTAGAGTGCCCCAGGTCAGTACATGTGTGGATTTTCTGCTTCCTCTTAGAGATTTCTGCCACATGAGGGGGCCTGTATGTGCAGAAGCCACTGAGGGCCTTGGAAGGGATGGGTGAGGGTGACCATGGACTCAAGGTCGTCCTGGCATCCAGGGCCTTTGACGTGGCTTTGTCTCCCTTCTGCAAGCATGCGGGGCAGTTGGAGTGTGCAGGAGGGGGAGGAGACTCGGGTCCCAGAGTGTCAGCACCCTCTCAGGAGCCAGCACTGAGGGCCCCACCCTCAACGAACGGAGAAAAAGCCTTATTTGTGAGCAAGAGGGAAACGGGGAGAATTTCTATTACAAATCTGAAGAAGATAAAATGGTGCCCCCTTCACAGAACGATAGCAAGTTAAGAATCCAGAGAGCTGAGAAATGGAAGGGAGAGAGTCACTTGTGCTCTAGTTTAAATACTTTCTACTTCAGATGACCCTTGAGATCTGAGAGGCCCTGGTGGAGCCAATACAGAATTGATCACCGGCATGCTTTTCCTGTTCCTGTGCAAGGCCTGGCTTAAGTACCTGAGCATTGGTGAGCCAGGGACTCCTCAGAGGTAGCGCATCCAGCAGGCTGCACTAGCATTGCAATTTGTCCTGTCTTCATTTCACCCGGTTATCTTTCTCCAGAGCCTTTTTTCATTACACAGTGCTACAGAAGCTCTCATCCAAACCTACAGTGTCACACTTGAAGGTGGGACAGGTTCTTTGTGGAGTGGAGCAGTCTTCCCCAGGGTTCCCTCTCTGAGAGCCATGCGGTCCAGGTGATGGGAGCCTCGTTCTCACCCCACCTCCACCTGATTGTGTTGCAAGAGCAACTGAATACAGGCAGAATGGGAAGGCTTCCACACTGTCACCTGAATTTGGTTGTCTCTGAAACCAGACCCAGGAAGCCTAAGGCTCAGGACCTGACACCACCTGTGCCTGTGCTGGGAGCAGCGCACAGGCTTGTGTTCTGCTCCTAGCACACCCCCTCTCTGCTCTCCAGTGCATCCTGGGAGCTACAAAAGGGAGTGCAGACCTTCAGTTTTCAGTGGTGTCTCAGGGGCTGGGAAGAATTAGGCTCACTCATCCAACCAGTACCTATTAATTACCTGCTGTGTACAGAGAGGAATCAGATGTGTGTCTGCCAGTGCCCCTATCAGGTGGCACAGAGCCTCACAATGACACTGTTAATATAAACATCAGGCCGTGATGATGTCCTGGGCAGAGCTGTGCTGCTTCTGACTGTCATGGTTTTGAAAACAAATCCTTCTCTGGCACAGAATCATCCTGACACTGTGCCTTCTCCCAAGCCATATCTGAATCTAAACCTCCTCCTTTTCTTTCTCCCTCATCCCTAGACCTCCCCAGGGCTCCATCCAGTTTAGTCATTTCCAGCATCAATCCTCGCTCAGCCACTCTTCAGTTCCGACCATGCTACGATGGGAAGACATCCATCTGCAGTGGATTGTGGAGGGGGCAGGTACGTGTATTCTTTATCAAGCTGGCATTGGAATCTCAACCAACACCTTCCTCTTCCTCTCTCACATCTCCACAATCCTGCTGGATAGGCGGCCAAAGCCCAGTGACCTGACCAGCTGTCACCTGGCCTTTGTCCACATTGCTTTGCTCACTCCTATGCTGTTTTTGCACTCTCCAAACCTGTTTGAGTCATTGAATGTATGGACTGAATTCAAGTGTAAGGCTTTGTTCGACGTAAACAGGATGATGAGGGGCCTCTCCATCTGCACCACCTGCCTCCTGAGCATCATCTAGGCCATCACCATCAGTCCTAGCACCTCCTGGTCAGCACAGTTTAAGTATAAATACATGCATTTCATCTTCTACTTATTCTTTTTCATATGGTTAATCTGTTTGTGTTTCAGTACTAGCACACTCTTCTACACAATGGCATCTTCCAATGTGACCCAGACCAATCTGATGGCTATCACTAAATACTGGTCATGTACTGGGTGGACTTTATCATCTCATCCACCTCCCTCATAATGTGGACATGTGATTCAGTCATCATGGTGTTCAGTGTGTTGTGGTCCATGTCTATGCCACTATGAGTACAGAACAGCTTATCAGTTCCGATAAGAGAATATTCATTGTTTTGCACAATATATCATGGAAAAGCTTTTGGTTTTAATAAGTTGATGACAAAAATGTTTGTCTTTTAGTGGCATATTGTTCAGTAATTAAAGTACCACTTGGGAAGCCCACATCCCATATTAGAGTGCCCAGGTGCAAATTTTGCCTCTGTTTCTGATCCAGGTTAGTGTTAGTGCACACTGTGATTGGCAGCTCATGTACTTGTTTTTTTTTTTAAACTTTTATTTAATAAATATAAATTTTCAAAGTACAGCTTTTGGGTTACAGTGGCTTCCCCCCCCCCATAACTTCCCTGCCACCGGCAACCCTCCCATCTCCCACTCCCTCTCCCATTCCATTCACATCGATTCATTTTCAATTATCTTTATATACAGAAGATCAATTTAGTATATATTAAGTAAAGATTTCAACAGTGCACCCACACAGAAACACAAAGTGTGAAGTACTCTTTGAGTACTAGTTATGCCATTAATTCACATAGTATAACACATTAAAGACAGAGTAAGTGCACAGTGACTCCTGTTGTTGACTTAACAATTGACACTCTTGTTTATGGCATCAGTGATCACCTTAGGCTCTTGTCATGAGCTGCTAAGGCAATGGAAGCCTTTTGAGTTCACCAACTCCAATCTTATTTAGACAAGGTCATAGTCAAAGTGGAAGTTCTCCCCTCCCTTCAGAGAAAGGCACCTCCTTCTTTAATGGCCTGTTCTTTCCACTGGGATCTCACTCACAGAGAACTTTCATTTAGGTCCTTTTTTTTTTTTTTTCCCAGAGTGTCTTGGCTTTCCATGCCTAGAATATTCTCATGGGCTTTTCAGCCAGTTCTGAATTCCTTAAGGGCTGATTCTGAGGCCCGAGTGCTGTTTAGGACATCTGCCATTCTGTGAGTCTGCTGTGTATCCCACTTCCCATGTTGATTCGTTCTCTCCCTTTTTGATTCTACCAGTTAGTATTAGTAGACATTAGTCTTGTTTGTGTGATACCTTTGACTCTTAGTCCTATCATTATGATCAATTGTGAACAGAAACTGATCACTTTGGCTAGTTAGATGGCATTGGTACCTGCCACCTTGATGGGATTGAATTGGAATCCCCTGGCACATTTCTAACTGTACCACTTGGACCAAGTCAGATTGAGAATGTCCCAAATTGTACATCTCCTCCCTCTCTTATTACCTCTCTTGCATTTAACAGGGATTGCTTTTCAGTTCAATTTAAACACCTAAGAATAATTGTGTGTTAATTACAGAGTTCAACCAATAGTATTAAGTAGAACAAAAAAGTACTAAAAGGGATAAAGTATTAAGTTGTTCATCAACAGTCAGGACAAGGGCTGATCAAGTCACTGTTTCTCATAGTGTCCGTTTCACTTCAACAAGTTTCCTTTTTGGTGCTCGGTTAGTTGTCACTGATCAAGGAGCACATATGATATTTGTCCTTTTGGGACTGGCTTATTTCACTCAGCATGATGTTTTCCAGATTGCTCCATTTTGTTGCAAATGACCGGATTTCATTGTTTTTTACTGCTGTATGGTATTCTATAGAGTACATATCCCATAATTTTTTTATCCAGTCTACTATTGACGGGCATTTAGGTTGATTCCAGGTCTTAGCTATTGTGAATTGTGCTGCAATAAACATTGAGGTGCAGACAGCTCTTTTATTTGCCAATTTAATTTCCTTTGGGTAAATTCCAAGGAGTGGGATGGCAGAGTTGTATGGTAGGGTTATATTCAGGTTTCTGAGGAATCTCCAGACTGACTTCCATAGTGGCTTTACCAGTTTGCATTCCCACTAACAGTGGGTTAGTGTCCCTTTTCCCCACATCCTCACCAGAAAGCAATGATATTTTTTGTATCTCTCTTTTTTGAATTATTTAAGGGCTGTGTTCATTGTTTAGGTGTATTTCTTTTTCTCTGTTCTCCAATTTTACTCTTCCTTGGTTATGCAGTGCAACATTTATTTCTGTTTGAATACTTCTATTTATTTATCTCTTTTTAATACCGTGAAATGCTGATATCAATACTTTGTCTCTTTGTGTTAGATATTTATGAATTGTTTTACTGGGTTAATATATTTCATAATTGTATAATTTCTCTAAGTCTAAAGATACAAATAAATGTGTCTTATTCATTCTCATTCTAGTTGTCATATAACCAGATTTATATTTTCTACTGTATTATCACTCTGTGATATAATTTGAAAGCTCAGTCTTCTACTGTGGTCATATGACTCAGTTATCTTTGGTGTTCAATGTGTTGTGGTCATTGTCTAAGCCACTGTCAGTTCATTGGTTCTTATCCGTTCTGATAAGAGTATACTCAATATTTTGCACAATATACCATGCAAAACTTTTGATTTTAAAGGATCGATGATAAAAATGTTTGTCTTGTGCCTTTGTTGATGATAAAAATGTTTGTCTAGACCTTTGTTACTATTAATATGAATACTTTAGAAATACACGTAGCAAATCAATCTTTTATGATTGTTATATTTGAAAATATTTTTATTCTTTTTTATTCTTTTTAAAATAGGTAACTATTCAAGTGTAGCTTACATACTAATTTCTGTCATCAATGTAAATGTATTATTTCTCTCATTTGTGAAATGAAATCTAGTCATTTTAAACAAAATGAATGAAACTGAAAAACATTATACCTAGTGAAATAAGCCAGTCCCGAAGGGACATATAATATATATTCTCCCTGATCTGTGACAAATAAAAGAGCACCTAAAAGGAAATCTGTAGCAGTGAAGTTGATATTATGAGAAGCAATGACTTGAACATCCTTTGTCTTGACTGACAAATAACAGTTTATTATTTTATTTTATTATTATTTCTATTTTTTCTACTTAATACCGTTGGTGGAACTCTTAGCATAGAATTAATCAGAGGTGTATGAAGTCAATTGAAAATAAGCCCCAGTAAAAATAAGTGTGGGAATAAGAGAGAGAGGAGCTGTACAGTTCTGCACATATTCCCAGGGACTTACCCCTAAGGGTAAACTAAAAACTTGTCATGGCACACCAAATCCCATTAAGCTGGGTAGTAATAATGCCATCTCACATATTAAAGTGATCGTATTAAGTGTGTAATTGATCATATATGTGGGACTAAGTGTCATAGGATCATATAAATAAGACCAAGTGTCTGGTAATAACAATAGATAGAATGAAAAAGGAGAGAATGATCCAACATGAGAAGCAGGCCATACCACAGCCTCATAGAATGACAAATGAACTAAACAGCACTCTGGCCTCAGAATTAGCTCTTAAGACATTCAGATCTGGCTGAAAAGCCCATGAGAGCATTTCAGACATGGAAAACCTGAGTTTAACTTAATGTTTAAACTCTGTATTGTATATTTGTTTATTACAATTTTCAAATGTTTATGTTTATTTTGTTCTTTTACAAATATGATCAATATTTCTGTTGTTCTTATTTCTCGTGCTCATTATTATTTCAGTTCTTTCATTTTCTGATATTTATTTAAATATTTGAAATGTAATTCCATTATCTAATCTGAAACTCAGTTCTAGTAGCTTATTTTATTGTATGCTTCATTAGTTCCAATTTAGTGCATACTTTGGCTATGCCTAGCCTTTGGATAGTCACGAGTTGGCATATTTTCTTATTTATTCCAGTTCGCCAGAGGGAAAGCTGGTTTACTCACAGGGGTTTGAAGCTCAAGTATTTAGCCACTGTCCTGGGGAAAAAATAGTCCTTCAGCTTGATTTGTCCTCTCAGTTTTTGTTTTGATTTATGTTGGGCTCTGGGAAATTCTCCAATGTTCCTTTTGATGATCTTGCACATTTTAATGATTTTTGTACTGGGAAGTAAGCATAATGGTTGTAATGTAAGAGTTTGAGGAACATGCAGTATATGTTTTATCATATGCATGTATACATCAAATGCACACAGAGTGGAATATTTCACAGGGATAGTTTGTGCAAGACAACATGATGTCATAAGAAATACTTGATTTCTGATCACACAAACAAGACAAGTATCTGCTAATACTAACTGATAGAATCAAAAAGGGAGAGAAAGATCCAACATGGGAAGTGGGATACACAGCAGACTCATAGGATGGCAGATGTCCTAAACAACACTCTGGCCTCAGAATCAGCCCTCAAGGCATTCAGATCTGGCTGAAGAGCCCATGAGAGTATAGCAGGCATGGAAAGCCAAGATATCATGGAAAAAAAAAAAAGACCTAAATGAATGATCTCTGTGACTGAGATCCCAGTGGAAAGAACGGGGCCATCAAAGAAGGAGGTACCCTTCTCCGAAGGGAGGAGAGAACCTCCACTTTGACTATGACCCTATCGGAATAAAATCAAAGTCAGCGAACTCTAAAGGCTTCCATAGCCCTGGCAACTCATGACTAGAGCCTAGGGAGATTACTGACGCCATGAACAGGAGTGTCAAATTGTTACGTCAGCAACAGGAGTCACTGTGTACTTACACCCCATGTGGGATCTGTCCCTAATGTGTCATCTAAAGCCAAGTGATGCTATGACTGATACTGAAACAGTATTTTTATACTTTGCGTTTCTGTGTGGGCACAGACTGATGAGGTCTTTTCTAATTATATACTGAAGTGATCTTCTGTATATAAAGAGAATTGGAAATGAAAAAAAAAAAAACAACCTGGTGTTAAAATGGAAATGGCATAGAAAATTAATTAATTTGAAAAAAAAATTATGTAGGATCTCTGTCTTTAATGTGCTGTACATTGCTATTTAATGCTATAATTAGTAATCCAATGGTAGTTTTTTCACTTGATGTTGCTATATGGGCAAAATGTTGAAATCTTTACCTAATATATACTAAACTGATCTTCTGTATACAGAGAGAATTGAAAATGAATCTTTACATGAATGGAAGGGGAGAGGGAGCGGGAGGGGGGAGGGTTGCGGGCGGGAGGGAAGCTATGGGAGGGGGGAAGCCATTGTAACCCATGAGCTATACTTTGGAAATTTATATTCATTAAATAAAAGTTTAAGAAAAAAAAAAAAAAGAAATACTTGATTTCTGGGGCCAGCACTGTGGCATGGCGGGTAAAGCCACCACCTGTAGTGCTGGCATCCCATATGGGTGCCAGTTCGAGCCCTGGCTGCTCCACTTCTGATCCAGCTCTCTGCTATGGCCTGGAAAAGCACAAGAAGATGGCCCAAGTCTTGGGGCCCCTGCACCCACTTGGAGACCTGGAGGAAGATCCTGGCTCCTGGCTTCAGATCGCCACAACTCTGACCATTGTGGCCAATTGGGGAGTGAACCAGGGGATGGAAGACTCTCTCTCTCTCTGCCTCTCCTTCAATCTGTGTAACTCTGACTTTCAAGTAAATAAATCTTTTTTAAATAAAAGAAATACTAGATTTTTTATCTTGGAACATCTAGTGACCAAGTAATATACTTTACACTGATAACGATTTCACAGTGATGACATATATTTAATGTGTTATAAATAATTTTATGCTTTATACAAATCTATGTTTTATACAAATCTATAAATAATTTGGCATTTCAGACAATTCTGGAATATGTCACATTTCACATTTAATATTTTTCTGTTTTATAAAGATAATTTTGTAAGAATTCTTAGCTGAATTATCTATCTGATTTCATGTTCTGACTGCAATAATCACAATCCCCACTTAATACTTTTCTGATTCCTGAAAAATAATTCTGGGGCAATGCAATGTAAGATGATCTTCAGTAAAATTTTCATGTGTCTAAATGACTTCTTGGTAACACTTTAATTGGTAATTTTTCTATTGTTTCATAGATGATAGAATACAGGATTTTTAGATTTATGCCTTTATGACATGACTGGACCCATAAACCTTGAAAGTTTCAAATGCCTTCCTATTTGGAAATAATGTTCTCTCTCTGTGTGAACTGGTTAAAGTGTATTTTAATATCTTGACAATTTAGTAAAGTTACTTATCATTTATATGTTTATAATATACTAACAATTAATTTGTGATAAGTTTAATATCACCTATTATAGTTTTAGATACATAAATTTATCCATATTAAAGTGAATGATTATGCTTATTTTAAATATTTTGAATTTTTTTTGAATTTCCAAATCTTATTTATTTAATTGAAAGGTGAAGTAACACAGAAAGAAAATGACAGAGAAGGAGAGTGTGAGAGAGAGGACTAAATGCCCAGAAGCTGGGATTGAGCCAAGCTGAAGTGAAAAGCCAGGAACTCCATCTGAGTATCCAATGTGAGTATCAGAGACCAAAGTACTTGAGTCCTCATCTTCCACCTAACAGGGTGTGCATTAGTAAGAAGCTGGGTAGGAAGCAAAGTAGGACTTGGTCTAAAAGCACGGCAAATAGAATGCGAGGGGCCCAAGCAGTGGTTTAACCTATGCGCCCTGATATTTTATTCATTTAAAATACTATATGCTTACATATAAATATGTGTAAATGGGATGCTGTGTAACATATTAGATTTAAGCATTGGTTCATCACATCAATATGTTTATGTTGTTCTTCATACAATTTTATGTTTTTTTCTTATTTTAATGTCCATTATCTAAATTTTGACATAAAAGAGAATGTACCCTCAGTTTGTCATGTTGGTAAAACCTAAAGCCAGATGGCACAATATATCAGTTTACATTATGCACAATATTTCATTTGTCTCATAAAATAACTGAGTAGCACATAGAGCAGTTAGTTATTTTCTGTGTGGTACATGGGAATAAACTGAAGTAGAGTGTGATGGCAGATTGTCCTGTGCATTCTTCTTTCACTTTATTTTTCCCACAACTTCCATGAAAATTCAGAAACATGGAATATGACCAAACACCTACAAGAATAAAAATTATCAAATTTGATGCAAGAACCACCATATTAATTAATATAAATATTAATTAATAAAAATCTGGCCGGTGGCAGGCACCACGGAGAGCTGACTACAATGCACACCTGGGAGCAGGTGAGCTCTTGGAAACTAGGAGCCGCTTACCGTCACTCAGGTCCTGCAGGAGACCCTCCTGGCAGAAGTCCAGGCTCTCCAAGCTGTTTCTAAGAGCACAGTCTGTAAACAGCAGCCACTGTGTCAGCTGCCCGGTTCACACAGCCGGGGATGGGCAGGAGTCATGGGCAGGCTCTGAGCGAACGCACCTGCAGCGGGAGGAGCACACACACTGAGGCGCCTCAGGAGGGCACTCCAGACCCACATGCTGCCGGCTCTCCTCCAGTAGACTAGCCTGCTGCCTCTGTGGAGAGGGCCAGGCCCATTGTCTCCATAGTGGGGTCCCACCTGTCCTACAAAGGCTGCATTCCTGTGGGCCTTGCCCCCCACACACACACAAAAACACACAACCATTCCATGCCCTGACAAGTAGGACACTATATCCAATGGACTCATTCTCCCACCAATCAATCAATCAATAGAAGGTAACAGCTCCCAGACTGAGACCCAGCACCTGCCTGGAGAGGCAGGTACCGTGAGGGTTAGGAGCACCTGCTTCAGGACAGGACATCTGGGCTCACCTGCCAGCCTTGTCTGTGTGACCTAGGTGAGCCACCAAACTTCTGTGCCTGTCAGTTTAGCCATCTGTAAGATGGGCTGTCATGCCAGGTCAACAAGGTAATGGAAGTCAAGTGCTTAGAACAGAACCCAGACTAGAACAGCACTTGGCCAGTGTTAGTGATTCCTCCCATGCCTCAAAAACCCCTTTCTCCTTGTCCTAAGTCAGTAGTCCCTCCCCAGGGCCGCGTGAGCATGAACTAGCCCTGCAGAGTGTGGGACCCTGGCCCAGCAGTCAGCAGGTGCACTCTAGCACTAGCTGCCACCAGAGTTCTGCCCCTCCAGCCATGAACAGGACCTGGCACAGGGGAGCAGACAATAGTGACAATAGCGTGGGCCAAGTCACGGCATTCAGTTTATAATTCAGTTTATAATTAGAACAGATGGAAACAAGTTCCAAGAGGGGAAAAAAAAACAGGATGCCATTCTGAGCGTACAATGTAATTTCAAATGCATCAAAGTGCTCAAGTAGAAAAAAATGAAAATATATCTGTACACTAATATTAGTTTGCTTTGAGTCAGGGGATCATGGGTAATTTCAAATGGTTTTGCATTTTTTGAATTTTCTGCAATGAGATTTTAGCATGCTTTTATAAAGAAATACACACAAGGATACTTCAAGAAGTTCACAGAAAATAGAATTAAAGGGTAAGTTTATTTTGATGCCAAAAAATTGGAATGCTTGCATATGAGGAACCTTCAAACCATTCATGAGAAATGTATATTATGAATAAAGCATGCATGGATTTCAAAAATGTTTGGCACCAAAACAAATTTACTTTTAGTTCTGTTTTTCTTTTTCTTTCCCTCTCTCTTTGTAACTCGGCCTTTAAAGTAAATAAATAAAATTCTTTGTAAGATAGATAGATAGATAGATACATAGATAGATACATAGATCCTACCCGAATATCTCTGATGTCTCCCAGGCACCAGCAGACCAGGGCAGCAAACCTCAGCTCTTGTCCCCACTCACAGGGGTGGTGACACAGCAGTCACTCTTCAGACACTCTGGGGAATTACTCATTCTGGAATTACTGCATGAGGGGAAGACTAGATCCTGGTGAGTAGCCAGTAGGCACCTTAAGCCTCCAGCAGTCAAATGGCTCAAGCCAAGTGAGGCAGCTGGTCACTAGCAGACAACCCAGCAACAGCAACATCAGGAGAGGGAAACCTGCATGAATCTCCAATTACACTGGCATGGAGTTAGCATTTCTTGTTGAAGAAAAAAGACATCCAGGGGTGTGTGTGGGTGTGGCTACATATGTGCATGTGTCTGCATGTGTGCACACCCTTACACACATGGATTACAGGACATTTGTTGGAAAGCTTAAACAAACAGTAGACTTTTCTGAATCTGGGATTATTTAAGCAAGAGTGAGAGTTGACATCCTCCCAAGTCTACAAAGGACGACTTGTTGCAGGTGAATTATAAGTAGGAGGGTTAAATCACTAGACAATCCTGGTCTTGAAATGTGGTGGAGTGTAATGGCTCATCTCCCTGGAGGAAATGTGTACACACAGGGACAAGCTTGTCCCCTGAAAGCTTGAGGGGCCCATAAAGGCTGGCCCGATACTTCATAGCACTAATCCTCACTGCACACTGAACATGCAAAGGAATTAAAATAAGCCAGGAGGGGCAGAAGTCGGGCAGGAGAGGGGCACAGTGGTTAAGACAACACCTGGGGGTAGGTATTGTACTGCAGCAGATTAAACCTCCATGTGGGGTACCCACATCCCATGCTGGAAGGCCTGGTTCAAGTCCCAGCTAATCGGCTTCCTCTACCCAGCTTCCTCTGGGAGGCAGTAGATAATGGCTCAATTACTTGAGTCCCTGCCACCAACGTGGGAGATTTGGATAGAGGTCTAAGCTCCCAGCTTTGACCCGGCCCAGCTGCAGCTGTTGTGGGCATTTGGAAAATTAACCAGAAGATGAAAGATCTATTCCTCTGTCACTTTGCCTTTCAAATAAATATATCAACATTTAAAAAGAAAATAAAAAAGAATTTTATTAAAAAATAAAAAACACTTGAGATGCCTGCAAGTTTGAGTTCCAGCTCCACTTCTGACTCCAGCTCCCTGCTAATGCAGACCCTGAGAGTGAACCAGCAGATGGGATCTCTCTGTCTCTCCCTCTCTATCTGCCTTAGCTTCTCTGTCTCTGACTTTCAAATAAATTAAACAAATAATTTTTTTTGTAGTAAAATAGGTCAGGAAAGCAAGGAAGTCGGAAGGAGGGAAAACAGAACAAGAAACTTTTCTTTCTCTGAGGTTGGTATCTGAAGAATGGGGGGTTATTCAGGGTGAGTGTAGGTGCATTAAGGCACTGTTGGGCCCTGCCGGGACCCTCGGTGCCTCCCAGCTGTCGGGCAGGAGCAGGAAAGGACACAGGGTGCCGGCAGGTTCAACAGCATTGGACACTGAGACCACAAAGGCAGTCCTGCAGAGAGGAGGGTGCACCAAGCACCACAACTGCCAAAGCAAGCCTGGGTCCAGCGCTTCGGTGCCTAGTACTGTCCCCCTGTGTCCTGCATCCTCAGGATGGCCCCAGCACGTGAGAACTGGGGTTGACACTTGTGCAGCACCTGCTAAGTGACAAGCACTGCTCTGGGTTCTCAGGCACGGAGGATGTCACGGTGAAATAAACAGATTACCAGAACACCCACCCCGATAGCCCTCCTTTGGTCACTGGGACAACTTCACGGGGAAAAAGAATGTCAAGTGCCTCACACCTGGTGCATGGAACGAGCTCCAGGGTGGGAGCTCTTCCTAATATTAAGATAGAAAATAACTACCACCGGCACAAAGAAAGAAAACGTTACAGGCACCAGAGAAGCATTCAATCCACAGAGCAGGCATTCAGTAGGCTCAGTGGGCCCAAGGTGAAGCTGAGGTGAGAATGGAAATAGATGCTCTTTAATATCCACAGGCAAACCTGCCGCTGTTGCCATGGCCCCACACAGGAGCCTTGCGCACGTTCCCAGCTTCTAGCACTGGCGGTCATCTGTCACCACTGGCAGCCTTGCTGTGCACAGCAAAAGCACCAGGAATTATTCCCTTTGTATATTCTGGAAGCAGATGGTTTGTTTCCATTAATTTAATTCCACATGTAGAATTGGGAATGCTTGGGAGGAAACTAAAGAAAGAATGATGGCTTTAGTTTTTCACTGGCAACTGTGTTACTCTGAGATGGCTACACCGGGCAGTGTACTACATGATCATCGTGCTTCTGCCTCCTAAGGGTGACTACACCAAAGCTGAGAATCAGGAGACTTTGGTCCTCCCGCTGGGCCCCACCCACCTGCCATGTGACCTTAGTCAGTCACCTCTTCTGCCTTTACTTCCCCTGTCCATAAAAAGGAGGAGAGCAACACAGGCCCCAGCCTCCTAGGCCTAACTAGAGACAAGGGCCTTTGGCCCTTTGGGAGTTAAACAATCTATGGATAATCTTTGTCTCTCTGTCTGTCTGCCTTTCAGACAAACGAAAGTAAATTCCTGGCCAGCGCCGTGGCTCAGAAGCACCCACAGGGGCTTCTGAGATCTGGAACTTTAGACAAGATACTGGACACGGGGTTGGGGGGTGCAGGTAGGAGGCCAGAGAGATGTGTTACAAAGCAAATGCAGCAAAATGCTAAGTATGGAAGCTACACAGCAGGCACACACTTGTTTAGATAGGATTCCTGCAAGTCTCCTATGAACACTGTCCTGATAAAAGGCAGGAAACAAAGGGATGGCTGGCATGGGACTGAGTTCCAGAAAAGTTCAAAGGCACAGCAACAGCAAAGGAAACAGCAGCCCAGAAAGGTGGAAAAGCTGCACCTTGGGCTTGGCACTGTGGTGCCGAGGGTTAAGCAGCCTCCTGCACTGCCGGCATCCCAGATGGGCATCAGTTCGAGTTGCAGCTGTTCCACTCCTGATCCAGCTCCCTGCTAATGAGCCTGGGAAAGCAGTGGAGGTTTGCCCAAGTGCTTGGGGCCCAGCTATCCACATGGGAATCCTGGATGGAGTTTCTGGCTCCTGGCTTCGGCCTGGCCCAGCCCTTAAGTGCTGAATCAGGAGGCGGCCCTGGGCTGTGGGAACCATGGGATCGGCCTGCTCCTGTCTCCCAGTCTTCCACTCAGTAATCGGTCTGCTGAGGATCTGACCCCTGTTCAGATCCAGTAATGGGAACCAAGGGCACGAAGGGGTCAGCCTCATGCCTGTAGCATGTGGTGTGTGATCTCCAACCCAACCAGGACTGCACCAAACTAAAGCTTTGAGGTTTCTGAACAGTAGCTATGTAAAACATTGCTTGTGCAAGGCAACAACACAAACTTCCCAGGGTCTGATGCACTGACCACACCTACCCTTGGTGGGGAGCAGTTTGAAGGTGTCCAGTGTCTCCAGGGGTTCCAGGCCAATGTTTTCTAAGGTGACGACAAGTTACCGAGTCTCCTCGTTGAACAGCTGCACAGACACATTGGTAGATATCTCATCACCAGGAAGGCTGCAACAAATGTGCCAATCTAAACCAAAAGCGAGGAGAATAAACTGAAGGAAGAAACCAACGCTGTGCAGGAATGATTCACATCAGGGGCCAGTGCTGTGGTGCAGTGGGTAAAGCTGTTGCCTGCAGCACCAGGCAATTCAAATCCCAGCCGCTCCACTTCCAATCCAGCTCTCTGCTAATGTGCCTGGGAAAGCAACGGAAAACGACCCAAGTGCTTGGGCCCCTGCACCCATGTGGGAGACCCAGAAGAAGCTCCTGGTTCCTGGCTTTGTCCTGGCCCAGCCCCAGTCATTTGGAGAGTGAACCAGCAAATGGAACATGGATTCTCTCTCCCTCTCTCTCTCTCTCTGGATGATCGATTCTCTCTCTCTCTCTCTCTCTCTCTCTCTCTCCCTTTCAAATAATAAATTAAAAAAAATGATTCACATCAGGTAAAAGAACGACCACATTTTGGCATTTTGACTAGAGAATCTTGGCTTTGAATGAGAAATTCAGGAGCCAACCATGCTGAGAACAAGTTGGATTCTGTAAGCCAGGCACACCATGTGCCTCGGCTCCAGGCTCCGATCAGAGGCACTTTTTTTCCCAAACCAAATCCTGAGAAAATAACAGCACAACAAGTCGAGGCGACTTCCTCTGTACCATCTGTAACAGCGTTCCTCGCTCCTAGGTCAGGGACAGAAAGCCAATGCACAACCTCCCGGCATGACCCCTGTGTAGCTCACACATCAGTGGCTCCTGGGGGAAGGTGTCAGGAGGTAACAAAACTCGGCCAGGACTAATCACTGGGCGTCTCGCACAGCAGGGTGCCCAGGTCCTCTGTGCTGCAGGGGAGAGGGGCAGAAGGAGGCACCCACAGTGCAGGAGCCCCGGAGCTGTGAGGAACGGTGTCAGAGTGAGACTGCAGCTAGCACTGCTGCAAAGGCACCTTTGGGACGTGGCACTGGGACCCAGCTCCCGCCAGCAGCACTGTCCTGCTCGGCCCTGCGCTGGCCCCAGAGCCTTCCCAAGGCAGGAACGGTGTTTCTGTCTGTTTGCTATCAGCTCCTAGCCAGACACCTAGTGTCTAATAGGTACTTATTAAGAACGCACTGAACAGACTGATAAGCACCTCAACTCTGAACCTCCTGTGTGGCACACAAAAGCATCTCGGCAGTGACTGCCCGAGCCCAGGACAGAGTGACCCCTGTGTGTTCAGTGGCTGCTTGCTTGGTGCCTGGCCTGGTGCAGCATCTCTCAAGGTGTGGAATGCAGGGGCTGGTGTTGTGGCGTAGCAGGTTAAGTCGCTGCATGCAACACTAGTATCCCTTAATGGGTGCCGGTTCAAGTCCCAGCTACTCCACTTCCAATCCAGCTCCCTGCTAATACACCTGGAAAAACATTGGAAGATGGTCCAAGTATCTGAACTCCTGCCACCCACATAGGAGACCAAAATGAAGCTCCTGGTTCCTGGTTTCAACCTGGCTTTTGTGGCCATTTGGGGAGTGAACCTGCAGATGAGATGTCTCTCTCTCTCTCTCTCTCTCTCTCTCTCTCTCTCTCTCTCTCTGGGTGCATGTGTGTGTGTGTGTCTCTGTAACTCTGCCTTTCAAATAAAAATAAATAAATCTTTAAAAAAAGAGACTGGAAGGCAGGCACAGCCCTATTGTGCCCACACATGAGCCATCAGGCCACGGGTCCAGCCTCAGTCCTCCTGCCAGACTCTGTGGCCCCCCCAATGCCCACAGGGTTCTGCTCCTTTGCATGCCCAACCCACAGGGAGGCCTGTGCCCACTGTGCCACGTGCTGAGCTCCTTTCTGTCTCTGGGGAGCTGCCTCTCCAGGGCTCTGCATCTGCCCCGTCCTGTTGTTCTAAGTCACATTTCACTCCCTTCCTTATGGTCTGTGTTTGACCATGCTTTGTAAATCCCACACTTTCTATGAGCCTTCCTGAACCCCTCAAGACAGGGTCGGCATCCCCTCCTCTGGTTCTCATATTACAGGAGCAGTCAGCAAATCCTGATGATCACACCAACCCCCTAAGCCCCCCATCCCCCGACAGGGAGCTCTTCTAAAGGGTCATGGCCTAGGTCAGGGTCATGGAGCACAAAGTGGCGTCCACAGATGCTGGTGAGTGGATTCCACCAGTCACAGGGAACTTTATAGCGATTAGTTACAATCAACAAGAGTCACTTGAAAAAACATTTATTTATTTATTTATTTGAAAGGCAGAATTAGAGAGAGAGAGAGAGAGTGAGTGAGAGCACTTCCATCCACTGGCTCACTCCCAAAATGGTTGCAAAGGCCAGGGCTGGGCCAGACCAAAGCCAGGAGCCAGGAGCTTCTTCTGGGTTTCACATACAGGTGCAGGGGCCCAAGCACTTGGGTCATCTGTTGCTGCTTTCCCAGGCCATAGCAGGGAGCTGGATTAGAAGTAGAGCAGCTGGGACACAAACCAACACCCATATGGGATGCCAGTGTTGCAGGCAGCAGCTTTACCCACTACAAGACAACGGCCAGTCCAGAAAAAGAGGGGGCCTTTTGAAAAATATGTCTTATACCATTTTTTCAGTAAGAGATAAAGGCAGCCATCCTGGCCTTCGGTGCCCCTGCTGGAGCATGTGTCGGGAGCATGCGTCAGTGCGTCTCTACTGCTCAGCTGCACCCAGGTGTAAATGGGCCATAGTTGGTTCCCATGTCAGGGCCCTGCTTGCCTGTCTTGCTCAACAGCAGCCCAGGTACAAATGTGCCACATTTTGTTCAGCCATTTGCCAGGCAATGGGCATCCAAGTTCTGCCCGCTTTCTGGACTATTACAAAAAATGCAGCTGTGAGCATTCATATACAAGTTTCTGAGTCACTGTGTGCTTTCCTCAGCCTTGGTTAGACATCGAATTTCTGAGTCACATGGTCAACATTCGTTCAACATTTGTAGAAATGGACAGGGTGGCATGGAGGTGGCACCCACATGGCGAGGGCGCAGGCTTCTCCAGCACCGCACATGGCTACTGCCTGTCTTCTGACAACAGCCACCCTGGCAGCTGTGAGCAGGAACCTCACACGGTACCAGCTCCAGAAAGACTGATGATGCCGCACACCCTTCCAGGTTGCTCGTTAGCTCCTGGGAAGTCTTCCATGGGGAGAGAGCTAGCCCATTCTTCTGTCAACCTTTCTAATTGAGTTGTTTGCCTTCTTAGTACTGAGTTTGGGTGTTAAGTAGTAGCTGCTTACCAGAGACATAATGTACAAATATTTCCTTCCAGCCTGTGAGTTGTCGGTTCATTTTCTTAATGGTGTTTCTGGAAGCACAGCCATTTGTAATTTTGATGAAGCCCAATTTATCAGTGTTTTCTTTTGTGGATCTTGCTTTTGGTGACATGTCAAAGAACTCTTTGGCTAATCCAAGGTCGTGAAAACTCTCACCAGCTTTCTTTTCAGAGGCTGGTGCTCTGAGCTCTCAAAGTCAGGTCTGGGATCTGCTTTAGAACTCATGTTTCCTGCATTTCATTGCATTCCCCAATCACCCGATGCTTTCTCCACCTCTGACAAATGCTCCCAGCTGCCCACTGCGCGTGGCTAACTCCTGCTCCCAGCTCCTCATGGCCCCCAGTTAGGTCCCGAGGGCAGTGCCCATGCTGGTTCTGCCTTCTCCATCTCACCCACTGAACACAGCCTTCTTGAGCACCAAGCCCCAGAATGCTGGGCCCACGGTTTCAGCTCTGGCACCCGGCCCGCTGCCTAGCAGGCAACAAACATGCATCAGAAACACAAATGAGCTTAAAACCTTTCAGAAAATCCCAGACACATCTGATAAAAATAGCCAAACGATGTCCAAGAAGTGTCACCCCTGAAGGCAACAATGAGAACTCCCCAAATCCAACAGCAAGGAAAGAGTGGTTATGCAATCCTGAGATATCCTCAGGGTGTCCTTTTTTAAAACAACTAAAAACAAGTTTTTTAAGACTCTGTGAAAGTGTGAGGAAAGGCTTATTAATGTGATTTCACAAAAACTCATCTATGATTCCGTGTTCAGACAAGTGTTTTCTAAAGTGGCAGGAAGCACCTCCAAGCATTTACTGTGACTGGCTCCAGGCCTCCCGATACCTACTTCCCTTTCTCCTTTACACTTCCCTGTGATGCTGAAAATCTTAAACCAAAATAAAACAATCCCATATGGGTGCCAGTTCGGGTTCTGTCTGCTCTACTCCAATCAAGCTCCTGGCTCATGGCCTGTGAAAAGCAGCCCATGTGTTTGGATCCCCATGCCCACATGGGAGACCCAAATGAAGTTTGTGGTTCCTGGCTTCGACCTGACCCAACGCTCCCCATTGCGGCCACCTGGAGAGTGAACCAGAGGATGAAAGAGCTCTCACTCACTCTCTGTGTCTCTCCCTCTCTTTGTGACTCTTTCAAAATAAATAAATATTTCTTAAAAAAATAAAATAAAATAATTCTGTCAAAGAGAAGAGTGATTTTCTTAGATGCACTAAGATCCTGACTGTTTTTGGAAGAATAATTTCACATTCGGTCCTAGCCTTAGTATGGGAGATCCTGACTGCTCTAATTTGCTCTGGACAAAACACATGACTACGGCAGACTCTCAAGGCCCCCTCCTGCAGATTCTGGGCCTGCAAATTCTGGACGCATGCAGAGCCTGTGCACCTCACAAGGGAAGGCTCCACAGGGCTGCTTCCTGCCCGCAGCTGGACACCTGCGCTCACCAGGTACCTGGGCAGGGAGGTGCTGATCTGCAGTCTTGGCAAAGCAGGGATGATTTCCATGGTAGAGCCACTGGTCTTTATTCCTGGGAGGTGGTCCAGCAGGCAGTCACTGACAACACCAAAGACGGTGGTGTGGTAATCTGGGACACAGGAAAACAGAGACGTCACAATTCCCAGCAAAGCCCCGTGCCCCGCGTCCATCTTCGTGTCCACTGCTGAAGTCCCCAACCAGCAAGGGCAACCCTGCAGAAGACCTGGGTCTCGGTGCTGGCTCCATCAGCTTCCAGTCCCTGCCCACAGCCTCAACATCCCTCGGGCTCCTCCTTTGTGGTGGGGGTTGCAACAGCACCTGTACTCCCATCCCACCAGGCTGACTGGGCCCAAATGGAGAAGCTCCTGTAAGCCATCAATCTCTGCACAACCCGTAGTCAGCATCTCAGCCCGGGACTCAATTGCTTTTCAGATTTATCCATCTCCACAGTGAGGATGACGGTTAATATTCCTTCCCGGGATATAATGCAATTTAATGAGTATTTGAAAAAGGCTTCAGAACCTTCTGTTGAAAGACGAAAGTTCAAGAGCCAATCATTATTATTGCAGCGGCTGCGTGATGGGGCGAACTGGCTGTGTGTGTGTGTGAACACTGCTGTTTAAGATGAGCAATTTTCCACTGGTGAGATAAGCACTTGAAACTATTTAAGCAAAGCTGTAGAAAGGCTTTTGAAATTTAGCTAATTATTGTCAACAGCATTTACTGTGCAACAAAATGAAACCACACCCAGTGGCTCGAGGCTCAGGTGACAACCTGCCTACATGCATGTGAGCCTGGGGTGTGCTCAGTGGAGAAGCCAGCATGGCTTTCAAGGGCTCCTGGGGCCCCAGCAGCCTCCTCGGTCCTCCTGTGGCTCCTGCTGGCTGGGAGCTGCTCTCTCAACACCACTCCAGCTCACCCTCCCTCAGAGGGTGGGCTTGTCAAAACACTCCTGCAATGGGCAAAATACTATTCTCCCCACAAACCCACACCTGGAACCAGGGTCTCTCACATTTCTCTTTCTATAGGAACCTGATGTATGTTTCGCCTGCTGAACAACCACTATTTTATAATCCCTAATTAGAAACAGGCCTTTCCTTACCATTGCTGAAAATTGCTATCACATAATAGTCTGATGACAAAGACTTGGGGTCCACACATTACTGTGCCCAGCAGTGCAGAGTCAGCCCGTCTAGCTTCGTGCACAAGACATACCAAAGAACAATGCCAACTACTCTGCACAGAGATGCACAGCTCAGGGACCACTAAGCCTGCACACGTAGCAGAGGAAGTGGAAAAGGATAGGGCACTTGCAAGACAGAAAAGGTAGAGGAACAATGTGTAACCCAGCAGGAAAGCTCAACAAAGGAGCACAGAGATGGACCACACAGGGCTGGGGAACTCGGCCTGATGACAAGGGAAAGTGACTCCCACTGGTTGACCACGACACCTTCAGAGGAGAGAGAGGGGTCTCAGAGGAGAGACCGCTTTGGGGAGGGGAAGGCAGTACACTTGGGTTGGACATGTCAAACACGTGTGTCCCACCTGCTGGACACCAGGGGGATAGCTGGGAAGTGCTGGGGCGCAGGCCAGAGAAGGGCACCCAACCCCAGGGGTGGTCAGCAGTCTGCAGGGCTGTGAGGCAGAGAAACGCTGTGGGGCTGGGGACACCCTCACCACAGGTGTCTTACGGAGGACAGAGAGGAGGACAAGAAACACAGAGCGAGGAGCACCTGTCAGAGGGCTGGGCTGCACAGGGACACCTGTACAAGACCAGCAAGACTGAGGAAGAAGGGCCAAAGAGACAGCAGAAAATGTGGAGGGTGTGGTGTCACCGAGGCTGGAAGACACAGCTCGCCACAGATGCAGGGTGACAAATGAGCACTAAAGCTCCAAGCAAACCAAACAACTGGTCCCAGGTTTAGGCAGAAAAACGCCACTAGTGACACCACAGACGTGTTCTGGTGAAGGGATAATGGTTAAACTCAGGATGCGGAGGGGTGCAGGACCATGGCACTGGTGGCAGAGGGGACTCAGTGTGCACAGCCAACTCTCCCGAGAGATCCAGCAGATGACAGGGGCTTCCTGAGAGCACATGGGACATCGTGGCAACAGGAGAGGTCAGGGTGCAGAGGTAGGAACCAAGTCGTTGGAAGACTGTCTGGAGGAGGAGGCAGACAGAGCACAGGAAGGGCCCTGCCCACTGCAGCAGGAGCCTGGCAGGTGCCAATCACACCGCACAAACTCGCACCACATCCCAAGGAAAGGCAGTCTTTCCCCATCCCTTGATGGACGAGGACTAACGAGATGGGTGATAGGCTCTGGACCCTGGTGTACGGAACAACAGTGTGGCAGCCCCTCAACAGCAACAATCAGAAAAGCCTTTACCGTTCATGGTGATCGTTCCAGTTGTCTGTGGGAATCCTGTGACCATCACCGAGTACAGACCAGACTTGGCCAGAAGGGAGAGCCCTGCGAGGAGCAACGCGAATTCCACTCCAGTGGTCAGCAGCCCCTGCAGCAAGGCACAGAGCAACGTGAGCAGGACCAGCCTGCACAGCACACATGGCAGCCCAGAACAAGGCAGTGGAAGGCTGCGGCTTCTTGGAACCCACAGAGAACTGCAGAGACCATGCACACGTGACACCCGGGGCAGTCAGATCAACAGCCACTGTCCTTGATTTTGGTCCTCTCCACCATGTTTCTGATGTTTGGTTTGTTTTCTTCTTGTACCAAATGGGAATATGAACACAAAGGAAAATTTGTATTTATCTTTTTTTGAAACACTTATTTTTTATTTGAAAGCAAGAAGGAAACAGAGACAGAGAGATATTCCATCTACTGTTTTACTCAAGTAATGGCTGCAATGGCCATGGCTGGGCCAGGCCAAAGCCAGGATCCAGAAGCTTCTTCCTGGTCTCCCACAATCTAAAAGATGTCAACAATCACCAGTCAACTATTGGAAAATAAAATGTTTAAAAAAATGAACAAGACACCAAAAATTCGAACTATCTTGGAGTAAATCTAATGAATAACGTGCAAGATTTCGTCACAGTTACAGAACCCTGCTGAGATAAATTAAAGAACTCAAGACACAGAGAGTCCTGCCCTGTTTGTGGGGGGTCCACTTTCCACAGTATGGAGTCAAGGAAGCCCTCAAACTCTCAGATCCAGGGCCAGTATTGGGGTGTAGCAGGTAAAGCCGCTGCCTACAACACCAACATCCCATATTGCTGCTGGTTTGCCTCCTGGCTGCTCCACTTCCAATCCAGCTGCCTGCCAATGTACCTGAGAATACAGCAGAAGATGGCCCAAGTGTTTGGGCCTCTGCCACCCGTGTGGGAGATCCAGACAGAACTCCTGTCTTCAAGCCTGGCTCAGCCCTGGCTTGGGCAGACACCTGGGGAGTGAACCAGCAAATGGACTCTGTGACTCAACTTTCAAATAAATAATATTTTAAAACAAACCTCTCTTATCTGTGGCAGGACAAGGCATGTGAGTGGGGGTGCTGGGAGGAAGGGTGCAAACGTGGAACACAGGAAGGCAAGATGCCGGGCCTCAGTGTGAGTTCAGGTTGTATGAAACCTGCATGCACAGATGTGTGCGTGGTGTAGACAGCTGGGTGCGTGGAATGCACATACACTGTCTCTGTCTCTGTGCACAGGAAACGCTGGCAGCAAAGACACTCTGGGAGCAGTGAGAACGCCTGCCACCCACATGTGATGCAAAGGTGTGATGTGAGCTGTGTGTGTGCGTGTGGAGGGGGTGCAGTGGCAGGACACACTCAGAGAAGCTAATCGCATGCCTTTCATCTCTAACAGACACACTGGACTCTGTCTTCTTAGAACAGCCAGGGCGGTGTGGCCACTGCTGCCTGTCTGAAATGTGGGTGGTGTGTGCACATCTGAAGTGTTCCATGAGTCAGCTTTCGACAAAGCACCATGGTATGCTGGCTATATCCAAGTGGCGCTCTTCTCTTGTCTAAGTTTCTACCCTTCCTGATCTATTAAAACACATAATTTATTACTTTTTAACCAGGTAAAAATGCTACTTTTAAGAATGAAAAAAAAAGTATAAGAAACAGCAGCAATCATCTGACACTTTAACTACTTTGGGGTAAATTACCCCCTTGGATTCCAAGGGCCAAATGGCCACAGCAGAGGCTGACCACGGCCATGTCCTGAGGCCAGTGCACCCTTGTGCAACAGTTGGGGGAACACCAGTCCTCAGTCAGTCTCAGGACTGCAGGCTTAACACAGGCTCAGGGAGCAGCCACACACAGCAGGGCTGCCCAACAGTCTTGGCTCACGGAAAACTGTGGCTCCACCTGGCAGTCTGGCCCAGCCAGCAGGGGCGTCTCTCCAAGGCAGGTGCCATGCATCCCCAACACAGCTCATTGTGTTCACACCAGGGATGAGGCCTATGGGCCCTCGTATCCCCCGGGTGCCACGCACCCTGTACCTGGCACAGGCCATGGCCCTCAGCGAGACACCAGCAGGAAGAACCTGGTTCTCACCTGGAACACCAGTTATGATACTGGTCGCAGTACAGAGAACCTTGGGAACGGATCCCATGGTAATCTGAAGGTGGCACAAGTCCACCAAGCAAGCATGGACCCAGGGCGTGAATCTTCCACACCCTACATGGTGCAGTAACACAGCACCTCTCTCTACAGCTCCCCCTACACCTCGATCCCTGTGTCACCTCACAGCAGCACAACAATCTCCAGTAAGCTCCTGTGAACTCCAAAGTGCTGACTTCCAATCTCACAGCCAATGGGCAAAGCTCAGTGCGTGTACAAGCCCAGGGTTGCTCTGTGCCTCAGACGTCTACTCGGCAGCAAGCATGAGACACGGTAATGACAAAACACGGACTTCACTCACCAAACACTTACCACCTTGGGCAAAGCAGACATGTGTGCAAGAATTAGTGCCTCTAACACTAAGCAAAGACGCATTTTAGTGACACGCTGGAGTTCTCAGTCACAGAGGCCCCTGGTGGTGGTACATACCATGTTCTCCACTCGGAGCTCAAACAGCATGGGGTTGTACACCATCAGCTGGACTTCACACACATCCCCTTGAACCCACTGGAAATCTAGACACACACACAAAAGAACCCTGGGGTTAGCAGGTAGTTTTGAACTTCTCATGGGGTTTCAGATCAGCCCGTTGATGATTTTCTTCCCACAAAGGCGGTGGCTGCCATGCCCATTGTGAGGTGGGAAGTTCAGAGCTTGGTGTGCCCTGCTTTCTCTGAAACCACGCAAAGCAAGGTATCGCCACTGTCCTGATGCTACACACAGGGTGCCTCCCACGCCCTCTTCAGGCTGCGCTCCTGCTGGCACCCCAAGGCCACCTCACAAAGCTACAGCTGGACCTGGTGTGGCCCCTGACGGCACACAGCACCCCAAGGGCCCACAGGCTGTCAATGCAGGAAGAAGGCTGGGTCATTGGAAAGAGGCCCAGAGTGTGGGTCACCTGTGCCCCCAAGACCATGACTTCTCCACCCAGCCCACCTCTTTGTCAGTTGTAACTCAACAGCTGCTGGGGGAGACAGAACTGTGAAACAACCCCAAGACCCCAAGCAACCCCAAAACAACCAGAGACGACTTAGTGTGAACATGATGACCAAGCCACATGACAGAACGCAGGTGAATGGTTCCTGTAGAATTAATAGAGGTCCCCAACCTGCTGACTGAGTTCGTCAAAGGGAGATTGCTCTGAATGGGACAGACGTGATCAACTGAGCACATAAAGGGGGCATTACCCCCCTGGAGAGGTGGCCCCTAGGAACACAAGCCAGCAGCACAGGGACCTGAGGGAGGGGATGGGGGCCAGCAGGGGTGAACAGGGACCTGAGGGAGGGGCTGGGGGCCATCAGGGTATGGGGACCTGAAGAGAGGCTGGGCCAGCAGGGGACAGGGACCTGAGGGAGGGGCTGGGAGCAGCAGGGGTGAACAGGGACCTGAGGGAGGGGCTGGGGCCAGCAGGTGTAAACAGGGACCTGAGGGAGGGGCTGGGGGCCATCAGGGAACAGGGTACTGAGGGAGCGGCAGGGGGCAGCAGGTTACGGGGACCTGAGGGAGGGGCTGGGGCCAACCGGGTACAGGGACTTGAAGAGGGGCTGGGGCCAGCAGGGGTGAACAGAGACCTGGGGGAAGGGCTGGGGGCCAGGAGGGGTGAACAGGGACCTCAAGGAGGAACTAGGGGCCAGCAGGGGTGAACAGGGATCTGAGGGAGGGGCTGGGGGCAAGCAGGGGTGAATAGGCACCTGAGAGAGGGGCTGTAGCCAGCAGGGTCTGGGGACCTGAAGAGGGGCTAGGGGCCAGCAGGGGTAAACAGGGACCTGAGGGAGGGGCTGGGGGCCATCAGGCAACAGGGTACTGAGGGAGGGGCTGGGGCCAGCAGGGTACGGGGACCTGAGGGAAGGACTGGAGCTAACCGGGTACGGGGACCTGAAGAGGGGCTGGGTCCAGCAGGGGTGAACAGAGACCTGGGGGAAGGGCTGGGGCCAGCAGTGGAACAGGATCCTGAGGGAGGGTTGGGTGCCATCAGGGGAACAGGGACCTGAGGGAGGGGCTGGGGGTCAGTAGGGGAACAGGGATCTGAGGGAGAGGCTGGGGTCAGCAGGGTTGAATATGGACCTGACAGAGGGGCTGGGACCACCAGGGTTGAATAGGGAACTGAGGGAGGAGCTGGGGGCAGCAGGGAACAGGGACCTGAGAGAGGGTCAGGGGCCAGCAGGGGTGAACAGGGACATGAGGGAGGTTCGGGGGCCACCAGGGGTGAACAGGGACCTGAGGAAGGGGCTGGGGGCCAGCAGGCTATGGGGACATGAGGGAGGGGCTGGGATTCAGCAGGAGTGGACAGGGACCTGAGGGAGGGGCTAGGGCCAGCAAGGGTGAATAGGGACCTGAGGGATGAATTGGGGGCCAGCAGGGTTGAACAGGACCTGAGGGAGGAGGTGGGGCCAGCAGGGGTGAACAGGGTCCTAAGGGAAGGGCTGGGGGCCAGCAGGTGTGAATAGGGACTTGAGGGAGGGGCTGGGGGCCAGCAGGGGTGAACAGGGTCCTGAGGGAAGGGCTGGGGGCCAGCAAGGTTGAACAGGGACCTGAGGGAGGGGCCAAGGGCGAACAGGGATGAACAGGGACCTGAGTGAGGGGCTGGAACCAGCATGCTATGGGGACATGAATGAGGGGCTTGGGGCCAGCAGGGGTGAACAGGGACCTGAGGGAGGGTCTGCAGCCAGTGGGGTGAACAGCGACATGAGGAGGGGCAGGGTCCAGCAGGGGGGAAACAGGGACCTGAGGGAGGGGCTGGGGCCAGCAGGTTACAGGGACATGAGGGAGGGGCTGGGGGCCAGCAGGGGTGAACAGGGACCTGAGGGATTGGCAGGGGCCAGCAGGGGTGAACAGGGACCTGAGGGAGGGGTTGGGGCCAGCAAGGGTGAACAGAGACCTGAGGGAGGGGTTGGGGGCCACCAGGGGTGAACAGGGACCTGAGGGAGGGGCCAGGGGTGAACAGGGGTGAACAGAGACCTGAGTGAGAGGCTGGGGCCAGCAGGCTATGGGGACATGAGGGAGGGGCTGGGGGCCAGCAGGTGTGAACAGGGACCTGAGGGAGGGTCTGCGGCCAGTGGGGTGAACAGCGACATGAGGAGGGTCTTTGGCCAGCAGGGGGGAATTCGGGACCTGAGGGAGGGGCTGGGACCAGCAGGTTACTAGGACCTGAGGGAGGGGCTGGGGTCTAGCAGGGGTGAACAGGGACCTGAGGGAGGGGCTGGGGTCTAGCAGGGGTGAACAGGGACCTGAGGGAGGGCCTGGGGGCCATCAGGGTATGGGGATGTGAGGGAGGGGCTGGGGCCAGTATGGGTGAACAGGGTCCTGAGGGATTGCCTGGGGCTAGCAGTGTACGGGGATCTGAGAGAGGGTCTGGGGGCCAGCAGGAGTGAACAGGGACTTGAGGGAGGTCTGGGGGCCACCAGGGGTCAAAAGGGACCTGAGGTAGTGTCTGGGGGCCAGCAAGGGTAACAGGGACTTGAGGGAGTGGCTGGGGGCCAGCAGGCTATAGGGACATGAGTGAGGGGCTGGGAGCCAGCAGGAGTGGACAGGGACCTGAGGGAGGGGCTAGGGCCAGCAAGGGTGAATAGGGACCTGAGGGAGGAATTGGGGGCCAGCAGGGTACGGGATCCTGAGGGAGGGGCTGGGGCCAGCAGGGAACAGGGACCTGAGGGAGAGGCCGAGGACCAGCAGGGAACAGAATCCTGAGGGAAGGGCTGGCACAAACAGGCTAGGGGGACATGAGGGAGGGGCAGGGGGCCAGCAGTGGTGAACATGGACTCTTAGAGAGGGGCTGGGGCCAGCGGGGTTGAACAGGGACATGAGGGAGGGGCTGGGGCCAACAGGGGTAAACAGTGACCTGAGGGAGTGGCTGGGGCCAGCAGGCTACGGGGACATGAGGGAGGGGCTGGGGGCCAGCAAATGTGAACAGGGACCTGAGGGATTGGCTGAGGCCAGTAGGGGTGAAGGGGACCTGAGGGAGGGGCTGGGGCCAGCAGGGGTGAACAGGGACCTGAGGGAGTGGCTGGGGCTAGCAAGGGTGAACCTGGAACTGAGGGAGGGGCTGGAGCCAGCAAGGGTGAACACGGACCCGAAGGATTGGCTGGGGCCAGTAAGGGTGAACGGGGACCTGATGGAGGGGCTGGGGCCAGCAGGGAACAGGGACCTGATGAGGGGCTGGGGCCAGCAGTGGTGAACATTGTCCTGAGGGAGGGATGGGGCCAGCCGCTGTGAACAGGGACCTGAGGGAGGGGCCGGGGGCCAGCAGGGCTGAACAAGGACCTGAGTTAGGGGCAGGGGCCAGCAGGGTTTGGGGACCTGAGGGAGGGGCTAGGGGACAGCATGGGTGAACAGGGACATGAGGAGGGGCTGGGGCCAGCAGGGGTGAACCGGGAGCTGAGGGAGTGGCTGGGCCAGCAAGGGTGAACAGGGACCTGAGGGATGGGCTCGGATCAGCAGGGGGAAAACAGGGACCTGAGAGAGGGTCTGTGTGCCAGCAGCCTACAGGGACATGAGGGAGGGGCTAGTGGCCAGCAGGGGTGGACAGGCACCTGAGGGAGGGGCTGGGGCCAGCAAGGGTGAACAGGGACCTGAGGGATTGGCTGGGGCCAGTAGGGGTGAATGGGGACCTGAGGGAGGGGCTGGGGCCAGCAGGGAACAGAGACCTGAGGGAGGGGCCGAGACCAGCAGGGAACAGGAATCTGAGGGGAGGGGCTTTGCCAGCAGGGGTGAACAGGGTCCTGAAGGAGGGGCCGGGGGCCAGTAGGGGTGAAGAAGGACCTGAGTTAGGGGCAGGGGCCAGCAGAGTATGGGGAACTAAGGGAGGGGCTGGGGCTAACCAGGTACGGGAACCTGAAGAGGGGCTGGGGCCAGCAGGGGTGAACAGGGACATGATGGAGTGGCCGGGGGCCAGTAGGGGTGAAGAAGGACCTGAGTTAGGGGCAGGGGCCAACACGGTACGGGGACCTGAGGGAGGGGCTGGGGCCAGCAGGGGTGATCAGGAACCTGAGGGAGAGGTTGGGGGCCAGATGGGGAACCGGATCCTTTGGAGGGTTGGAGGCCATCAGTGGAAAAGGGACCTGAGGGAGGGGCTGGGGGCCATCAGGGTACGGGGATGTGAGGGAGGGTCTGGGGCCAGTATTGGTGAACAGGGCCCTAGGGATGGGCTGGGGCTAGCAGGGTATGGGGACGTGAGGCAGGGTCTGGGGGCCAGTAGGGGTGAACAGGGACCTGAGCCAGGTCCGAAGGCCACCAGGGGTGAACAGGGACCTGAGGTAGGTTCTGGGATCAGCAGGGGTAAACAAGGACCTGAGAGAGGGTCTGTGTGCCAGCAGCCTATGGGGACATGAGGGAGGTGCTGGTTGCCAGCAGGGGTGGTCAAGCACTTGAGGGAGTGGCTAGGGCCAGCAGGGGTGAACAGGGACATGAGGGAGGGGCTGGGGGCCAGCAGGGGTGAACAGGGACCTAAGGGATGGGCTGTGGCCACAGAAGTGGAAAGGGACCTGAGGGAGGGGCTGGGGGCCACCAGGGATGAACAGGGACCTGTGGGAGTGGTCGGGGGCCAGCAAGGGTGAACAAGGACCTGAGGTATGGGCTGAGGCAGCAGGTTATGGGGACATGAGGGAGGGGCTGGGGTCCAGCAGGGGTGAACAGGGACCTGAGGGAGGGTCTGGGGCCAGCAAGCGTGAACAGGGAACTGAGGGAGCGGCTAGGGCCAGCAGGGAACAGGGCTCTGAGGGAGGGGCTGGGGCCAGCAGGGAACAGGGACCTGAGGGAGGGGCCGAGGACCAGCAGGGAACATGTACCTGAGGGAGGGGCTGGGGCCAGTATGGGTGAACAGGGTCCTGAGGTAGTGTCTGCGGCCAGCAGTGGTAACAGGGACCTGAGGGAGGGGCTGGGGGCCAGCAGGCTACAGGGACATGAGGGAGGGGCCGGTGGCTAGCAGGGGTGACCAGGGACATGAGGGAGGGGCTGGGGGCCACCAGGGATGAACAGGGACCTGAGGGAGGAACTGGAGGCCTGTAGTGGTGAACAGGGTCTTCAGCTAGGGGATTGGGGCCAGCAGGGGTGAACAGGGTCCTGAGGGAAGGGCTGGGGGCCAGCAGGGGTAACAGGGACCTGAGGGAATGGCTGGGGACAGTAGGGGTGAACGAGGACCTGATAGAGTTGCTGGGGCCTGCAGGGAAGAGGGACCTGAGGGAGGGTCCTAGGACCAGCAGGGAACAGGAACCTGAAGGAGGGGCTGGGGCCACCAGGTCCTGAGGTAGGGTCTGGGGGCCAGCAGGGGTAACAGGGACCTGAGGTAGGGTCTGGGGGCCAGCAGGGGTAACAGGGACCTGAGGGAGGGGCTGGGGGCCAGCAAGCTACAGGGACATTAGGGAGGGGCCGGTGGCTAGCAGGGGTGAACAGGGACCTGAAGGAGGGGCTGGGGCCACCAGGGGTCATCAGGGTCCTGAGGTAGGGTCTGGGGCCCAGCAGTGGTAACAGGGACCTGAGGGAGGGATTTGGGGCCAGCAGGCTAAGGGGACATGAGGGAGGGGCCGGGGACTAGCAGGGGTGAACAGGGACCTGAGGGAGGGGCTGGGGCCAGCAGGGAACAGGGACCTGAGGGAGGGACTGGGGCCTGCAGTGGTGAACAGGGTCTTGAGGGAGGGGATTGGGGCCAGCAGGGGTGAACAGGGGCCTGAGGGAAGGGCTGGGGGCCAGCAGGGGTGAACAGGGTCCTAAGGGAGGGGCTGGGGCCAGAGCGGTGAACAGGGACCTGAGGGAGGCACCGGGGGCCAGCAGGGCTGAACAAGGACCTGAGGTAGGGGCTGGGGCCAGCAGGGCATGGGGACCTGAGGGAGGGGCTAACGGCCAGCATGGGTGAACAGAGACATGAGGAGGGGCTGGGTCCAGCAGGGGTGAACTGGGACCTGAGGGAGGTGCTGGGGCCAGCAATGGTGAACAGGGACCTGAGGGAGGGGCTGGGGGCCATCAGGGGTCAACAGGGTCCTGAGGTAGGGTCTTGGGGCCAGCAGGGGTAACAGGGACCTGAGGGAGGGACTTGGGGCCAGAAGGCTATGGGGACATGAGGGAGGGGCCGGGGACTAAAGGGGTGACCAGGGACCTGAGGGAGGGGCTGGGGCCAGCAGGGAACAGGGACCTGAGGGATGGACTGGGGGCCTGCGGTGGTGACCAGGGTCTTGAGGGAGGGGATTGGGGCCAGCAGGGGTGAACAGGGGCCTGAGGGAATGGCTGGGGGCCAGCAGGGGTGAACAGGGTCCTAAGGGAGGGGCTGGGGCCAGAGGGGTGAACAGTGACCTGTGGGAGGCACCGAGGGCCAGCAGGGCTGAACAAGGACCTGAGGTAGGGGCTGGGGCCAGCAGGGTATGGAGACCTGAGGGAGGGGCTGGGTCCAGCAGGTGTGAACTGGGACCTGAGGGAGGTGCTGTGGCCAGCAAGGATGAACAGGGACCTGAGGGAGGTGCTGGGGGCCATCAGGGTATGGTGATCTGAGAGAGGGTCTGGGGGCCAGCAGGGGTAACATGGACTTGAGGGAGGTATGGGGGCCACCAGGGGTCAACAGGGACCTGAGGTAGTGTCTGGGGGCCAGCAAGGGTAACAGGGACCTGAGGGAGGGGCTGGGGCCAGCAGGGAACAGGGACCTGAAGGAGGGATTGGGCCAGCAGGGAATAGGACCTGAGGGAGGGGCTGGGACCAGCAAGGTTAAGGGGATATGAGGGAAGGGCAGGGGGCCAGCAGGGGTGAACAGTGACTTGAGGGAGGGGCTTGGGCCAGCGGGGCTGAACAGGGACATGAGGCGGGGCTGAGCCAGCAGGGGTGCACTGGGACCTGAGGGAGTGGCTGGGGCCAGCAGGGTACGGGGACTTGAAGGAGGGGCTGGGGGCCAGCAGGGGTGACCAGGGACCTGAGGGAGGGGCCGGGGGCCAGTAGTGGTGAAGAAGGACCTGAGTTAGGGGCAGGGGCCAGCAGGGTACGGGGACCTGAGGGAGGGTCTGGGGCCAGCAGGGGTGATCAGGAACCTGAGGGAGAGGTTGGGGGCCAGATGAGGAACCGGATCCTGAGGGAGGGTTGGAGGCCATCAGTGGAAAAGGGAACTGAGGGAGGGGCTGGGGGCCATCAGGGTACGGGGTTGTGAGGGAGGGGCTGGGGCCAGTATTGGTGAACAGGGCCCTAGGGATGGGCTGGTGCTAGCAGGGTATGGGGACATGAGTGAGGGTCTGGGGGCCAGCAGGGGTGAGCAGGGACCTGAGGGAGGGTCTGGGGCCAGCATTCGTGAACAGGGAACTGAGGGAGTGGCTGGGGCCAGCAGGGAAGAGGGACCTGAGGGAGGGGCCGAGGACCAGCAGGGAACATGTACCTGTGGGAGGGGCTTGGGCCTGTATGGGTGAACAGGGTCCTGAGGTAGTGTCTGAGGCCAGCAGTGGTAACAGGGACCTGAGGGTGGGGCTGGGGGCCAGCAGGCTACAAGGACATGAGGGAGGGGCCGGTGGCTAGCAGGGGTGAACAGGGACCTGAGGGAATGGCTGGGGACAGTAGGGGTGAACGGGGACCTGATACAGTTGCTAGGGCCAGCAGAAAAGAGGGACCTGAGGGAGGGTCCTAGGACCAGCAGGGAACAGGAACCTGAAGGAGGGGCTGGGGCCACCAGGTCCTGAGGTAGGGTCTGGGGGCCAGCAGGGGTAACAGGGACCTGAGGGAGGGACTTGAGGCCAGCAGGCTAAAGGGACATGAGGGAGGGGCCGGTGGCTAGCAGGGGTGACCAGGGACCTGAGGGAGGATCTGGGGCCAGCAGGGAACAGGGACCTGAGGGGGGGGCCAAGGACCAGCAGGGAAGAGGTACCTGAGGGAGGGGCTGGGGCCAGTATGGGTGAACAGGGTCCTGAGGTAGTGTCCCTGGCCCAGCAGTGGTAACAGGGACCTGAGTAGGGGCTGGGACCAGCAAGGGTGTACAGGGACCTGAGGGATTGGCTGGGGCCACGTAGGGTGGACAGGGACCTGAGGGAGGGGCCGAGGACCAGCAGGGAACAGGTATCTGAGGTAGGGGCTGGGGCCAGTATGGGTGAACAGGGTCCTGAGGGATGGACTGGGACTAGCTGGTACGGGGATCTCAGAGAGGGTTGGGGGCCAGCAGGGGTGGACAGGGACCTGAGGGAGGGGCTAGGGCCAGCAAGGGTGAATAGGGACCTGAGGGAGGAATTGAGGGGCAGCAGGGGTGAACCGTGACCTGAGGGAGTGGCTGGGGGGCCATCAGGGTACAGGGATGAGAGGGAGGGCCTGGGGCCAGTATGGGTGAACAGGGTCCTGAGGGATTGGCTGGGGCCAGCAGGGTACGGGGACATGAGGAGGGGCTGGGGCCAGCAGGGAACAGGGACCTGAGGGAGGGGCCGTGGAGCAGCAGGGAACAGAAACCTGAGGGAGGGGCTGGGTCCAGCAGGCTAGATGACATGAGGGAGGGGCAGGGGGCCAGCAGTGGTGAACAGGGACCCTTAGGGAGGGGCTGGGGCCAGCGGGGGTGAACAGGGACCTGAGGGAGCAGCTGGGGGCCACTAGGTTTGAACAGGGACATGTGGGAGGGGCCGGGGCCAGCAACGGTGAACATGGACCTGAGGTAGGGGCAGGGGCCTGCAGGGTACGGGACCTGATGGAGGGGCTGAGGCCAACTGGGTATGGGGACCTAAAGAGGGGCTGGGGCCAGCAGGGGTGAACAGGGACCTGAGGGAGGGGTTTGGGACCAGCAGGGGAACAGGATCCTGAGGGAGGGTTGGGGGTCATCAGGAGAACAGGGTCCTGAGGGAGGGGCTGGGGGCCAGCAGGTTTGAATAGGGACCTGAGGGAGGGGCTGTAGCCAGCAGGGAACAGGTGACTGAGGGAGGGGCTGGGGCCAGCAGTGAACTGGGACCTGAGGGAGGGGCTGGGCCAGCAGGGAACAGGGACACGAGGGAGGGGCCGGGGACCAGCCGGGAACAGGAACTTGAGGGAGAGTCTCAGAAAGCAGGGGTGAACAGGGACATGAGAAGTGGCTGTGACCAGCAGGGTACGGGGACATGAGGGAGGGGCTGGGGGCCAGCAGGTGTGAACATGGACCTGATGGAGGGGCTGGGGCCAGCAGGGAACAGGGACCTGATGAGGGGCTGGGGCCAGCCGTGGTGAACATTGTCCTGAGGGAGGGGATGGGGCCAGCCGCTGTGAACAGGGACCTGAGGGAGTGGCCGGGGTCCAGCAGGGGTGAACAGGAACCTGAGGGAGGGCCTGGGGGCCATCAGTGTAAGGGGATGTGAGGGAGGGTTTGGGGCCAGTATGGGTGAACAGGGTCCTGAGGGATGGACTGGAGTAGCAGGGTACGGGGATCTTAGGGAGGTGCTGGGGGTCAGCAGGTTTGAACTGGGACATGAGGAGGTTCGGGGGCCACCAGGGGTCAACAGGGACCTGAGGTAGGTCTGGGGACCAGTAGGGGTAACAGGGACCTGAGGAAGGGGCTGGGGGCCAACAGGCTACGGGGACATGAGTGAGGGGCTGGGAGCCAGCAGGAGTGGACCGGGACCTGAGGGAGGGGCTAGGGCCAGCAAGGGTGAATAGGGACCTGAGGGATGAATTGGGGGCCAGCAGGGTTGAACAGGACCTGAGGGAGGGGATGGGGCCAGCAGGGTACGGGGACCTGAGGGAGGGGCTGGGGGTCAGCAGGGGTGAACAGGGTCCTGAGGGAGGGGCTGGGGCCAGCATGGGTGAACAGGGATCTGAGGGAGTGGTCGGGGTCTAGCAGGGGTGAACAGGGACCTGAGGGAGGGCCTGGGGGCCATCAGGGTATGGGGATCTGAGGGAGGGTTTGGGGCCAGTATGTGTGAACAGGGTCCTGAGGGATGGACTGGGGCTAGCAGTGTACGGGGATCTGAGGGAGGGTCTGGGGGCCAGCAGGGGTGAACAGGGACCGGATGGAGGTTCGGGGGCCACCAGGGGTCAACAGGGTCCTGACGTAGGGTCTGGAGGCCAGCAGGGGTAACAGGGACCTGAGGGAGGGGCTGGGGGCCAGCAGGCTATGGGAACATGAGGGAGGGGCCGGGGGCTAGCAGGGGTGAACAGGGACCTGAGGGAATGGCTGGGGCCAGTAGGGTACCGGGACCTGGGGGAGGGTCTGAGGGCAAACAGGGGTGAACAGGGACCTGAGAGAGGGTCTGTGTGCCAGCAGCCTACAGGGACATGAGGGAGGGGCTAGTGGCCAGCACGGGTGGACAGGCACTTGAGGGAGGGGCTGGGGACAGCAGGGCTGAACAGGGACCTGAGGGAGGGGCTGGGGCCAGCAAGGGTGAACAGGGACCTGAGGGAGGGGCTGGGGACAGCAAGGTTTAACAGGGACCTGAGGGATTGGCTGGGGCCAGTAGGGGTAAATGGGGACCTGAGGGAGGGGCTGGGGCCAGCAGGGAACAGAGACCTGAGGGAGGGGCGGAGACCAGCAGGGAACAGGAATCTGAGGGGAGGGGCTTTGCCAGCAAGGGTGAACAGGGTTCTGAGGGAGGGGCCGGGGGACAGTAGGGGTGAAGAAGGACCTGAGTTAGGGGCAGGGGCCAGCAGAGTACGGGGACCTAAGGGAGGGGCTGGGGCTAACCGGGTACGGGAACCTGAAGAGGGGCTGGGGCCAGCAGGGGTGAACAGGGACATGATGGAGGAGCCGGGTGCCGTAGGGGTGAAGAAGGACCTGAGTTAGGGGCAGGGGCCAACACAGTACGGGGACCTGAGAGAGGGGCTGGTGGCCAGCAGGGGTGGACAAGCACTTGAGGGAGTGGCTAGGGCCAGCAGGGGTGAACAGGGACATGATGGAGGGGCTGGGGGCCAGCACGGGTGAACAGGGACCTGTGGGAGGGGTCGGGGGCCAGCAGGGGTGAACAAGGACCTGAGGTAGGGGCTGAGGCAGCAGGTTATGGGGACATGAGGGAGGGGCTGGGGGCCAGCAGGGGTGAACAGTGCTCTGAGGGAGGGGCTGGGGCCAGCAGGGAACAGGGACCTGAGGGAGGGGCCGAGGACCAGCAGGGAACATGTACCTGAGGGAGGGGCTGGGGCCAGTATGGGTGAACAGGGTCCTGAGGTAGTGTCTGTGGCCAGCAGTGGTAACAGGGACCTGAGGGAGGGGCTGGGGGCCAGCAGGCTACAGGGACATGAGGGAGGGGCCGGTGGCTAGCACGGGTGAACAGGGACCTGAGGGAGGGGCTGGGGACAGTAGGGGTGAACGGGGACCTGATAGAGTTGCTGGGGCCAGCAGGGAAAAGGGACCTGAGTGAGGGTCCTAGGACCAGCAGGGAACAGGAACCTGAAGGAGGGGCTGGGGCCACCAGGTGTCAACATGGTCCTGAGGTAGGGTCTGGGGGCCAGCAGGGGTAACAGGGACCTGAGGGAGGGACTTGGGGCCAGCAGGCTACGGTGAAATGAGGGAGGGCCAGGGGCTAGCAGGGGTGACTAGGGACCTGAGGGAGGGACTGGGGGACTGCAGTGGTGAACAGGGTCTTGAGCTAGGGGATTGGGGCCAGCAGGGGTGAACAGGGTCCTGAGAGAGGATCTGTGTGCCAGCAGCATACGGGGACATGATGGAGGTGCTGGTGGCCAGCAGGGGTGGTCAAGCACTTGAGGGGTTGGCTTGGCCAGTATGGGTGAACAGGGACATGAGGGAGAGGCTGGGGGCCAGCAGGGGTGAACAGGGACCTAAGGGATGGGCTGTGGCCACAGAAGTGAACAGGGACCTGAGGGAGGGGCTGAGGGCTACCAGGGATGAACAGGGACCTGTGGGAGGAGTCGGGGGCCAGCGGGGGTGAACAAGGACCTGAGGTAGGGGCTGGGGCCAGTAGGTTATGGGGACATGAGGGAGGGGCTGGGGTCCAGCAGGGGTGAACAGGGACCTGAGGGAGTGTCTGGGGCCAGCAAGCGTGAACAGGGCTCTGAGGGAGGGGCTGGGGCCAGCAGGGAACAGGGCTCTGAGGGAGGGGCTGGGGCCAGCAGGGAACAGGGACCTGAGGGAGGGGCCGAGGACCAGCAGGGAACATGTACCTGAGGGAGGGGCTGGGGCCAGTATGGGTGAACAGGGTCCTGAGGTAGTGTCTGCGGCCAGCAGTGGTAACAGGGACCTGAGGGAGGGGCTTGTGGCCAGCAGGAGTGGACAAGCACTTGAGGCGGTGGCTAGGGCCAGTATGGGTGAACAGTGACATGAGGGAGGGGCCGGTGGCTAGCAGGGATGAACAGGGACCTGAAGGAATGGCTGGTGTCAGTAGGGGTGAACGGGGACCTGATAGAGTTGCTGGGGCCAGCAGGGAAGAGGTACCTGAGGGAGGGTCCTAGGACCAGCAGGGAACAGGAACCTGAAGGAGGGGCTGGGGCCACCAGGGGTCAACATGGTCCTGAGGTATTGTCTGGGGGCCAGCAGGGGTAACAGGGACCTGAGGGAGGGACTTGGGGCCAGCAGGCTACAGGGACATGAGGGAGGGGCCGGGGGCTAGCAGGGGTGACCAGGGACCTGAGGGAGGGGCTGGGGGCCACCTGGGATGAACAGGGACCTGAGGGAGGAGCTGGGGGCCTGCAGTGGTGAACAGGGTCTTGAGGGAGGGGATTGGGGCCAGCAGGGGTGAACAGGGTCCTGAGGGAAGGGCTGGGGGCCAGCATGGCTGAACAGGGTCCTAAGGGAGGGGCTGGGGCCAGAGGGGTGAACAGGGACCAGAGGGAGGCGCCGGGGGCCAGCAGGGCTGAACAAGGACCTGAGTTAAGGGCAGGGGCCAGCAGGGTATGGGACCCTGAGGGAGGGGCTAGGGGCCAGCATGGGTGAACTGGGACCTGAGGTAGGTGCTGGGGCCATCAGGGTACGGGGACATGAGGGAGGGGCTGGCGGCCAGCAGGGGTGAACTGGGACCTAAGGGAGGGGCTGGGGCCAGCAAGGGTGAACAGGGACCTGAGGGACGGGCTAGGATCAGCAGGGGTGAACAGGGACCTGATAGAGGGTCTGTGTGCCAGCATCCTACGGGGACAAGAGGGAGGGGCTAGTGGCCAGCAGGGGTGGACAGGCACCTGAGGGAGGTGCTGGGGACAGCGGGGGTGAACAGGGACAGGAGGAGGGGATGGGGCATTCAGGGGTGAACTGAGACCTGAGGGAGTGGCTGGGGCCAGCAGGGTATGGGGGCATGAGGGAGGGACTGGGGGCCAGCAGGGGTAAACAGGGACTTGAGGGAGGGGCTGGGGCCAGCAAGGGTGAACAGGGAGCTGATGGAGGGGCTGGGGCCAGCAGGGATGAACAGGGACCTGAGGGAGGCGCCGGGGGCCAGTAGGGGTGAACAAGGACCTGAGTTAGGGGCAGGGGCCAGCAGGGTACGGTGACCTGAGGGAGGGGCTGGGGCTAACTGGGTACGGTTACCTGAAGAGGTGCTGGGGCCAGCAGGGGTGAACAGGAACCTGAGGGAGAGGCTGGGGGCCAGAATGGGAACAGGATCCTGAGGGAGGGTTGGAGGCCATCAGTGGAAAAGGGACCTGAGGGAGAGGCTGGGAGCCATCAGGATATGGGGATGTGAGGGAGGGGCTGGGGCTTGTATTGGTGAACAGGTCCCTAGGGATGGGCTGGGGCTAGGGGCAGCAGGGGTGAACAGGTCCTGAGGGAGGGGCTGGTGCCAACAGGGGCGAACAGGGACCTGAGGGAGGGACTGGGGGCCTGCAGTGGTAAACAGGGTCTTGAGGGAGGGGATTGGGGCCAGCAGGGGTGAACAGGTTCCTAAGGGAGGGGCTGGGGCCAGAGGGGTAAACAGGGACCTGAGGGAGGCACCTGGGGTCAGCTGGTCTGAACAAGCACCTGAGTTAGGGGCAGGAGCCAGCAGGGTATGGGGACCTGAGGGAGGGGCTAGGGGCCAGCATGGGTGAACAGGGACATGAGGAGGGGCTGGGTTCAGCAGGGGTGACCTGGTACCTGAGGGAATGGCTGCGCCGGCAGGGTACGGGGACATGAGGGAGGGGCTGGGGGCCAGCATGGGTGAACTGGGACCTGAGGGAGGGGCTGGGGCCAGCAAGGGTGAACAGGGACCTGAGGGAGGGGCTGGGGCCAGCAAGGGTGAACAGGGACCTGAGAGAGGGTCTGTGGGCCAGCAGGGGTGAACAAGGACTTGAGGGAGGTCTGGGGTCACCTGGGGTCAACAGGGACCTGAGGTATTGTCTGGGGGACAGCAAGGGTAACAGGGATGAGGGAGGTGCTGGCTCCATCAGGGAATGGTGATCTGAGAGAGGGTCTGGGGCCAGCAGGGGTGAACAGGGACTTGAGGGAGAGCTGGGGCCAGCAGGGTACGGGGACCTGAGGTAGTGTCTGGGGGCCAGCAAGGGTAACAGGGACCTGAGGGAGGGGCTGGGGGCTACCAGGTTTGATCAGGGACATGTGGGAGGGGCCGGGGCCAGCATGGGTGAACAAGGACATGATAGGAGCAGGGGCCTGCAGGATACGGGGACCTGATGGAGCGGCTGGTGTCAACCTGGTATGGGGACCTAAAGAGGGGCTGGGGCCATCAGAGGTGAACAGGGATCTGAAGGAGGGGTTGAAGGCCAGCAGGGGAACAGGATCCTGAGGGAGGGTTGGGGGCCATCAGGAGAACAGGGACCTGAGGGAGGGGCTGGGGCCAGCAGGCTAGATGACATGAGGGAGGGGCAGCGGGCCAGCAGTGGTGAACAGGGACACTAAGGGAGGGGCTGGGGCCAGCGGGGGTGAACAGGGACCTGAGGGAGCAGCTGGGTGCCACCAGGTTTGAACAGGGCCATGTGGGAGGGGCCAGGGCCAGCAAGGGTGAACAAGGACCTGAGGTAGGGGCAGGGGCCTGCAGGGTATGGGGACCTGATGGAGGGGCTGAGGCCAACTGGGTATGGGGACCTAAAGAGGGGCTGGGGCCAGCAGGGGTGAACAGGGACCTGAGGGAGGGGTTTGGGGCCAGCAGGGGAACAGGATCCTGAGGGAGGGTTGGGGGTCATCAGGATAACAGGGTCCTGAGGGAAGGGCTGGGGGCCAGCAGGTTTGAATAGGGACCTGAGGGAGGGGCTGTAGCCAGCAGGGAACAGGTGACTGAGGGAGGGGCTGGGGCCAGCAGTGAACTGGGACCTGAGGGAGGGGCTGGGCCAGCAGGGAACAGGGACACGAGGGAGGGGCCGGGGACCAGCAGGGAACAGGAACCTGAGGGAGAGGCTTGGCCAGCAGGGGTGAACAGGGACATGAGGGAGGGGCTGGAGACAGCAAGGGTGAACGGGGACCTGAGGGAGGGGCTGGAGCCAGCAAGGGTGAACAGGGAGCCGAAGGATTGGCTGGGGCCAGTAAGGGTGAACGGGGACCTGATGGAGGGGCTGGGGCCAGCAGGGAACAGGGACCTGATGAGGGGCTGGGGCCAGCAGTGGTGAACATTGTCCTGAGGGAGGGGATGGGGCCAGCCGCTGTGAACAGGGACCTGAGGGAGTGGCCGGGGTCCAGCAGGGGTGAACAGGAACCTGAGGGAGGGCCTGGGGGCCATCAGTGTAAGGGGATGTGAGGGAGGGTTTGGGGCCAGTATGGGTGAACAGGGTCCTGAGGGATGGACTGGAGTAGCAGGGTACGGGGATCTTAGGGAGGTGCTGGGGGTCAGCAGGTTTGAACTGGGACATGAGGAGGTTTGGGGGCCACCAGGGGTCAACAGGGACCTGAGGTAGGTCTGGGGACCAGTAGGGGTAACAGGGACCTGAGGAAGGGGCTGGGGGCCAACAGGCTACGGGGACATGAGTGAGGGGCTGGGAGCCAGCAGGAGTGGACCGGGACCTGAGGGAGGGGCTAGGGCCAGCAAGGGTGAATAGGGACCTGAGGGATGAATTGGGGGCCAGCAGGGTTGAACAGGACCTGAGGGAGGGGATGGGGCCAGCAGGGTACGGGGACCTGAGGGAGGGGCTGGGGGCCAGCAGGGGTGAACAGGGTCCTGAGGGAGGGGCTGGGGCCAGCATGGGTGAACAGGGATCTGAGGGAGTGGTCGGGTCTAGCAGGGGTGAACAGGGACCTGAGGGAGGGCCTGGGGGCCATCAGGGTATGGGGATCTGAGGGAGGGTTTGGGGCCAGTATGTGTGAACAGGGTCCTGAGGGATGGACTGGGGCTAGCAGTGTACGGGGATCTGAGGGAGGGTCTGGGGGCCAGCAGGGGTGAACAGGGACCGGATGGAGGTTCGGGGGCCACCAGGGGTCAACAGGGTCCTGACGTAGGGTCTGGAGGCCAGCAGGGGTAACAGGGACCTGAGGGAGGGGCTGGGCCAGCAAGGGTGAACAAGGACATGAGGAGGGGCTGAGGGCCTGCCGGGGTGAATAGGGACTTGAGGGAATGGCTGGGGGCAGCAGGGGTGAACAGGGTCCTGAGGGAAGGGCTGGGGGCCAGCAGGGGTGAACAGGGTCCTAAGGGAGGGGTTGGGGCCAGCAGGCGTGAATGGGGACCTGAGGGATGGGCTGGGGACCAGCAGGGACAGGGACCTGAGGGAGGGGCTGGGTCAACAGGGTTGAATAGGGACCTGAGGGAGGGGCTGGGGGCAGTAGGGAACAGGGACCTGAGAGAGTGTCGGGGGCCAGAAGCAGTGAACATGGACCTGTGGGAGGGGCTTTTAGCCAGCAGGGGTGAACAGGACCCTGAAGGAGGTTTCGGGGGCCAGCAGGGTTTAACAGGGACCTGAGGGAGGTGTCGGGGGACAGTAGGGGTGAACAGGGACCTGAGGGAGTGGCTGGGGCCAACAGGGTACGGGGACCTGAATAGGGGCTGGGGAAGGAGGGGTGAACAGGGACCTGAGGGAGGGCTGTGGCCAGCAGGGGTGAACAGGGACCTGAGGGAGGGGCTGGGGCAGCAGGGGTGAATAGAGACCTAGGGAGGGCTGTGGCCAGCAGGGGTGAACAGGGACCTGAGGGAGGTGCTGGGACCAGCAGGGGTGAACAGGGACCTGAGGGAGGGCTATGGCCAGCAGGGGTGAACAAGGACCTGATGGACGGGCTGGGGCAGCAGGGGTGAAGAGGGACCTGAGTGAGTAGCTGGGTCCAGCAGGCTGCTTGGACATGAGGGAGGGGCTGGGGGCCAGCAGGGATGAACAGGGACCTGAGGGAGGCGCCGGAGGCCAGTAGGGTTGAACAAGGACCTGAGTTAGGGGCAGGGGCCAGCAGGGTACGAACCTGAAGAGGGGCTGGCGCCAGCAGGGGTGAACAGGGTCCTGAGGGAAGGGCTGGGGGCCAGCAGGGTTGAACAGGGACCTAAGGGAGGGGTTGGGGCCAGCAGGGGTGAACAGGGACCTAAGGGAGGTGTTGGGGGCAGCAGGCGTGAACGGGGACCTGAGGGATGGGCTGGGGACCAGCAGGGACAGGGACCTGAGGGAGGGGCTGGGTCAACAGGGTTGAATAGAGACCTGAGGGAGGGGCTGGGGGCAGTAGGGAACAGGGACCTGAGAGAGTGTCGGGGGCCAGAAGCGGTGAACATGGACCTGTGGGAGGGGCTTTTAGCCAGCAGGGATGAACAGGACCCTGAAGGAGGTGTCGGGGGCCAGCAGGGTTTAACAGGGACCTGAGGGAGGTGTCGGGGGACAGTAGGGGTGAACAGGGACCTGAGGGAGTGGCTGGGGCCAACAGGGTACTGGGACCTGAATAGGGGCTGGGGCCAGCAGGGGTGAACAGGGACCTGAGAGAGGGCTGTGGCCAGCAGGGGTGCACAGGGACCTGAGGGAGGTGCTGGGGCCAGCAGAGGTGAACCGGGACCTGAGGGAGTGGCTTGGCCAGCAGGCTACGGGGACATGAGGAAGGCTTGGGGGCCAGCAGGGGTGAACATGGACCTGAGGGAGGGGCTGGGGCAGCAGGGGTGAACAGGGACCTGAGGGAGTGGCTTGCCCAGCAGGCTACGGGGACATGAGGAAGGCTTGGGGGCCAGCAGGGGTGAACAGGGACCTGAGGGAGGTGCCGGGGGCCAGTAGGGGTGAACAAGGACCTGAGTTAGGGGCAGGGGCCAGCAGGGTACAGGGACCTGAGGGAGGGGCTGGGAGCAATCAGGATATGGGATGTGAGGGAGGGGCTGGGGCCTGTATTGGTGAACAGGTCCCTAGGGATGGGCTAGGGCTTGCAGGGTATGGGGACGAGAGGCAGGGTCTAGGGGCCAGTAGGGGTGAACAGGGACCTGAGGTAGGGTCTGGGATCAGCAGGCGTAAACAGGGACCTGAGAGAGCGGCTGTGTGCCAGCAGCCTATGGGGACATGAGGGAGGGGCTGGTGGCCAGTAGGGGTGGACAGGTACCTGAGGGAGTGGCTAGGCCCAGCAGGGGTGAACAGGGACCTGAGGGAGGGTTAGAGGCCACCAGGGGTGAACAGGGACCTGTAGGAGGCGTCGGGTGATAGCAGGGTTGAACAAGGACCTGAGGTAGGGTCAGGGGCCTGCAGGGTACGGGGACCTGATGGAGTGCCTAGGGCCAACCGGGTTGGGGACCTGAAGAAAGTCTGAGGCCAGCAGGGGTGAACAGGGACCTGAGCTAGGCGCCGGGGGCCAGTAGGGGTGAACAAGGACCTGAGTTAGGGGCAGGGGCCAGCAGGGTACAGGGACCTGAGGGAGGGGCTGGGGCTAACTGGGCACGGGGACCTGAAGAGGGGCTGGCGCCAGCAGGCGTGAACAGGAACCTGAGGGAGAGGCTGGGGGCCAGAATGGGAACAGGATCCTGAGGGAGGGTTGGAGGCCATCAGTGGAAAAGGGACCTGAGGGAGGGGCTGGGAGCCATCAGGATATGGGGATGTGAGGGAGGGGCTGGGGCCTGTATTTGTGAACAGGTCCCTAGGGATGGGCTGGGGCTAGCAGGGTATGGGGACGAGAGGCAGGGTCTAGGGGCCAGTAGGGGTGAACAGGGACCTGAGGTAGGGTCTGGGATCAGCAGGAGTAAACAGGGACCTGAGAGAGGGTCTGTGTGCCAGCAGCCTACGGGGACATGAGGGAGGGGCTGGTGGCCAGCAGGGGTGGACAAGCACTTGAGGGTGTGGCTAGGGCCAGCAGGGGTGGACAGGGACATGAGGGACGGGCTGGGGGCCAGCAGGGATGAACAGGGACCTAAGGGATGGGCTGTGGCCACAGAAGTGAACAGGAACCTGAGGGAGGAGCTAGGGGCCACCAGGGATGAACAGGGACCTGTGGGAGGGGTCGGTGGCCAGCAGGGGTGAACAAGGACCTGAGATAGGGGCTGGGGCCAGTAGGTTATGGGGACATGAGGGAGGGGCTGGGGGCCAGCAGGGGTGAACAGGGACCTGAGGGAGGGGCTTGGGCCAGCAGGTTATGGGGACATGAGGGAAGGGCTGGTGGCTAGCAGGGGTGAACAGAGCCCTGAGGGAGTGGCTGGGGCCAGCAGGGAACAGGGACCTGAGGAGGGGCCGAGGACCAGCAGGGAACATTTACCTGAGGGAGGGGCTGGGGCCAGTATGGCTGAACAGGGTCCTGAGGTGGGGTCTGGGGGCCAGCAGGGGTAACAGGGACCTGAGGGAGGGGCTGGGGGCCAGAGGGGTGAACAGGGAGCTGAGGGAGGGTCTGGCGCCAGCAAGCGTGAACAGGGAACTGAGGGAGTAGCTGGGGCCAGCAGGGAACAGGGCCCTGAGGGAGGGGCTGTGGCCAGTAGGGAACAGGGACCTGAGGGAAGGGCCGAGGACCAGCAGGGAACATGTACCTGAGGGTGGGGCTGGGGCCAGTATGGGTGAACAGGGTCCTGAGGTAGTGTCTGAGGCCAGCAGTGGTAACAGGGACCTGAGGGAGGGGCTGGGGGCCAGCAGGCTATAGGGACATGAGAGAGGGGCCGGTGGCTAGCAGGGTGAACAGGGACCTGAGGGAATGGCTGGGGACAGTAGGGGTGAACGGGGACGTGATAGAGTTGCTGGGGCCAGCAGGGAAGAGGTACCTGAGGGAGGGTCCTAGGACCAGCAGGGAACAGGAACCTGAAGGAGGGGCTGGGGCCACCAGAGGTGAACAAGATCCTGAGGTAGGGTCTGGGGGCCAGCAGGGGTAACAGGGACCTGAGGGAGGGACTTGGGGCCAGCAGGTCCGGGGACATGAGGGAGGGGCCGGGGACTAGCAGGGGTGATCAGGGACCTGAGGGAGGGGCTGGGGGCCACCAGGGATGAACAGGGACCTGAGGGAGGAACTGGTTGCCTGCAGTGGTGAACAGGGTCTTGAGCTAGGGGATTGGGGCCAGCAGGGGTGAACAGGGTCCTAAGGGATGGGCTGGGGCCAGAGGGGTGAACAGGGACCAGAGGGAGGCGAAGGGGCCAGCAGGGCTGAACAAGGACCTGAGTTAGGGGCAGGGGCCAGCAGGGTATGGGAACCTGAGGGAGGGGCTGGGGCCTGCATGGGTGAACTGGGACCTGAGGGAGGTGCTGGGGCCAGCAGGGTACGGGGACATGAGGGAGGGGCTGGCGGCCAGCAGGGGTGAACAGGGACCTGAGGGAGGTGCTGGGGCCAGCAGGGGTGAACAGGGACCTGAGAGAGGGTCTGTGTGCCAGCATCCTACGGGGACATGAGGGAGGGGCTAGTGGCCAGCAGGGGTGGACAGGCACCTGAGGGAGGGGCTGGGGACAGCGGGGATGAACAGGGACATGAGGAGGGGATGGGGCCTGCAGGAGTGAACCGAGACCTGAGGGAGTGGCTGGGGCCAGCAGTGTATGGGGGCATGAGGGAGGGACTGGGTGCCAGCAGGGGTAAACAGGGACCTGAGGGAGGGGCTGGGCCAGCAGGGAATAGAGACCTGAGGGAGGGGCCGAGACCAGCAGGGAACAGGAATCTGAGGGAGGGGCTATGCCGGCAGGGGTGAACAGGGTCCTGAGGGATGGGCTGGGGCCATTGGGGGTGAACAGGGACATGAGGAGGGGCTGGGACCAGCAAGGGTGTACAGGGACCTGAGGGATTGGCTGGGGCCACGTAGGGTGGACAGGGACCTGAGGGAGGGGCCGAGGACCAGCAGGAAACAGGTATCTGAGGTAGGGGCTGGGGCCAGTATGGGTGAACAGGGTCCTGAGGGATGGACTGGGGCTAGCAGGGTACGGGGATCTCAGAGAGGGTCTGGGGGCCAGCAGGGGTGGACAGGGATCGGAGGGAGGGGCTAGGGCCAGCAAGTGTGAATAGGGACCTGAGGGAGGAATTGGGGGGCAGCAGGGGTGAACCATGACCTGAGGGAGTGGCTGGGGCCCATCAGGGTACAGGGATGTGAGGGAGGGCCTGGGGCTAGTATGGGTGAACAGGGTCCTGAGGGATTGGCTGGGGCCAGCAGGGTACGGGGACCTGAGGGAGGGGCTGGGGCCAGCAGGCTAGATGACATGAGGGAGGGGCAGGGGGCCAGCAGTGGTGAACAGGGACCCTTAGGGAGGGGCTGGGGCCAGCGGGGGTGAACAGGGACCTGAGGGAGGGGCTGGGGGCCACCAGGTTTGAACAGGGACATGTGGGAGGGGCCGGGGCCAGCAAGGGTGAACAAGGACCTGAGGTAGGGGCAGGGGCCTGCAGGGTACGGGGACCTGATGGAGGGGCTGAGGCCAACTGGGTATAGGGACATAAAGAGGTGCTGGGGCCAGCAGGGGTGAACAGGGACCTGAGGGAGGGGTTTGGGGCCAGCAGGGGAACAGGAACCTGAGGGAGGGTTGGGGGCCATCAGGTGAACAGGGAACTGAGGGAGGGGCTGGAGCCAGCAAGTGTGAACAGGGACCCGAAGGATTGGCTGGGGCCAGTAGGGGTGAATGGGGACCTGATGGAGGGGCTGGGGCCAGCAGGGAACAGGGACCTGATGAGGGGCTGGGGCCAGCAGTGGTGAACATTGTCCTGAGGGAGGGGATGGGGCCAGCCGCTGTGAACAGGGACCTGAGGGAGTGGCCGGGGTCCAGCAGGGGTGAACAGGAACCTGAGGGAGGGCCTGGGGGCCTTCAGGGTACGGGGATGTGAGGGAGGGTTTGGGGCCAGTATGGGTGAACAGGGTCCTGAGGGATGGACTGGAGTAGCAGGGTACGGGGATCTTAGGGAGGTTCTGGGGGTCAGCAGGTTTGAACTGGGACATGAGGAGGTTTGGGGGCCACCAGGGTTCAACAGGGACCTGAGGTAGGTCTGGGGACCAGTAGGGGTAACAGGGACCTGAGGAAGGGGCTAGGGGCCAACAGGCTACGGGGACATGAGTGAGGGGCTGGGAGCCAGCAGGAGTGGACCGGGACCTGAGGGAGGGGCTAGGGCCAGCAAGGGTGAATAGGGACCTGAGGGATGAATTGGGGGCCAGCAGGGTTGAACAGGACCTGAGGGAGGGGATGGGGCCAGCAGGGTACGGGGACCTGAGGGAGGGGCTGGGGGCCAGCAGGGGTGAACAGGGTCCTGAGGGAGGGGCTGGGGCCAGCAGGGGTGAACAGGGATCTGAGGGAGTGGTCGGGGTCTAGCAGGGGTGAATAGAGACCTGAGGGAGGGCCTGGGGTCCATCAGGGTACGGGGATCTGAGGGAGGGTTTGGGGCCAGTATGTGTGAACAGGGTCCTGAGGGATGGACTGGGGCCAGCAGGGGTGAACAGGGTCCTAAGGGAGGGTCTGAGGGCAAACAGGGGTGAACAGGGACCTGAGAAGGGGCTGGGCCAGCGGGAGTGAACAAGGACATGAGGAGGGGCTGAGGGCCTGCCGGGGTGAATAGGGACTTGAGGGAGGGGCCGGGGGCAGCAGGGGTGAACAGGGACCTGAGGGAATGGCTGGGGCCAGTAGGGTACCGGGACCTGAGGGAGGGTCTGAGGGCAAAGAGGGGTGAACAGGGACCTGAGAAGGGGCTGGGCCAGCGGGAGTGAACAAGGACATGAGGAGAGGCTGAGGGCCTGCCGGGGTGAATAGAGACTTGAGGGAGTGGCTGGGGGCAGCAGGGGTGAACAGGGTCCTGAGGGAAGGGCTGGGGGCCAGCAGGGGTGAACAGGGTCCTGAGGGAGGGGCTGGGGGCAGCAGGGATGAACAGGGTCCTGAGGGAAGGGCTGGGGGCCAGCAGGGTCGAACAGGGACCTAAGGGAGGTGTTGGGGCCAGCAGGGGTGAACAGGGACCTAAGGGAGGGGTTGGGGGCAGCAGGCGTGAACGGGGACCTGAGGGATGGGCTGGGGACCAGCAGGGACAGGGACCTGAGGGAGGGGCTGGGTCAACAGGGTTGAATAGAGACCTGAGGGAGGGGCTGGGGGCAGTAGGGAACAGGGATCTGAGAGAGTGTCGGGGGCCAGAAGCGGTGAACATGGACCTGTGGGAGGGGCTTTTAGCCAGCAGGGATGAACAGGACCCTGAAGGAGGTGTCGGGGGCCAGCAGGGTTTAACAGGGACCTGAGGGAGGTGTCGGGGGACAGTAGGGGTGAACAGGGACCTGAGGGAGTGGCTGGGGCCAACAGGGTACGGGGACCTGAATAGGGGCTGGGGCCAGCAGGGGTGACCAGGGACCTGAGAGAGGGCTGTGGCCAGCAGGGGTGACCAGGGACCTGAGGGAGGTGCTGGGGCCAGCAGGGGTGAACCGGGACCTGAGGGAGTGGCTTGGCCAGCAGGCTACGGGGACATGAGGAAGGCCTGGGGGCCAGCAGGGGTGAACACGGACCTGAGGGAGGGGCTGGGGCAGCAGGGGTGAACAGGGACCTGAGGGAGTAGCTGGGGCTAGCAGGCTGCTTGGACATGAGGGAGGGGCTGGGGTCAGCAGGGATGAACAGGGACCTGAGGGAGGCGCCGGGGGCCAGTAGGGGTGAACAAGGACCTGAGTTAGGGGCAGGGGCCAGCAGGGTACAGGGACCTGAGGGAGGGGCTGGGGCTAACTGGGCACGGGGACCTGAAGAGGGGCTGGCGCCAGCAGGCGTGAACAGGAACCTGAGGGTGAGGCTGGGGGCCAGAATGGGAACAGGATCCTGAGGGAGGGTTGGAGGCCATCAGTGGAAAAGGGACCTGAGGGAGGGGCTGGGAGCCATCAGGATATGGGGATGTGAGGGAGGGGCTGGGGCCTGTATTTGTGAACAGGTCCCTAGGGATGGGCTGGGGCTAGCAGGGTATGGGGACGAGAGGCAGGGTCTAGGGGCCAGTAGGGGTGAACAGGGACCTGAGGTAGGGTCTGGGATCAGCAGGAGTAAACAGGGACCTGAGAGAGGGTCTGTGTGCCAGCAGCCTACGGGGACATGAGGGAGGGGCTGGTGGCCAGCAGGGGTGGACAAGCACTTGAGGGTGTGGCTAGGGCCAGCAGGGGTGAACAGGGACATGAGGGACGGGCTGGGGGCCAGCAGGGATGAACAGGGACCTAAGGGATGGGCTGTGGCCACAGAAGTGAACAGGAACCTGAGGGAGGGGCTAGGGGCCACCAGGGATGAACAGGGACCTGTGGGAGTGGTCGGTGGCCAGCAGGGGTGAACAAGGACCTGAGATAGGGGCTAGGGCCAGTAGGTTATGGGGACATGAGGGAGGGGCTGGGGGCCAGCAGGGGTGAACAGGGACCTGAGGGAGGGGCTTGGGCCAGCAGGCTACGGGGACATGAGGGAGGGGCCGGGGGCTAGCAGGGGTGACCAGAAACCTGAGGGAGGGGCTGGGGGCCACCAGGGATGAACAGGGACCTGAGGGAGGAACTGGAGGCCTGCAGTGGTGAATAGGGTCTTGAGGGAGGGGATTGGGGCCAGCAGGGGTGAACAGGGTCCTGAGAGAGGGTCTGTGTGCCAGCAGCCTACGGGGACATGATGGAGGGGCTGGTGGCCAGCAGGGGTGGACAAGCACTTGAGGGGTTGGCTTGGCCAGTATGGGTGAACAGGGACATGAGGGAGAGGCTGGGGGCCAGCAGGGGTGAACAGGGACCTAAGGGATGGGCTGTGGCTACAGAAGTGAACAGGGACCTGAGGGAGGGGCTGAGGGCCACCAGGGATGAACAGGGACCTGTGGGAGGGGTCGGGGGCCAGCAGGGGTGAACAAGGTCCTGAGGTAGGGGCTGGGGCCAGCAGGGGTGAACTGGGACATGAGTGAGGGGCTGGGGGCCAGTAGGGGTGAACAGGGACCTGTGGGAGGGTCTGGGGCCAGCAAGCGTGAACAGGGAACTGAGGGAGCGGCTGGGGCCAGCAGTGAACAGGGACCTGAGGGAGGGGCTGGGGCCAGCAGGGAACAGGGACCTGAGAGAGGGGCCGAGGACCAGCAGGGAACATGTACCTGAGGGTGGGGCTGGGGCCAGTATGGGTGAACAGGGTCCTGAGGTAGTGTCTGCGGCCAGCAGTGGTAACAGGGACCTGAGGGAGGGGCTGGGGGCCAGCAGGCTACAGGGACATGAGGGAGGGGCCGGTGGCTAGCACGGGTGAACAGGGACCTGAGGGAATGGCTGGTGTCAGTAGGGGTGAACGGGGACCTGATAGAGTTGCTGGGGTCAGCAGGGAAGAGGGACCTGAGGGAGGGTCCTAGGACCAGCAGGGAACAGGAACCTGAAGGAGGGGCTGGGGCCACCAGGGGTCAACAAGATCCTGAGGTAGGGTCTGGGGGCCAGCAGGGGTAACAGGGACCTGAGGGAGGGACTTGGGGCCAGCAGGCCACGGGGACATGAGGGAGGGGCCGGGGGCTAGCAGGGGTGACCAGGGACCTGAGGGAGGGGCTGGGGGCCACCTGGGATGAACAGGGACCTGAGGGATGTTCTGGGGGCCTGCAGTGGTGAACAGGGTCTTGAGGGAGGGGATTGGGGCCAGCAGGGGTGAACAGGGTCCTGAAGGAAGGGATGGGGGCCAGTAGGGCTGAACAGGGTCTTAAGGGAGGGGCTGGGGCCAGAGGGGTGAACAGGGACCAGAGGGAGGCGCCGGGGGCCAGCAGGGTATGGGGACCTGAGGGAGGGGCTAGGGGCCAGCATGGGTGAACTGGGACATGAGGAGGGGCTGGGGCCAGCAGGGGTGAACCAGGAGCTGAGGGAGTGGCTGGGCCAGCAGGTTACGGGGACATGAGGGAGGGGCTGGGGCCAGCAGGGGTGAACTGGGACCTGAGGGAGAGGTTGGGGGCCAGATGGGGAACCGGATCCTGAGGGAGGGTTGGAGGCCATCAGTGGAAAAGGGACCTGAGGGAGGGCCTGGGGGCCATCAGGGTACGGGGATGTGAGGGAGGGGCTGGGGCCAGTATTGGTGAACAGGGCCCTAGGGATGGGCTGGGGCTAGCAGAGTATGGGGACGTGAGGGAGGGTCTGGGGGCCAGTAGGGGTGAACAGGGACCTGAGCCAGGTCCGAAGGCCACCAGGGGTGAACAGGGACCTGAGGTAGGTTCTGGGATCAGCAGGGGTAAACAGGGACCTGAGAGAGGGTCTGTGTGCCAGCAGCCTACGGGGTCATGAGGGAGGGGCTAGTGGCCAGCAGGAGTGGACAGGCACCTGAGGGAGGGGCTGGGGACAGCGGGGGTGAACAGGGACCTGAGCGAGGGACTGGGGCCAGCAAGGGTGAACAGGGACCTGAGGGAGGGCCTGGGGCCAGCAAGGTTTAACAGGGACCTGAGGGATTGGCTGGGGCCAGTAGGGGTGAATGGGGACCTGAGGGAGGGGCTGGGGCCAGCAGGGAACAGAGACCTGAGGGAGGGGCGGAGACCAGCAGGGAACAGGAATCTGAGGGAGAGGCTTTGCCAGCAGGGGTGAACATGGTCCTGAGGGAGGGGCCGGGGGCCAGTAGGGTTGAAGAAGGACCTGAGTTAGGGGCAGGGGCCAGCAGAGTACCGGGACCTAAGGGAGGGGCTGGTGCTAACCGGGTACGGGAACCTGAAGAGGGGCTGGGGCCAGCAGGGATGAACAGGGACCTGAGGGATTGGCTGGGGGCAGGTAGGGTGGACAGGGACCTGAGGGAGGGACCGAGGACCAGCAGGAAACAGGTATCTGAGGTAGGGGCTGGGGCCAGTATGGGTGAACAGGGTCCTGAGGGATGGACTGGGGCTAGCAGGGTACGGGGATCTCAGAGAGGGTCTGGGGGCCAGCAGGGGTGGACAGGGATCGGAGGGAGGGGCTAGGGCCAGCAAGTGTGAATAGGGACCTGAGGGAGGAATTGGGGGGCAGCAGGGGTGAACCATGACCTGAGGGAGTGGCTGGGGCCCATCAGGGTACAGGGATGTGAGGGAGGGCCTGGGGCTAGTATGGGTGAACAGGGTCCTGAGGGATTGGCTGGGGCCAGCAGGGTACGGGGACCTGAGGGAGGGGCTGGGGCCAGCAGGCTAGATGACATGAGGGAGGGGCAGGGGGCCAGCAGTGGTGAACAGGGACCCTTAGGGAGGGGCTGGGGCCAGCGGGGGTGAACAGGGACCTGAGGGAGGGGCTGGGGGCCACCAGGTTTGAACAGGGACATGTGGGAGGGGCCGGGGCCAGCAAGGGTGAACAAGGACCTGAGGTAGGGGCAGGGGCCTGCAGGGTACGGGGACCTGATGGAGGGGCTGAGGCCAACTGGGTATAGGGACATAAAGAGGTGCTGGGGCCAGCAGGGGTGAACAGGGACCTGAGGGAGGGGTTTGGGGCCAGCAGGGGAACAGGAACCTGAGGGAGGGTTGGGGGCCATCAGGTGAACAGGGAACTGAGGGAGGGGCTGGAGCCAGCAAGTGTGAACAGGGACCCGAAGGATTGGCTGGGGCCAGTAGGGGTGAATGGGGACCTGATGGAGGGGCTGGGGCCAGCAGGGAACAGGGACCTGATGAGGGGCTGGGGCCAGCAGTGGTGAACATTGTCCTGAGGGAGGGGATGGGGCCAGCCGCTGTGAACAGGGACCTGAGGGAGTGGCCGGGGTCCAGCAGGGGTGAACAGGAACCTGAGGGAGGGCCTGGGGGCCTTCAGGGTACGGGGATGTGAGGGAGGGTTTGGGGCCAGTATGGGTGAACAGGGTCCTGAGGGATGGACTGGAGTAGCAGGGTACGGGGATCTTAGGGAGGTTCTGGGGGTCAGCAGGTTTGAACTGGGACATGAGGAGGTTTGGGGGCCACCAGGGTTCAACAGGGACCTGAGGTAGGTCTGGGGACCAGTAGGGGTAACAGGGACCTGAGGAAGGGGCTAGGGGCCAACAGGCTACGGGGACATGAGTGAGGGGCTGGGAGCCAGCAGGAGTGGACCGGGACCTGAGGGAGGGGCTAGGGCCAGCAAGGGTGAATAGGGACCTGAGGGATGAATTGGGGGCCAGCAGGGTTGAACAGGACCTGAGGGAGGGGATGGGGCCAGCAGGGTACGGGGACCTGAGGGAGGGGCTGGGGGCCAGCAGGGGTGAACAGGGTCCTGAGGGAGGGGCTGGGGCCAGCAGGGGTGAACAGGGATCTGAGGGAGTGGTCGGGGTCTAGCAGGGGTGAATAGAGACCTGAGGGAGGGCCTGGGGTCCATCAGGGTACGGGGATCTGAGGGAGGGTTTGGGGCCAGTATGTGTGAACAGGGTCCTGAGGGATGGACTGGGGCCAGCAGGGGTGAACAGGGTCCTAAGGGAGGGTCTGAGGGCAAACAGGGGTGAACAGGGACCTGAGAAGGGGCTGGGCCAGCGGGAGTGAACAAGGACATGAGGAGGGGCTGAGGGCCTGCCGGGGTGAATAGGGACTTGAGGGAGGGGCCGGGGGCAGCAGGGGTGAACAGGGACCTGAGGGAATGGCTGGGGCCAGTAGGGTACCGGGACCTGAGGGAGGGTCTGAGGGCAAAGAGGGGTGAACAGGGACCTGAGAAGGGGCTGGGCCAGCGGGAGTGAACAAGGACATGAGGAGAGGCTGAGGGCCTGCCGGGGTGAATAGAGACTTGAGGGAGTGGCTGGGGGCAGCAGGGGTGAACAGGGTCCTGAGGGAAGGGCTGGGGGCCAGCAGGGGTGAACAGGGTCCTGAGGGAGGGGCTGGGGGCAGCAGGGATGAACAGGGTCCTGAGGGAAGGGCTGGGGGCCAGCAGGGTCGAACAGGGACCTAAGGGAGGTGTTGGGGCCAGCAGGGGTGAACAGGGACCTAAGGGAGGGGTTGGGGGCAGCAGGCGTGAACGGGGACCTGAGGGATGGGCTGGGGACCAGCAGGGACAGGGACCTGAGGGAGGGGCTGGGTCAACGGGGTTGAATAGAGACCTGAGGGAGGGGCTGGGGGCAGTAGGGAACAGGGATCTGAGAGAGTGTCGGGGGCCAGAAGCGGTGAACATGGACCTGTGGGAGGGGCTTTTAGCCAGCAGGGATGAACAGGACCCTGAAGGAGGTGTCGGGGGCCAGCAGGGTTTAACAGGGACCTGAGGGAGGTGTCGGGGGACAGTAGGGGTGAACAGGGACCTGAGGGAGTGGCTGGGGCCAACAGGGTACTGGGACCTGAATAGGGGCTGGGGCCAGCAGGGGTGACCAGGGACCTGAGAGAGGGCTGTGGCCAGCAGGGGTGACCAGGGACCTGAGGGAGTGGCTGGGGCCAGCAGGGGTGAACCGGGACCTGAGGGAGTGGCTTGGCCAGCAGGCTACGGGGACATGAGGAAGGCCTGGGGGCCAGCAGGGGTGAACACGGACCTGAGGGAGGGGCTGGGGCAGCAGGGGTGAACAGGGACCTGAGGGAGTAGCTGGGGCTAGCAGGCTGCTTGGACATGAGGGAGGGGCTGGGGTCAGCAGGGATGAACAGGGACCTGAGGGAGGCGCCGGGGGCCAGTAGGGGTGAACAAGGACCTGAGTTAGGGGCAGGGGCCAGCAGGGTACAGGGACCTGAGGGAGGGGCTGGGGCTAACTGGGCACGGGGACCTGAAGAGGGGCTGGCGCCAGCAGGCGTGAACAGGAACCTGAGGGTGAGGCTGGGGGCCAGAATGGGAACAGGATCCTGAGGGAGGGTTGGAGGCCATCAGTGGAAAAGGGACCTGAGGGAGGGGCTGGGAGCCATCAGGATATGGGGATGTGAGGGAGGGGCTGGGGCCTGTATTTGTGAACAGGTCCCTAGGGATGGGCTGGGGCTAGCAGGGTATGGGGACGAGAGGCAGGGTCTAGGGGCCAGTAGGGGTGAACAGGGACCTGAGGTAGGGTCTGGGATCAGCAGGAGTAAACAGGGACCTGAGAGAGGGTCTGTGTGCCAGCAGCCTACGGGGACATGAGGGAGGGGCTGGTGGCCAGCAGGGGTGGACAAGCACTTGAGGGTGTGGCTAGGGCCAGCAGGGGTGAACAGGGACATGAGGGACGGGCTGGGGGCCAGCAGGGATGAACAGGGACCTAAGGGATGGGCTGTGGCCACAGAAGTGAACAGGGACATGAGGGAGGGGCTGGGGGCCAGCAGGGGTCAACAGGGTCCTGAGGTAGGGTCTGGGGGCCAGCAGGGGTAACAGGGACCTGAGGGAGGGAATTGGGGCCAGCAGGCTACGGGGACATGAGGGAGGGGCCGGGGGCTAGCAGGGGTGACCAGAAACCTGAGGGAGGGGCTGGGGGCCACCAGGGATGAACAGGGACCTGAGGGAGGAACTGGAGGCCTGCAGTGGTGAATAGGGTCTTGAGGGAGGGGATTGGGGCCAGCAGGGGTGAACAGGGTCCTGAGAGAGGGTCTGTGCCAGCAGCCTACGGGGACATGAGGGAGGGGCTGGTGGCCAGCAGGGGTGGACAAGCACTTGAGGGGTTGGCTTGGCCAGTATGGGTGAACAGGGACATGAGGGAGAGGCTGGGGGCCAGCAGGGGTGAACAGGGACCTAAGGGATGGGCTGTGGCTACAGAAGTGAACAGGGACCTGAGGGAGGGGCTGAGGGCCACCAGGGATGAACAGGGACCTGTGGGAGGGGTCGGGGGCCAGCAGGGGTGAACAAGGTCCTGAGGTAGGGGCTGGGGCCAGCAGGGGTGAACTGGGACATGAGTGAGGGGCTGGGGGCCAGTAGGGGTGAACAGGGACCTGTGGGAGGGTCTGGGGCCAGCAAGCATGAACAGGGAACTGAGGGAGGGGCTGGGGCCAGCAGGGAACAGGGACCTGAGAGAGGGGCCGAGGACCAGCAGGGAACATGTACCTGAGGGTGGGGCTGGGGCCAGTATGGGTGAACAGGGTCCTGAGGTAGTGTCTGCGGCCAGCAGTGGTAACAGGGACCTGAGGGAGGGGCTGGGGGCCAGCAGGCTACAGGGACATGAGGGAGGGGCCGGTGGCTAGCACGGGTGAACAGGGACCTGAGGGAATGGCTGGGGACAGTAGGGGTGAACAGGGACGTGATAGAGTTGCTGGGGTCAGCAGGGAAGAGGGACCTGAGGGAGGGTCCTAGGACCAGCAGGGAACAGGAACCTGAAGGAGGGGCTGGGGCCACCAGGGGTCAACAAGATCCTGAGGTAGGGTCTGGGGGCCAGCAGGGGTAACAGGGACCTGAGGGAGGGACTTGGGGCCAGCAGGCTACGGGGACATGAGGGAGGGGCCGGGGGCTAGCAGGGGTGACCAGGGACCTGAGGGAGGGGCTGGGGGCCACCTGGGATGAACAGGGACCTGAGGGAGGAGCTGGGGGCCTGCAGTGGTGAACAGGGTCTTGAGGGAGGGGATTGGGGCCAGCAGGGGTGAACAGGGTCCTGAGGGAAGGGATGGGGGCCAGTAGGGCTGAACAGGGTCTTAAGGGAGGGGCTGGGGCCAGAGGGGTGAACAGGGACCAGAGGGAGGCGCCGGGGGCCAGCAGGGTATGGGGACCTGAGGGAGGGGCTAGGGGCCAGCATGGGTGAACTGGGACATGAGGAGGGGCTGGGGCCAGCAGGGGTGAACCAGGAGCTGAGGGAGTGGCTGGGCCAGCAGGTTACGGGGACATGAGGGAGGGGCTGGGGCCAGCAGGGGTGAACTGGGACCTGACGGAGGTGCTGGGAGCAGCAGGGGTGATCAGGAACCTGAGGGAGAGGTTGGGGGCCAGATGGGGAACCGGATCCTGAGGGAGGGTTGGAGGCCATCAGTGGAAAAGGGACCTGAGGGAGGGCCTGGGGGCCATCAGGGTACGGGGATGTGAGGGAGGGGCTGGGGCCAGTATTGGTGAACAGGGCCCTAGGGATGGGCTGGGGCTAGCAGGGTATGGGGACGTGAGGGAGGGTCTGGGGGCCAGTAGGGGTGAACAGGGACCTGAGCCAGGTCCGAAGGCCACCAGGGGTGAACAGGGACCTGAGGTAGGTTCTGGGATCAGCAGGGGTAAACAGGGACCTGAGAGAGGGTCTGTGTGCCAGCAGCCTACGGGGTCATGAGGGAGGGGCTAGTGGCCAGCAGGAGTGGACAGGCACCTGAGGGAGGGGCTGGGGACAGCGGGGGTGAACAGGGACCTGAGCGAGGGACTGGGGCCAGCAAGGGTGAACAGGGACCTGAGGGAGGGCCTGGGGCCAGCAAGGTTTAACAGGGACCTGAGGGATTGGCTGGGGCCAGTAGGGGTGAATGGGGACCTGAGGGAGGGGCTGGGGCCAGCAGGGAACAGAGACCTGAGGGAGGGGCGGAGACCAGCAGGGAACAGGAATCTGAGGGAGAGGCTTTGCCAGCAGGGGTGAACATGGTCCTGAGGGAGGGGCCGGGGGCCAGTAGGGTTGAAGAAGGACCTGAGTTAGGGGCAGGGGCCAGCAGAGTACCGGGACCTAAGGGAGGGGCTGGTGCTAACCGGGTACGGGAACCTGAAGAGGGGCTGGGGCCAGCAGGGGTGAACAGGGACCTGAGGGATTGGCTGGGTCACGTAGGGTGGACAGGGACCTGAGGGAGGGGCCGAGGACCAGCAGGGAACAGGTATCTGAGGTAGGGGCTGGGGCCAGTATGGGTGAACAGGGTCCTGAGGGATGGACTGGGACTAGCTGGTACGGGGATCTCAGAGAGGGTCTGGGGGCCAGCAGGGGTGGACAGGGATCTGAGGGAGGGGCTAGGGCCAGCAAGGGTGAATAGGGACCTGAGGGAGGAATTGAGGGGCAGCAGGGGTGAACCGTGACCTGAGGGAGTGGCTGGGGGGCCATCATGGTACAGGGATGTGAGGGAGGGCCTGGGGCCAGTATGGGTGAACAGGGTCCTGAGGGATTGGCTGGGGCCAGCAGGGTACGGGGACATGAGGAGGGGCTGGGGCCAGCAGGGGTGAACCGGGACCTGAGTGAGTGGCTGCGGCCAGCAGCTTACAGGGACCTGAGGGAGGGGCTGGGGCCAGCAGGGAACAGGGACCTGAGGGATGGGCCGTGGAGCAGCAGGGAACAGAAACCTGAGCGAGGGGCTGGGTCCAGCAGGCTAGATGACATGAGGGAGGTGCAGGGGGCCAGCAATGGTGAACAGGGACCCTTAGGGAGGGGCTGGGGCCAGCGGGGTTGAACAGGGACCTGAGGGAGGGGCTGGGCCAGCAGGAAACAGGGACCTGAGGGAGAGTCTCAGACCAGCAGGGGTAAACAGGGACATGAGGAGGGGCTGGGGCCAGCAGGGTACGGGGACGTGAGGGAGGGGCTGGGGGCCAGCAGGTGTGAACAGGGACTTTATGGAGGGGCTGGGGCCAACAAGGGTAAACAGGGACCTGAGGGAGCGGCTGGGGCTAACAAGGGTGAACAGGGAACTGAGGGAGGGGCTGGAGCCAGCAAGGGTGAACAGGGAGCCGAAGGATTGGCTGGGGCCAGTAAGGGTGAATGGGGACCTGATGGAGGGGCTGGGGCCAGCAGGGAACAGGGACCTGATGAGGGGCTGGGGCCAGCAGTGGTGAACATTGTCCTGAGGGAGGGGATGGGGCCAGCCGCTGTGAACAGGGACCTGAGGGAGGGGATGGGGCCAGCAGGGGTGAACAGGAACCTGAAGGAGGGGCTGGGGGCCATCAGGGGTCAACAGGGTCCTGAGGTAGGGTCTTGGGGCCAGCATGGGTGAACAGGGATCTGAGGGAGTGGTCGGGGTCTAGCAGAGGTGAACAGGGACCTGAGGGAGGGCCTGGGGGCCATCAGGGTATGGGGATCTGAGGGAGGGTTTGGGGCCAGTATGTGTGAACAGGGTCCTGAGGGATGGACTGGGGCTAGCAGTGTACGGGGATCTGAGGGAGGGTCTGGGGGCCAGCAGGGGTGAACAGGGACCGGATGGAGGTTCGGGGGCCACCAGGGGTCAACAGGGTCCTGACGTAGGGTCTGGAGGCCAGCAGGGGTAACAGGTACCTGAAGGAGGGGCTGGAGGCCAGCAGGCTATGGGAACATGAGGGAGGGGCCGGGGGCAGCAGGGGTGAACAGGGACCTGAGGGAATGGCTGGGGCCAGTAGGGTACCGGGACCTGAGGGAGGGTCTGAGGGCAAACAGGGGTGAACAGGGACCTGAGAAGGGGCTGGGCCAGCGGGAGTGAACAAGGACATGAGGAGGGGCTGAGGCCTGCCGGGGTGAATAGGGATTGAGGGAGGGTCTGGGGGCTAGCAGGGATGAACAGGGACCTGAGGGAAGGGCTGGGGGCCAGCAGGGGTGAAGAGAGTCCTGAGGGAGGGGCTGGGGGCAGCAGGGGTGAACAGGGTCCTGAGTGAAGGGCTGGGGGCCATCAGGGTTGAACAGGGACCTGAGGGAATGGCTGGGGCCAGTAGGGGTGAACAGGGTCCTGAGGGAGGCACTGGGGCCAGTATGGGTGAACAGGGTCCTGAGGTAGTGTCTGTGGCAGCAGTGGTAACAGGGACCTTCGGGAGGGGCTGGGGGCTAGCAGGCTACAAGGACATGAGGGACGGGCCGGTGGCTAGCAGGGGTGAACAGGGACCTGAGGGAATGGCTGGGGACAGTAGGGGTGAACGGGGACCTGATAGAGTTGCTGGGGCCAGCAGGGAAGAGGGACCTGAGGGAGGGACCTAGGACCAGCAGGAAACAGGAACCTGAAGGAGGGGCTGGGGCCACCAGGGGTCAACAGGGTACTGAGGTAGTGTCTGGGGGCCAGCAGGGGTAACAGGGACCTGAGGGAGGGACTTGGGGCCAGCAGGCTACGGTGACATGATGGAGGGGCCGGGGGCTAGCAGGGGTGACCAGGGACCTGAGGGAGGGGCTGGGGCAGCAGGGTACGGGGACATGAGGGAGGGGCTGGGGGCCAGCAAGGGTGAACAGGGACCTGAGGGAGGGGCTGGGGGCCATCAGTGTATGTGGATCTGAGAGAGGGTTTGGGGGCCAGCAGGGGTGAACAGGGACTTGAGGGAGGTCTGGGGGCCACCAGGGGTCAACAGGGACCTGAGGTAGTGTCTGGGGGCCAGCAAGGGTAACAGGGACCTGAGAGAGGGGCTGGGGGCCACCAGGTTTGAACAGGGACATGTGGGAGGGGCCAGGGCCAGCAAGGGTGAACAAGGACCTGATAGGGGCAGGGGCCTGCAGGGTATGGGGACCTGATGGAGGGGCTGGGGCCAACCTGGTATGGGGACCTAAAGAGGGGCTGGGGCCAGCAGAGGTGAACAGGGACCTGAAGGAGGGGTTGAAGGCCAGCAGGGGAACAGGATCCTGAGGGAGGGTTGGGGGCCATCAGGAGAAAAGGGACCTGAGGGATGGGCTGGGGACCAGCAGGGACAGGGACCTGAGGGAGGGGCTGGGTCAACAGTGTTGAATAGGGACCTGAGGGAGGGGCTTGGGGAAGTAGGGAGCAGGTACCTGAGAGAGGGTCGTGGGCCAGAAGCGGTGAACATGGACCTGTGGGAGGGGCTTTTAGCCAGCAGGGGTGAACCGGACCCTGAAGGAGGTGTCGGGGGCCAGCAGGGTATGGGGACCTGAGGAAGGGGCTGGGTGTAGCAGGGAACAGGGACCTGAGAGAGGGTCTGGGGCCACAAGGGGTGAACAAGGACCTGAGGGAAGTCCTGGGGGCCAGCAGGGGTGAACAGGGAGCTGAGGGATGTGTCGCGGGGCAGCATGGGTGAACAGGGACCTGAGGGAGTCTGGGGCCAGCAGGGTATGGGGACCTGAGGGAGGGGCTGCGGGCCAGCAGGGGTGAACAGGGACTTGAGGGAGTGGCTGGTGGCCAGCAGGGGTAAACCGGGGTCTGAGGGAGTAGCTGGGGCCAGCAGGCTATGGGGACTTGAGGGAGGGGCTGGCGGCCAGCAAGTGTGCACATGGACCTGAGGTAGGGGCTGGGGCCAGCAAGGGTGAACAGGGACCTGAGGGATTGGCTGGGGCCAGCAGGTGTGAATGGGGACCTGAGGGAGGGGCTGGGGCCAGCAGGGAACAGGGTCCTGAGGGACGGGCCGGGGACCAGCAGGGGTGAACAAAGACCTGAGTTAGGAGCAGCGGCCAGCAGGGTTGGGGACCTGCGGGAGGGGCTGGGGCCAACGGGTATGGGGACCTGAAGAGGGGCTAGGGATTGCAGGGGTGAACAGGGACCTGAGGGAGTGGCTGGCGGCCAGCAGGGGAACAGGATCCTGAGGGAGGGTTGGGGGCCATCAGTGGATCAGGGACCTGAAGGAGGGGCTGGGGGCCATCAGGGTATGGGGATGTGAGGGAGTGGCTGGGGCCAGTAGGGTATGGGAACCTGAGGGAGGGGCGGTGGCCAGCAGGGGGGAACAGGGTCCTGATATAGGTGCTGGGGGCAGCGGTGAATAGGGACCTGATGGAGGGGCTGGAGGCAAGCAGGGGTGAATAGGGACCTGAGGGATTGGCTGAGGCCAGTAGGGGTGAACGGGGACCTGAGGGAGGGGCTGGGGCCAGCAGTGGTGAACAGCGTCCTGAGTTAGGGGCTGGTTCCAGCAGGGGAACAGGGACCTGAGGGAGGGGCTAGGGGCCAGCATTTGTGATCCTGGACCAGATGGATGGGCTGGGGCCTTTAGGGCTGAACAGGGACCTGAGGGAGGGGCTGGGGTCAGCATGGTACGGGGACCTGAGGGAGGGGCTGGGGCCAACAGGGTACGGGGACCTGAAGGAGGGTCTCGGGGCCAGTATGGGTGAACAGGGACCTGATTTAGGGGCTGGTGCCAGCAGGGGTGAACAGGGACCTGAGGGAGGTGCCGGGGGCCAGCAGGGGTGAATAGGGACCTGAGGGAGGGGCTTGGTCTAGCAGGGTACGGGGATGTGTGGGAGTGGCTGGGACCAGCAGGTGTGTCAGGGACCTGATGGTGGGGCTGGGGCCAGCAGGTTACTGGGACCTGAGGGAGTCCACCTCAGGGAAATGGTTGAGGACACCATGAGGGGTATGGAAACAGACCTCCCCTGGACAAGCCACAGCTGAGATGTGGGCATAGCCTGTGCATAGTACAAAGTATATTCTACTATCTATGAGTATTCAACAAACAATATGCATCTCAGCTGAGCTTTTGGTTATAGATATTTCAGAAAAATATCAAAGTTTGACATTATCCACTGAAAGTATGAGCATGTACTTGTTACTATGATGAAAACCGTATCACAGAGGACAAGAGTGGAAGGCGTGTGGCTTGGTGGTTCAGACACCAGTTGGGATGCCTGCATCCTGAATCAGAATTCCTGGGTTTCAGTCCCTGCTCCACCTCCAATTCCAGCTTCCTGCTAACGTGTACCCCGAGGGGCAGGAGGTGCAGTTCCAGCTTCCTGCTAATGTGCACCCTGGGAGGCAGGAGGTGACAGCTTGGGAACTCAGGTCCTTGCCACCTGGATCATTGAGTTCTGGGCTCCCATCTTTGAACTGGCCCAGCCCTGGCTGTTGTAAGCATTTGAAGAGTGAACTTGTGAGTGGAAGATCTCTCTCCACATCTCCCTCCCTCCCTCACTGTCTCTCCCTTTCAAATAAAATGAAAAGTAAACAAACTATCAGTCCCTGAGTGCCGAGTTCTAAGCCGAGGGAAGGAGACAGGGCCCTGCCGTGCCCTGGCTAGCTGGCTCAGGGCAGGCGATGTGCACCCCTTAGTCTCCACCCTCTCCATGAACAGGCACCTGCAGCATCAGAATCCCACCATGATGAGAACTCCCACCTGGTGTCACCTTTGGGTCTCATTCACGAAAGGAAGCCTCATCAGTTGCTTAAGAACAAAGAACAGAAATGAGGCTGGATGCTGGGCACAAGCCACAAGGGCAGAGACTCCAAGCCAAGCTCCAAGGCCTTGAGTTTAAGGCTCTGATGTTGCTGTCTTTGAATCCTTAATAATGTTGTAACCAGGGGCCCCCTATCCTCTGCTGTGCTGGGCCCCGTGGATCACACAGGTGGCCTCAAGAAGAGGAGCCTGGCCTCCAGCCCCTAAGCACTCTATATAAGTCTGCTCTAGAGCCTCTCTGGCCCTGCCTCCCCAGTGCACAGTCTTTGCTCAGGTTCAAAGGGGAGGTACCCAGGAACACCTCTGCCACCGACAACCTGTCTCCCTGTTCGACTTCCTATGCACTTGTCCAGCCTGCATGAACTGGGAGGGTAGGGGCAGTCTGCACCCCTCTGGCTTAGCTCAGTGCATCCCAGTGTCAACGTGCTTGGAACACTTGCACTAGCCAGGAGCTGGGCTCACATGATTTACCGAACACTGAAAGTAAAGGACAGAACGGTGTACAGGTGGCTGCCACACCACCATGAAGCCAGGACGCTGTACCTGAGCCCTCAGGAGCCAGGCGTCATTTGCAGCTAACTGGGGCCCACACCAGGTGCACGGGCACATTAGAGCAAACCAGAGAGCACCTGTTGGATTAGGACACTTGGTCTGGGGATGTGTGAGCCCAGCTCTTGGCTTTGCCACTAACCAGCTAAGTAACCTGTAGGAAACCATCTCTCTGGGTCTGTGTTTTTCCGTCTATAAAAGGAGATAAAAATCAACTCCTCCAAAATTAATGTGACAACTAAAGGCACAAAAATACGAGCCAGCCTCTTCTCAAGCAGCATCTGAATGAAGAAGTGATCTCCAGGGACAGAAAGCACAGGTCTGTCTAGGACTCCCACCTTGCTCTTGCCCTGTAGCTGAGCAAACAACTTTTCTTCCAAAGACGTGCTATTTTCAGAGAGTTCTGACAACCTGCAACTTGTTGGTGATGTTTACAGTGATGCCCTACTAGGAGCTAAGGCCAGCCGGTGCTAGAATTACAGGAGAAACACTACGATGGTGAGCTCCACACAGTGCTCTGGTGTCCCTTCTGCCGGGGACAACGCAGCACTGTGGACAGCACAGACTGAGCAGCAAGGCCAGTTCCCCTGGTAGTGAGGTCCTGGACAAGCCCTGTGAACTCCATTCACTCTTTCATTGTGCTGTGGCCATTGGGGACGGGGCAGGAAGCAGCACAGAGCTCCTAGCCTCTTGCTACATTGTGGGAGGGAAGCCATAAAGAGGCAAATGTCTAATTGAGTTAAGGAAAGGCACTACTGAGGGGCAAGCTAGGGATGCTGAGGGCAGGGTGGCCTCCAAAGTGCTGGGAGCAGCAGATTCCCCCTCTGAGAAGGCGATATTTGAACAGAGACCCAAGCAGCGTGACTGTGAGTGAGGCAGCGACAGCAGTGGGACGAGGTCCATGCAGAGACCAAAGCCGTGGGACTGGGACAAGTCATGGTGTTCAAGGACCAGAAAGGAGTCATGTGGTGGATCTGAGAAGCAGAGGTGAGAGAGGCGGGGGGTCAGGACAGGCAGGAAGCAGGGGCGGTATGCGAGGCAGGGCCCCTAAGGAATGAAGGTGCCTTTTCCCTAAAAGGAGGCATGGAATCAAAAACAGAAATAAAGAGGCAGCACAGAAAGCACTGAGGATCAAAAACTGAGAGCAAGAGAGCTGCTGGCATCCTTGGGCCTCCACACCAGGAGGGGACCAAGGGCGGTCATCCTCTGGGCAGGGCCCGGCCTTCCCTAAGCTTGGGCTCCTTGTCTAGGAAATGCAGGCCCCTGTCCCTGTAGATCTGTCATGGGGACGCACAGGCCAACCAGCATGACAGGCAATCCCCACCCCACATGCAAGGGGACCCTGGGGTCTGTCTCCAGGGCAGTGAGGGAGAGAGCTTGAGCCATGGCCAGGTCTTGCAAAGGACACCAGGACACAAGACAGGGAGGGCCTGGGGCACACTGTGCCCTGGGTTGCTGGCAGGAGAGACATGAGCGATTGCAGGCTGGGAAGGGGCGGGGAGCTTGGAGCTGGAAGGGCAGAGGCGAGGTCTTCAAGAGAACCAGGGTTCTGCTCCCCCTCTCCCCACATTCATGGGGAAACAGCACCAGGGACATGGCCCAACCCCGGAGCGGAGCGTTCTCTGATGGGTGGGAAGTCAGCACGGACCATGTGAGATCACGCTCGTCTCCACTGCCACTCTGACGTCATCTGTGTTAAGTCTCGATAAACACAGCTCTTTCCAGTTCCTGGGACTTTCCTGAAAACGCCTTCAGTGAAATAGATCTTTAAAACTCAGATCCACAGGCAGCTGCCTGCCAAAGGCAGCAAACCAGACAAGCTTCTGTGGGAGGAAAGGCACACACACGGCCAGCCTGGAGCTTTGTGCTGATATCCAGAGGCGCCAGGGGCAGCGGGAGGCAGGGCGGGGGGTACAGAGCTAGGGCCGCGGGGCCTACCTATTTTCTTGTTACGCTCTTCCCCAAGGTTGTGTGTGATGACCGGCAAGTAGATGAAGGGGCCCTTGGCTGACAGGTTCTGATCCAGCAAGCTCTTCATTTTCAGAGGCCGGAGCCTGGCAGGGTGGTTCAACAGCTTCACACACCTGTTACAAATGGCACAAAGACATCAGTGGCCACGCTGGCCTGGCCTCAGGGAAACAGGACATGTGGGAGCAACAGTGGATCGGTCAGAGGAGATGAACCAAGGGAAGGGAAAGCACTCAAAGTTGGCAGCAGGGCAAGGTGGCCAAATGCCACACACAGTGAGCCCAGGAATTCCCAGGAACACCCCCTGCCCCGGGGATGGGGGCACAGCTGCTTTCCCCTGGCCCCACAGACAAGGCCCAGGGTGAGTCCCCACTGCTACTGCAGCCAGCAGGCTGGGCAGCCCTGGGCTCCAGGAGGTCAGAGGCCAACAGCACCTCTGCTTTCCCATCAGTGCCACCGACCCTTACCCTGCCTCCCCGGGGTGGGTCAGCTCACAGACACTCAGAACCAACCCCACACTTCATCTGTGTGGTCTCACTGATGCATCCATCCAGTGTCAGCTTGGGTGCCGTTAGTATGATCTCCACATAACCAGTTATCAAACAAGAGATTAAGTGCACAGTCCAAAATCCCATGGCTGGACACGGATGACAGCAAGAGATGCTGGCTCTGAAACCATGGCTGGGGAGGCGGGGTTCTCTCCTGGGAGATTGTCTTGGCAAGGTGGTGGATCAGCTCAGGAATATTGCCAGGTCTGGGACCCAGATGACAAGGAACCCTCTTTGGATGGGGGAGAACAGGTATGAGAGCAACACTGCCGGCAACACACCTGCATGACTCTCCACCCCCGCCTCCCAGATATACGGTCATGGGAGCAGCTCTGGCCACTGCGTAAGGGGTGGGAGCCATGCAGGTCCCTCCCAGAGGAAGCCCGGGCTTCCTGCTTTCTCCTTCCACAACTGTAAGGCCAGACGCAGGGAAGGTGAAGCAGCCAGGATCACGGAGCAACCCCAGAGAGCTCAGGGGTCTGGAAAAGGGCCCAGCTGGCGTCAGACTTCATCGCAGCAAAGCACTAAGACTGCAATGAGACTGCAAGGGAAATTTCTGCTACCATGTAGCCCAACCTCTACTGGAGAATGAGGACTGCTGTACCAAACCCACGAAGCCACAGCCTTGCCGGGCTGGACAGGGTCTCCAGATGGCTTGCACAGTCCACTCCCCTACCCGCTACATACACTCACATACAGCATCCCCACTGCACCCAGCAAAAACACCCGACAACTTTCCATCCCCATCTTTGGAGAGTCGGGATCACAGCTGTGATTTTCATTCAGTGTCCATGGCATTCGCAGGCAG